>NW_020653740.1:150081-167919 GCF_003589595.1 Hyposmocoma kahamanoa | reverse complement strand
CCACGGCCGGTAATCTACCTATAGAAAACCGCTCGCAATAGCGGCCATCTTTTTTAATGAATAATGACATTTGTCATTTTTGGTTTCTTGCTGTGATTGGCTGCTGCAGGCGCAGGTAGCGTTTCCGCCATCTTGGGTAGTGATCGTGGTATTTTACACTTTGTTATTGTTTTGTTAGTCACCTTGTAGTGGCTTGTAGCTTGTTCGTACAGGTTCGGATCGAGTGAAGACGTGACGTGCTTATCCTCTCCGTTAATTCTGTATTTATGTATTTTGCTTCATACAAAATGTACGAGTGCTGTGTATGTAAAAGTTCACGACAGGACGCTATTTTACATCATTTTCCTCGCACTGAGAAAAGACTCATGAAGTGGTTAAAGTGTCTAAATCGTGATAATCTGAAAAGTTATCACCAGAAGAACTTTCAAACGTTTTTGTATGTCAAAAACACTTTGAAAAGAGTTTTATTACGCCGAAATCACGTCTCATAGGCAGTGCATATCCATCTTTGTTTACCGAAGACGAGATTTCCTCTGGAATACCATCACAGAACAATGCCGGTAAGTTTTAAGTACAGACTTTACTATAGCCTTCTAATCTCTACGTCCTAACACACTTTTAATATGAACTTAGCCCGTAGTTGCTTTGTAGAAATAAAATATTAATAACTATAACCGTCATCTAAGAAACAAATTCGCAATTGCCGACGTTGGTGTATCCAGCGTTAATAACTTATAACAATTTAAGTACGTACTTAATTTTAAAATTAAAGAAATAGTATTGAGTTTTGAATTGTTTGTTTATACCTGCATGTGTTAGTGTTTATACCCGGATGTGTCCTAGTCCGAAGGAATAACTTTTAATGTTATTAATATTAATTGTTTTATTTATTTTGCACTTACAGAAAACATGGATATTGATTTGGAGCATAGTTAATCGCGTAAAAGACACTTTGACCACACATACTTTCAAAGGGAACCACTAAAAGGTTAGTAATGCAGTTTGTATTACTGTAACATTTTCTAGTAAAACTGTTGAAATGGATTTATTGCATGTAAATTTATATTCTGACATATTGGCCCCTTTACTGGTACGATATTATAGTATGCGATAATATAGTATACATAATGCTTGTTGCGAATAAATAACAAGTTATTATTTTCAACTATCACCTATCACATTTATTTAACTCTCACTCATAAACACACAGAATACCAAAATACCTACATGAGAGACTTGCATAAAATTATAGTATGTAACGTGTCTCACGTTTCAGAAGTAAATGCCTCTAGCTCCAGTGAGTCTCAGAATGTGCCTGGCCCATTGCAAATTCCACCGCCTAAACAGGACTTAGGTAATGGAACTTTTTTGTTGGACTCAAGTTATAAGGGATAATTAAGGATTTAGCGGTGTGTCAACTTTTCATTTTTTACACAATTCTGAAGCAACTTGTACTTATAGACCATCATCAGTGAGTGTGGACAAATGGTGCTACAATCTCTCCCACAATACCTCGTTTATTGTAGATGTTAATTATGTATGTTTATTGTGATCTATTTTATAAACATCATCTATCTGTTTTATATGATGGAAACATCTTGTTTCTCAACAGTACCTAATTATTTTTCAGTTAATCCTGTAATCATTGAACCAGTGATGAATGAAGCATTTCAAGCCTCTGGTAAGTAATTTTGAGTTATTATTGTTGTATTATTACCACATGAATATGTTTGCAATGAACCTTTATTTACTCCATGCTGGATATGCAGAGGTCCTGAGTTTGTTCCCAGTTCAGACATTAATTTTCTTTGTATTATGTAACCTAGTATATTCTTCTAATAACCTTATGTATAGTCGAAAATAAATGTTTGGTTTTTCTCTTTGCAACTGCTCATTCAACAAACTTGTAACATACAACATAATATGTAAGTGTGCAGTTGCATATTGTTATAATGTTTTACATTCCATAGTACTTGACTTCATCATTCACTTTTGTGTTTTCCAGGCTTGGATACAGTCAGAATTGCTAAGGATCCGAAACCTATGAGAAGACGTTTAATCACGAAAGTAAAAGATTTGTCACCAACATGCAAAAGTATTTATAAAGAATACAAAAAGTCTAAACAGCAGGCCGATTTTCATCGAAGAGTTAAGAGAGCCCTTCAGTTTAATAAGAAAATGTCGTTTGAAAAATTAACAAATAAAATGAATCCTTATGCAAAAAAGCTTATGAGAATGCAAATTAATCTTTGTACAAGAACCAAGAAAGGTAGGCGATTCACAACCGAAGAAAAAATAATCAGTTTATCGATTATGAAGCAGAGCCCAAAATGTTATAAATTCTTGAAAAAAATTTTTATATTGCCCTCAAGGTACACACTTAATAAAATGGTGGCAAAACTAAATATTCATACAGGGATCAGTCTGCAAGTATTCAAATTGATGAAGAAGGAGGTTGGTAACATGCATTTTTATCTACATATTAGTATTACTTATGTGCTACAGCAAAGTTTAAGCAAATACATTGTTTTTAGATTGAAACCTAGGATGATAAAAAGAAGATGTGTTCGATCCTATTTGATGAGATGTCTTTAGAAAATATGTTAACTTTTGATAAAAATAGAGACTTAATCAATGGCTTGGTGGAACTTAAAGAAAAGAAAAACGATTATGCAGACCACGCTCTAGTATTCATGCTAAGAGGTGCTGTGTTCAAATGGCAGCAACCTGTGGTATACTATTTCTGTCAAGGAGCTACCAAAAGCGCAGAATTGAAAGAAATTTTAAGGGATGTTGTTTCGGCTGTGACTGGATGTGGATTGCAGCCGATTGCTATGATTTGTGATCAAGGTGCGGCGTTTCACTCGACTTTAAAAGGTTTTAAAGAAGATACAGCACATGAACAATTAATTTCAAATCAAGAACCAGGTTAGTCTAATTTTGCTGTCTGTATACTTTTTCATTCTTTTCCTATGATGTCAAGGAACAGAAGTAAACACTATTTTTCAAGATGCATGCTTGTTAATGAAGCTTTATGATCCCATTTTCTTTTTAAGTCTAAGGGCAAATTTTAACATTTTTAACAATTACCATAACTAACATACTTAATTTATATTAGTAATCCAATTATGTGTACACATACACATTTTGTACCTTTTTTATAATCATTTGTTTGAAAATATTTATGAATATTTCTTATTTTTTTATTATTGATTTGTATTCTTTGGTCATTTCTCAATTTATTTTGTTTTGTGTTTTTTAGATGGCACAGTCATTATAAATGGAGTGAATCTTCATAATATTTATGATCCACCACATCTGATAAAGGGTTTAAGAAACAACTTTTTAAACAAAGATATTCTTGCAAATGGAAAGATCTCCAAATGGCGTGATATTGTGGATGTATATGAAACAGACTGCAACCACACAGAAGCTAGACTCCTACATAAGTTAAACGATCAACATGTTATTCCAGAAAAGATTAAAAAGATGAAGGTGAGTTTATTTTAAATTTTAAAAACAACTATATTTCATTCATAAGAAAGCATTTAGCCAGATATACATAACATGCGACTGTATGAGTGAAATGACCGACTTAAGCCATGGTCATTGTGTCCGAATGGTTTTCCTAAATCCGCATTTCAGCAATAGCGTATTTTGGAAGTTATGTGTGGAATTGGATTTGAAAGTCACGAGTGCTATTCTACTCTGCTCTTTTTACTAATATGTACTAGTATGTTCAAATGCGTTGTGTTTTTATTTCCAGGTAAAAAATTGCGTGAAAGTATTCAGCAAAACTGTGTCTGCAGCATTGTCATATACAGCAAAGTTTTGTAAGTAGAATCCTATGTCTATTCTTATTACACTGTTCAGTTCAGGCTCTAAACATGGTTTTTTTTACATTTATATATTAGCTTATATTAGCTGTTAGACTATCTTTATTTATTAATTTGTACTCAATTTAATTTCAAAAAGATGCATGTTAATTTTCTGTTAGAAGAAATGGAAGAGAATGGTAACATAGTTTTTCTAACAAACATCCAAATCATTAATCTTCATTAAATATTGTACCCTGTATGAATTTTGTTATTTGGAAAGAACATGGATAATAAATGAATGATCTTAAATGTAAAAAAATAAATCCCAGGTTCTTCTTCTTTTAAATGTTATGGCCCCATTGAAGTAATTGATGATTTCGCCGATGTCAAGTTGAGGAACACACGCGTTTTTACTCAAAAATTTACTGGTGAATTTCGATAGAGGTTGCTATTGATTTTAATTATTTACTACTCATTAGATATATTAATAAAGGGTTATTTTTCAGCTCACTATGCAGATGGCAGACCAGTCAGTAACACTACAAAACACTGCAGACACTGTTTTGTTCTTCGACAAATTGTTTGACAGCGTCAATGGAGCTGCAATACGGTCAAAAAGAAAAGGAAAAATATTAAGAACAGCAGTAACGGAAAAATCACCTCATCACGAATTTTGGAGGGAATCAATAAAAAAATTGGAAGAAATCAGAAGAAACCAAATATGTCGATGCGAAAGGACACGAAAAGTCCGTGCCGTCATTGAAAAACTTTGTCATAACTTTAAGAAGTTATATGAAGCTGTGGCAGTTTTTCCAAAGTAAAGGGATTACAATAATGAGGCCTAGATATTTTAACTCCGATCCAATAGAGAATTTTTTCGGTCAAGTTAGGGCCTATAATTATAGAAATAATGACCCAAACTGCCACAGCTTTAACTGCACCTTTACATCATTACTAATAACTAGGATTATTAAATTCCATAATGAAACTTTTAATTGTGAGGATGATCTGGCGGACCAAGTGTTCAATTTACAATCATTATTCAAAGAACAAAAAGAAAATATTGAGCCTGATCATCCTAGGACTGAAAGCGTTGAAACTATTGTAGACCAGGCCCGTCGAGAACGTCTCAATGTTCACTCTCGGGCCTACACTGCTGGATGGGTAGTAAGAAAAATTTTAAATAAATTAAAAATAAACTGTGACTTATGCCTAAAAAATTTAACAAGTAATCAAACGCGTATTTACGACTGGATAAGACACAGGGAGTATACAACGTATAAAAACCGACTGAAATACCCATCCGAAGGAGCAGTGACGTGTTTCGGTACAGTAATCAGAGAAACAAATGAATACTTGGAACGCAACGCAAATAAACCGAATATTGCATATATTATTACAACGAATATTTTGTCCAATTATTCATTTGATTTCATAAACTGTGCCGAACATAAAACTATTCTACTTAATAGTTTTATTGCTTTCACTGTTCGATTTACAATTATGAATTGGCGCAGTACCATAAATAAAATTTTAAAAGGCACGGACATAGTCAGGTTAGCAAACCGCATTCTACCTCCAATGCAAAACAAAGCATTAGAACAATTTAAAAAGAAATTAAAAAATAAACGCCTTAACAAATATTGAGTTGTTTTATTTATTTTATTTTATCGTATTATTTTATATAAATGAACTGGACCCCCTAACCACCTTTTTTTTTTAAATTTGGATGTATACGTTCTGCTCCTTTGCAAGACATCGTCTACCTATTAAAAAAAAATGGAATGTCAGTCGACATTAGTATCACAGATTAAAAATAATTCTTACTACTGAAAAAAAAGTACTACAGTGAGCAGTCTGAACGTAGTTCACTAAGTAGTCTGTGGTAGGGACGTTTATCTCGTAGATAGGGCAGCTGCTTTACTTTATTTTTCTCCATCCTCTAAGCTCTTTATGATATGTCTATCTTTATGATCTCATTACTATGATAAAATAAGTTTCCCCGTTTTAAGAACAAGACTTGTTCTTATAATTTGGAAGTGGCTGAAACGCTAACCGCAAAAACCAAGAAAGAAGAGGAAAAAAAGTGAAAAAAAATGTGTCAAATAAACATCTAGAAAAAAAACATCTATTAAGTCAAGTCAGTCAAATTAGGTCATTACATTTGGTATAGATACGCGTTTAATACTGTATCTGGGAAGTTTAATTATAATGTTTAATAAAATTTACATATTTAAATAAAACTCCCGATCAAAACTTGATCAAAGAAACTGTATCCTGGATGCTATGATATTTCTTCTCGGACTTAACAGCGCATTTGAAACGTGTTATGGACATGGAGGAGGAACAGTGTTTGCACGAATGTGAAAGCTACTTTCAGAGTAATAATATTAAATTACTATTTAAAGACTGTATTGTACAGCTTTGCTTAAATAAGCCAGATAATCCTGTTACATTTCTGCGTCAATATTTCCAAAAGTTGGAGCGGGTAAGTTCTACGTGTTTGCTCCGAATCCAAAGTATTTCTTCGACCGAATCACGTTCGCATCAAGGAAATGATTATGTGTTAATTAGCACTGCGCTAGTTTTGCCAATACGTAATGCACATTATGCTAATATTTGATGGAAGTCTAGTGCGGCGACAATGTTGGAAAAATTAGTTACCAGCGAACAAGCTTGGAGACCTCTACTCTAGATTAGATTTAGATTAGATAATGACAAAATGTGCTATGACATTATAATATATCTAGCCTTCTGAATATCATACCTGTTTAGAATATTTTGCATGCCAATCAATCATATTATTAAAATTGATAGTCTAGTTACTTTGAAAATTGCAACAAAAAGGGGTGTTTTATATTACAGAAATTATTTTTATTTTGTTATTATGTAAGAAGAACCTTGTTGATAAACTTATATAATTTAGGTAATAATGGTAACAACACAAAATTATTTTTCACTTCTCAAGGTCTAAAAGTATGTCAGTATAACCTTACATAGCGGGAGTAAAGTGCATCCTTTAATTCATACCTTATGCTAATAATTTGTAGTATTGCAAGTTTTTTTGTTGTGAAATTTACAAAAAAAAGATACTTTTTTTCTAACTGCGCAATATTGTAGTTTTGAATCATCAGCTTTGTATATTAGTAAACTATATAAATGCAATAGAACTTCGGCGTATTTTCGAGAAAAAATATTTTATTGGCTATTAACTTCTTGAAAGGCACTACTACAAATTATTAGTAGTATATCAGATACCGATGAAGTTACGATATAATAATAATCCTAGGGGACTCAACATACCTTACTTTGTCACTGACATAATGCACTTAGAAATAGATTTTAATATCAGACATAACTCACGTATTTTGTAGAATGATTATGAATGAATGAATGAACTACTACACTAATACATATATTTTTTTAAATACCCACATATTGAAAATTGAGTTTTGAGCATTACCTTGTATGGACGGGCCCCAGTGTGTGGCGGCCTGACTAAATCCAATTTTTTTGTCAAAGTCAAAGTTTATATTTGCAAGAATAGAACAAATGTTGTTTAGTAGATTTTAATAAATTACTACTTTTTACCTGGCTTTATGTATATATAGTATAACTGAAATAGAGAACTCTGGAATATGGAACACTAGGTATATTTTCTGTAATTAACACTAAATGAGAAACTCTGACTAAGATGAGTGCATCACCCTGCGTAAATCTTATAAGTGCCAAACTATTTTTGTGTATTAATTTAATTTAGGAGTTCAATAACACCTTTGACGCTTTTTTACATAAAAAGATACAAAAAAAAACAAAAAATATCCTTTTGATGAAAGGTCAAAGTCGAAGTCACTAATAACAGTCTTAGGGTCGTATTCCAGAACTCTACTAAATGCTCAAGTCAGGATTTGAGCAGACTTGAGTATGATTTGAAGCACTGGAAATACGACACTAATGGCAAGGACTTGAGTATGATTTCTAGTGCTTTGAATCATACTCAAGTTCTGACTTGAGCATTGAGTAGAGTTCTAGAATACGACACTTTAAGTTACTTGTTTTCTGTACTCTTGTGATTCGACTAAATTATGTTTGATAGTAAAGCGTAAACCAAGTTTGACTGTAGCGAAAGTGTGCCTTTTCATTCTGTGTTTGGTATCTAGGAACAGGTAAAAGCGGCGGCGGCGGCGCAGGCTGCGTCCGAAGGCGAGGCAGACGGTGAGCTATCGCCGCTGCCGTTGCCCGGTGGACAACCGCCTCGCCGCCGCGGCGCCATTAGCGCAGAGCCTGTCACTGAAGAAGATGCGACTAGTTATGTTAAAAAGGTAACAAAGAAATATAAAATATACAAACAATTTACATAGGGCGCACTACAAGTTTCCGGAACTGGCCACTTACATAAACAATATTTAAATAGTAATTACAACATTTGAAAATGGAACTCTTTGGCTGTAGAATACGGTTTGTTTCATCTGACTGTCACTTATTTTTACATTGTGGCGTCGAAATTGGTTATCTACATCACCGTGGATTTAATTCGTGAAAATTTTCGTAGTAAGATTTTCTACGACTTTAAATATAAATGAACAGTTCAGCGGAGCTTCGCTCGGCTTCAAACGGCTTCAAACGGCTTTTGGTGATGAAGTACCACACAAGACGACTATTTACAACTGGTTTGCAGAATTTCGTGATGGTCGCCCGTCCACTGCTGTGAACAACAAAAACATCGATTCTGTGCGCCGTATGATCAAAACAGACAGGCATGTGACATACCATGAGATTCGGGCATCTTTAGGTATGGGCATGAGTCAAGTACAATCAATATTACACAAACATGTAGGTGTGAAAAAGCTGTGTTCTCGCTGGATCTGGATGGTGAATCTCAGTGACGAATTTCGTGATGGTCGCCCGTCCACTGCTGTGAATAACAAAAACATCGATGCTGTGCGCCGCGTGTGTACGTATTTTTTTAATAAAACTGAACTCGTGGCTACTGTTGCTTTGGAGAATCGTTGTACCGTGAATAGTGATTGTTACACGATCATTTGTTTGCTGGAAGTTATTGACAAACTCCGTAAAAATAACCGTAAACGCCCTATCATCTTGCACCACGATAATGCCAGTTCTCACATGGCCAGACAGACAAATGAAATTTTTGAAGGTGAACAACGTTGACCTTATGAGCCATCACTCGTACAGTCCCGACCTGGCACCTTGTGTTTTTTATTTATTTGCAAAAATTAAGAACCAGTTACGCGGTCAACGATTTTCATCACCTGAAGAGGCTGTCGAAGAGTATGAAAAATAAGTTTCAGAGATTGTCACGGAGGAGTGGCATAAATGTTTTCAAAATGGGTTCCTTCGTATGAATAAGTGCATTACGCTAATGGAGAATATTTTGAGAAACAATAAATTCATTTCTGACCATTTATAGTGTTTTTTTCTTATTCATTCCGGAAACTTATAGTGCGCCCCACGTATCAGTAGAAGATTATAATAATTTAAGAAGTTGTAACTTTTACTTTTTTTTACCACTTGAGTCAACCCTGTCACAAAAAATTAAGTGCATTTATCCTATAAACACTGTGTCTAGTTTTTTGGTAATTCTTACAAAATCTCGAAATTCTTGTCCTTTTTTAGGTTTATATAAAAAAGGTATTTAATTCTTGCCGTAAAATTAATATTTAATATCAAATTATAATTCAATTGTTACTAATGTCTACATAAAATATTGATTAGTCTATTAAATATACACATAAAAATATCCCCAAAATCATTCCCTCGCTATGTCCCAAATTCCATAATCAAACATGTTCTGTGCTTTAAATCAACACATTTAACAAAAATAACCTTTAAATTTTAAATTTTCGATGAAATAAAATATGATATTGCAAAATTAAAGCTATTCTATATATAAAAAATCATTCCCTCACACGTTTACCTTCATTCGATTTGTGAACGCATTTTTAATTTTTGGTAAATGCATTTTGTTAGTTTTTGAAAGTTAACAGCACTGTAAACGTTTCAAAATGACGAAATTCAACTTACGTATGTAAAATGTTCCTACTATGAAAAGATTTAAATTTAAAATTCTAATAGTTACGTTTTTGACAGTCATTCCCTCACATCATATAAAACGAAGTTAAGCATTTGATTTTATTTATTAATTATTCACTCAGACGAGTTATTGGATATATATATCCAATATTTTATTTTAATTGATTTGAACAAACATATAAAGCCCATGTGTATATTTCCAGGTGGTGCCAAAAGACTACAAAACCATGGGTGCTTTGTCGCGAGCAATAGCATCCAACGTATTATTCACACATCTGGACGAATCCGAGCGTGCCGACATGTTTGACGCTATGTTCCCAGTTCAATGTCTTCCTGGAGAAACCGTCATCAGACAAGGCGATGAAGGTGACAACTTCTACATCATAGACTCTGGTGAAGTTGAGGTAATAATTGTGGTAAATAGAGCAGGACTAATAGCTAATAAAAAAATATCAAAATAAAAATATGACAGAGGCTTATTATACATTTTTTCGATTTCATTTGGTTTAATTATAATTTAATTGCACAACCTCTTTGTTAATATTATTCTTTACATAAATGAATCCCAACAAATGGGCAACACTCACTGACGTTTATACAGGTGATTTTTTTATCACTAGTTAAATTTTAAAATTATGGTTGTTGATGCAAATACAATATACGTGTGTTTTTATTTTAATATCACCCAGTACTAAAATGTTGCTGTGGTCATACATTTTATTCTCAAAAAATACCAAATACGGGACATAAACTTTGGTCGAGGTTTTCTCCAAAACTATTGTAGTGAGACTCATGGGAGTTTTACTCATTCGAAATGAAACGCTATCTCTAATTCTTTTGTTAACAGGGACATGTCCAATTTTAGGGGTAAAAAAACACTATCCCGGATTCCATTCTCGATAGGACCAATTTGAGAGACTTGAGACCAGATAATTAGTGTGGTTGTCTGGTACATTATTATTATCTAGCATACATCCGTGTCGTGCTTCCGCCGGAAGTTCGAAAAGGTTTTCGTATTGATGGACGGTGTATTTCCATTCGTTCGCCTTCTTAGTGTGTTGTATTGACTAGGTAGCCAAATATTTGAAACAACATATGTGAAAATTTGACGTATCAATTTTTTTCAAAAATGGAGTCTGAATGATAACCTAATGCGTAGAAAAAATTTGGCTACTGATAAAAAAGTCAGCCTGTATGAACGAGAAATTCCGCAATCATGGTTTAGTTTATAATTTGATTGAATTCAGTGCAGTGCAACAAACTCTTCGTTATTATTGAGAGTCAAGTGATTATTAAATTTAAAATTCATATTTACAGTATTCATAAAGTAAAATAATCACAGTTAGTAATTTCATCGTCAAAGACAGGAAGGGAGCAATGGAGGATTTTTGGGGACACCTTTGCCCAACAGTGAACATAATATAGGTTCAGTTATTTTACTTAAAAAAAATATTTTAGGAAAAATACGAACGTGTTGTGTTTTTTATGTTCCCAACTCGCTGATAAAGACCATTTCCGTTTTTAATTTCCCACCTTTAGACTACTAAAGACATTCCAGATGGTAGGCTTTTTGTAAAGAGCAAGCCACAAATGATGGATTTTTAATAGTAATGAAACCATAAAGGTGTTAGTGAATGGAGAACCAGTGACGACGATAGGCGAAGGAGGCAGTTTCGGTGAACTTGCGCTCATCTACGGGACACCGCGTGCGGCCACAGTACGTGCGCGAACCACGCTCAAGCTTTGGGGGCTCGACCGTGACTCCTACCGCCGAATTCTTATGGGCTCCACTATCAGAAAGAGGCGCATGTATGATGAGTTCCTCTCTCGAGTCTCCATATTAGGTAAGAAAATTTTATTTTACTTACTTACTATACATTGAGCAACATTTTTTTACCTATATGAATGTTGCATAAATTGCCCCATATAGCGTTGTGTTGTTTTAATTAGAAATTACCTTTTACTATTGTTTTTTACATGTGATTTATAACATTTCAGAAAGCTTGGAAAAGTGGGAGCGTCTGACGGTCGCAGACGCTTTGGAACCCGTATCTTTCAATGACGGGGAAACCATTGTACGTCAAGGAGAGCCTGGCAATGACTTTTACATTATTGTTGAAGGTACGGCTAAAAAAAACCTTCTCAAGGCACCTGTCTAACATAACAACCAAGTACTACTACCCTCGTGGCCGAACGGTTACCATGCTGGACTGCCACGCAGAGGTCCCGGGTTGGGTTCCCAGGCCGGGAGAAATATTTGTATGGCCTACATTTATTTCTCTCGTGAGTTTGGGCGTAATTTGTGGTTGTCTGCCTGTGTGTGTGTCCATGGCACTCGCGATACAGAGTTTCCCTAGTAAGTGTTATGTGTGTAATGAGTGTTTAAAAAAAAACTACTACTTTGCTATATCAAGCCAACCAATGTATCTTTAAAATCAACCAATGATAATAATAAGTTATATTTATCAGACAACAGTCCAGTAAAGAATGTGATTCTCAAAAACCATGTCAGTAAAAATTTAAAAAAATAAAAATAAAAATACTGTTGAAATATAAATTATGCTTCATACCCGAGGCGAAAAAAGTTGCTGCATAGAAGGCGAATTACATCTACTGACATTGGTTTCCAATATAGGGTTGGAGCTGGCACGCAACTTGCAGAGCAATGAGGCTGACTTTTTACGCATACTGGCATAAAAGACATCTGTATGTGCCAGCGCAAACATGCCTGACGCACTGCAGAAACATGGCAGCCCCAACAACATTCGAAAACCTTTGCTTTGTTGTATTGCACTTAAAGGGTGCTGGTTGGTGGATGGTTTTAAGCGAATAGTCGGTCCAAAAGCTGCACGTGTAGAAAACTTGACAGTATGCTTTAAAAAGCAGGATTTTTACTGCGCGCAAACCTTCGTACCACCATTTTACATCTGACCACCATCGCCCTACATTCCCTCTCAATATCCATGTGGTCCCTGACATTGTCGGTGACAAAATGGTCTAGGTACTTATATTGATAGACCCGCTGAAGTTCAACATTGTTTACCTTAAAAGTGGAACATAGCTCGATAGTTTGCGCCCGACCGCAGACCAAAGACCAACACGCCTTTTTTGGCATTATACGTCAATCCACCTGATTTGATGTACTCATACGTATGCGAGACTACCTCAAGCGATCTGGCTGTTGGCTCAGCAGGACCATGTCGTTCGAGTCGTATACATATATAAAAAAAAGGTACAAAAATATGTCTTGCAACAGGCACAGCAGTAGTTCTGCAGCAACGTAGCGGACAGGCAGAAGGTGCGGCAGTAGAGGTGGGGCGCCTGGGCCCCTCGGATTACTTCGGCGAAATCGCGCTATTGTTGGATCGCCCACGCGCTGCAACTGTACGCGCCGCTGGCCCGCTTAAATGTGTCAAGCTTGATCGTGCTAGGTACCTCCGAAATTATTATTTTCATTTGTACATTTTTATCTGTATTACAAAGAACAATGGCAAAATCATAGTTAAAAGAATCGTTAGCGTCTTTAAATGTCTTACTTACAAATATTAATAAAATAAATTCATTACATTTTTCAAATTATAATAGCGGCCCATCTAAATCTGGAAATAAAATCATATATAACAGAAATTATAATGACTATCGAATTGTTAGGTTTTCGCGGTTGTTACATATAGGAAATGAAACTATTTTTCCGGATTTAAATCGCGTATATTTGTCATTCATGACTGTACCACCTCAGTCAACCGTGACCATGAGACCTGTAAAGGGTCCGATACGTTAGTTTATTTGAAGAAACAAACCATTATTTATATATCCACAACTATCAGTTTCTTTACGTTGAGCGACATCTAGCCACCAAAAAAGGAATTTCAGTACTTACTTATGGATATAGTCCACATTTAGTTCACGTAATATCAAATATACTGATTCGACCCATTTGTAATAAGCTAATAAAAGATTAACTACTTCATTACAATAAAATAAAGTCGATAATTTCTTCTCCAAAATGTCACGCGACAAAATGATAAAACTGACTAAAAAGTTCCCAAAATCAGGGATAGACGACACGTCTCACAAAAAAATAATTCGTGTCTGAGTTACTAGTGCGATAGTTGGTGGTATGTTATTATTATTTTTCGGCTTCTATTCTTTCTCTCTCAACTCTGTTTAAGGCTTCTGTAGATTATTTTAATATTATATATATCGAATATATTTTATTCTATTACCTATGTAACACATAACCTCCAAAACTTCAAACTGAATCTGAATCTCTAATTCCTGTCTTCGCAGAATAGTAAACCCAAAACAGAAGTTGTTCAGGAATTTCAACTCTATATTTTCACATATTTACATACAATATTTTATTTTATTTTATTTTCATTATATGGTACAACAACAGATAACCGACTACAAATAATACTAGAACTATTACATATATATAACATTATAAATCTGACATCCAATTATAATTGTACACAACATTTATATTATAATAAATTACAATATAAAAGGACAGACGTTAAAAGTTTAAGTTTAAGTTATTTTTTGCCAATACTAGTAAACAGTGTTGTTTTGAAGCATTCAAAAGTACAGAAAAAAATGTCATGGTGGGAACATATGCTATTATATGATCGACACATTCTGCACAATGGTCCATTCTGTGAAACATTATTTTTTGTAAGAGGTACACTAAACAACTGCGGAGTACGTATAGAACGAGTAGGTACCCTAAAACACAGGTGTTCGATCAACTGAGAATCCATGGCAGAATTAACAATTTTGTGCAAAATACATAAGTCTGACACTTGCCTACGATCCTCAAGACTGATCATGCCAAATTTGCACAAGCGATCACTGTAATTCGGCAGCTTACGTCGCAGTCCAAACTTTGCACTAAGACATCTCAAGAATCGTCGTTGAACAGACTCAATTCTTTCAATGTGGACATTGTATATAGGACACCAAACGGGCGCGCAGTATTCCAAAATACTTCTTACCAAACAATTATACAATAATATTAATGAGGCTGAATTTCGGAATGGTTTAGTGTTACGGAGGATAAAGGATAACGACCTATGTGCTTTATTGCACATGTAGTCGTAATGGGACCTAAACGACAGGACTGTATCAAACATGACACCCAAGTCCTTAACAATGGCTTCTTATTTTTGGTGAAAGTGATTACCTGACACTTTTTAGTATTGAGAATCATACAGTTGTTGTTGCACCACTTTGTTATCGTGTCAAGATCTATTTGAAGAGCCAAACAATCCTTCAAGGAATCAACTCGACAGAAAATCTTGATGTCGTCAGCATATGCAAGACAATCACTCTTAATCGTGTTCAAAAGGTCATTAATGAAAGCTATGAATAGTAAAGGACCAAGATTTGATCCTTGAGGCACACCAGACATCGCAACGAATGGAACAGACTCAAATCCACTCAGGGCCACCAGTTGGGAACGGTTCATAAGATAAGACGAGAGCCAGCGGTGGAGATTACCGTGAATACCAAGGTGATATAACTTAGAAAGCAAAATTGTATGATTAACATGGTCGAATGCTTTTGAGAAATCCAAATAAACCACGTCAACCTGACACCTATCATTAAATGCATCGCAGAGGTAAGTCATGTAAGCAAGTAAATTTGAAGTAGTTGAGCGGCCAGAAATAAACCCGTGTTGATTCGAACTGAGCAGATGCTTAAGGTGTTTATAAAGATGAATGTATACTAAGCTCTCAAATATTTTAGCAAACCAACTCAGAATACTAATAGGCCTATAATTAGTGACATTGGCTCTATCACCAGACTTATAAATAGGTGTAATCCTTGTGATCTTCCACAGTGAAGGAAACACGCCACTAGATAAGCACATATTATAAATAATAGTTAATTGTTTCACGAGAGCCGAAGCACAAAGACGAATAAAAACCGGTGGAAAGCTATCCGGACCGGCGCTTTTTGAGATATCAATACTCCTAAGTTTATTCATGACGAGCTCAGATGACAATGAAAGCTTAAATGTTGACAAATTAGACGGAGAAAATTCAGGGGTATATGTCGAATTATTTTGGGCCCCATAAACTGATGAGAAGTAATCAGCAAAGAAGCCCACTATGTCACCACCACTATCAGACTCGCGGTCATTATATCGCATTCGCTTTGGGTACATGTTTGTTACCCTTTTACATTTGGTGTAACGCCAGAAAGCTTTAATATTTACTGATAAATTAGTCTCAATACGATCAATATAATAATCCCTCAAACATTTCTCCAGTACAATTTTCACCCTCGTTCTCAGCATTGAAAAGGTGTCGTAGTCACGGGGATTACCATGCTGTTAGAAACGATGGTGGTATTTATGTTTGTTTTGAATCAACCCAATCAGATTTTTTGTAAACCAAACTGGGTACCCCTTCTTACGTGTCTTGGTTCTAGGTGTATGCTTTTCAATAATCTCATAGATAATGTTATAAAATGTATGCACAAATTCATCACAATTACATTCATCAGTTAATGCTAAACGATCCCAATCAATTGATGATAGCTCATCCATGCAACTCGCGATATTAGTTTTATAAAAGCATAGTTTACTGCATACTGACCTAGTAATCTCTAGTAGTGAGCTTTTATCGACAAATGTTACTTCTAATTTTCTCTCAGATACTGTTCGAGGTTATTTAATCTAGTACACAGCTGAGTAGAATTCGTCGCGGCAACGAACACTCCTAAATTTGGCCACTATTGTCTTCGGAAACTTGCTATCTTTGTTTAGCTTGGCAACTCTCACACAGCCAACTATGTCGCCGTCATTCAATTGGTGTCCAATAAATTGCGAGCATTGTTGTAACACATTTGTTAAATTTTCCGAACGAAATTCAGGGACACCATGTAACTCTAAGGTATTTTCTCTCAGGTACTGTTCGAGGTTATTTAATCTATTTTCCAGACCGTGAACTGTGCACTGGAGGAGCTGGTTAGCACCTTTTAGTTGGGTATTATCTTTGACTAATGTATCAATAGTGAGTTTAAAATCATCATGCTTGATGGATATCAGTCTTGATGGTAGAGAGCTCTTTGTTTAGTAATATACAACAAATATACAAAAGTAATATACAAATTATGTCAACAAAAATTTATATTGGAGTTTGCCATTGTCCTTTTGTCTTTGTTTGCCATCTAATAAACAAATTCATAACACATACCACACCATATTAGTATGGCTAGATCCAGATTACAACTTTTTGAATATTATTCTCAATTTAATATAATTATTTAAATTGCAGGTTTGAGAGAGTGCTGGGTCTCTGTGCTGACATCCTAAAACGTAACATTGCGCAGTATAACAGTTTCGTGTCTCTGTCCGTCTAATAACTGTTCCTAACCCCTGGGGTTATTAGTCCACAAATAGACTGATAACAATATTTTCTACCACATTTGATAAACATAAGACTAAACAGTCGAACTGAACATGCTTAGGAGTGCCAGTTAATTGTTACTATTTACTTCAAAAGACTAGAAGTTTAAGTGTTAATTTTAAATCATAGGTCCATAGTTAATTTATTTTCATTAAATAACAGGTTTAGGATGTGCAATTATTATTTCTGTGAAGTAAATTGTAGCTAATGTTATTGTAATATTTTGTTTTGTTATATGTCATATTTTACTTACTTATTATTTTATAAGTCAATTATTGTGAAAAATATAATAAGTATTGCTTTATCTGTATTTGATGAAATTTGCACATGAATAAACTTTTAATAAAATTTTCTGCAAAATAATTATTCCATCAAATTAGACATATTACTATATTATACAGGTGTCTATTAAGTCGACGTCAAGCCGGAACAAGGATGTGATGGGGGTCATGGTTTACAAAAAGTCCGCTATGATACTATTTTCACTATTACACTATATATTCTCAACGGTTTTTTTATTTCAAGATTTTTGCCTTTTGAAAATTGAA
>NW_020653740.1:98616-115081 GCF_003589595.1 Hyposmocoma kahamanoa | reverse complement strand
GTATCGAGTACAAAAGTATCGATATTGAAAGGAAAAGTACTCGATACCAAAAAATATCGTTACTTTGTGTGTCTCTCCCTATATACGTAAAAAAAACTAAAGTCAAAATCATAGCAGGCGCGAAAAATCTGAGTAACGTGACGAGTTTCTGATAAACATGGTTTTTATACATTAAACTACCATGGATTTAATGGAATCAATCAAGAAAGACAAAGCATATGCTAAATTTAAGTTAATAGTAAAAAATTGGGAAAAAGACTTCAAAACAAAACATTCTCGGACGCCGTCGAAATTCGATATAAAAGAAGCACCATCCAACATAAAATACGCGTACAAAAAGTACTTTCAACTGAAAAGTGCTGCTCTCGAAAATTCTCTTCCAATTTACGATGTCGATGACGAATCATTTGACTCTCCAGAACCAACAGAACAGGACAGTATTGGTTGTACTGCACTCAGTCCCCTATCAGATTCTAGTTCCCATCCTGATCTGCTGCTACCATCATTGCCGTCCGGTCGGGAAATCCAAAAATTACTTTCACAAGCTCCGAGCAAAGACGTACAAGGCAATGAGCCTAAGTTTTTAAGTCCTTTTACAGTAAACTTATCTAAAAAGTTATTTGAAAGTAGAAAATTTTCAATTAGAAACCCTAGAAAGTCATTGTTAACGAAATCACAACCTATGAATGAAGAAAAAGCATGTAGTGTGGAGAAAGAGAACACTGAAAAGGAGTACACTCAACCTGAATTAAAGAAACTAAACTTACCAGATCCCAATGATTTTTTCAACAGTGCATTAAATAAAAGTGTCATTGTTAACAGTAACAATTTATTCTCTGGGACTCATTCTCATTTATCTAACCAACATAAAGCACCTGTCACAAGACATGTTAATGAGGCTTGGCTTCAAAGAGCTACTGGTACAAACTGTGACAAACAACAATCACATAACTCCATACCAAATGCGACTGATACATTAAGAGATCCAATAGAGAAATTTGGTATAGCGAATATCAAGATATCAATATTAGCAACTAATCCAGAAACAAATAAAGATTTTGTGGAAAATAGTGAGTCTGAAACTGAAGACATAGCAATAGACAAATTGAAGCCTGCACTTAAGAAAAGGAAAATTACTTCAAGCAAAGTTGTATCCACACTTCATGAGAGTCAAGATGAGACATTGTACTACGAAGACAAAAACGAAACCTTATTTCCAATGGATATAAACTCTAAAACAAATAAATCAAGCAAAATAGGGAAGGCAAAAATTAGTGTAAGAAATCGGAAGAAAACTGCACCACATAAAGTACAATTTGACAAAGATGAACAGCCTCCAGATATTGCAGAATATTTACCATTTGGGTTAGATGATAAACTGACACCACGTCTTCCTAATCCCGAAGACATTATCTTAAATGTTGTACAATCATCAGGTAAAACTAGTCATATTGATAAATCAAAAAATAAAGAGGTTGAAAAGTTAGAAAAGAAAATTCAAAGTGGAACCTTAAACGACAATTTTGTTAAAATTAATATAGAAAAGAAAGTTTTTGTTCGAGGGAAAAAGAGCATTAACTTTTCAAAGTACAAAAAACAGCAATGGAAGGATAAAAAAGCTCTTCATGCTGGTATAGAATTTCCAGAAGGAGGAAAAATGGCTTGTTTTAAATGTGGAGCACATGGACACATGGCTAGATATTGCACAGCCCATAAAGGCGATACACTGCTACCTTTGCAAAGTAGTGTTGACAGTAACATTCCAACATTGGAAGATATGCATGATATTGTGTCCAAAGAAACGAATACTATGTCACTATCTGAACAATTAAGCATGTCTGCATACATGTCAAGCCCAATACCTGACTCATTTATGAAGCTTTTGACTGAGACACCTTGTCAGAGTACAGAAATTAGACCTATTTACTCAAGTTATCAACAAGAAACTCCAACAGCTTTGTATGAAGCTCTACAAAAATTTGGGCATAGTTTTTTTAGACCTGGACAAGAACAAGCAATTATGAGAATTTTATGTGGTATGTCCAGTTTACTGATTTTATCAACAGGTGGTGGTAAATCCTTATGCTATCAACTTCCTGCCTACATCTACAGTCAGCATTATAATTGTATAACACTGGTAATTTCTCCACTTGTATCACTAATGGAAGACCAAGTTTTAAGTATGCCTGAGTTTTTAAAAGCAGGTTGTTTACATACAAATCAACCTCCAACACAGCGCAAAAAAATAATGCAATGTTTAAAAGATGGAACAATCAAAGTCCTCTTATTATCTCCAGAAGCTTTGATATCCGGAGATGGTTCTCATGGTTTTGTTGGCTTATTTAAGTCATTGCCGCCAATTGCTTTTGCCTGTATTGATGAAGCCCATTGTGTTTCACAGTGGAGCCACAATTTTAGACCAAGCTACCTGATGATTTGTAGAGTGTTGCGAGAAAAACTTAATGTTAAATGTATTCTGGGTTTGACAGCTACAGCAAGTCAAGCAACTATAAAAAGTGTAATCAGTCATATTAATATTCCTGATGGTTTGTCGGGTGTTATTAATAATCCAACATTGCCAGACAATCTTTGTTTATCAGTTTCTTTAGAAAAAGACAAAGACAAAGCATTAATATCACTAATAAATTCGAAACAAATTAGCTCTTTCAATTCTATTATTGTGTATTGCATTAGAAGAGATGAGTGTGAACGAGTTGCAGCTATACTTAGATCATGTCTTCAAGAGCCTGGAAAAATAAATATGGAGAAGCATAACAACAAAAGAAAGAGAATGTCTTATATTGCCGAAGCTTATCATGCTGGTATGTCAGCTGCACAGAGAAAAAAGATTCAAAAACATTTCATGGATGGAACACTAAGGATTATAGTCGCCACAGTGGCTTTTGGTATGGGTATAAATAAAGCTAATATAAGGTGTATAATACATTACAACATGCCAAGTAGCTTTGAATCATATGTTCAAGAAGTAGGCAGAGCTGGACGTGATGGAGAATATGCATATTGTCATGTACTGATGAATAACAGTAATAATGATAGGAATGAACTCCTTAAACATATACATGCAAATACTATAGACAGACCTTCTATAAGAAAATTGTTACAGAAACTGTTCATCCCTTGTCAATGCACTAGTGCTGCAAATTCAAGATGTAAGGGACATGAGGTGGGCATTCCTATAGATAGTACAGTAGAAGAATTGGATTTACCATCAGAAAATATTTCCACAATGTTATGTTATGTGGAACTGCATACTAAGCAATATATAAAAGTTCTTAACAATGCTTACATAATGTGTAAAATTTCTTCATATGGTGGACCACAAAAAATTCTGGAAGCAACAAAGGATAGTCCACCTCTGGCTATGGCATACTTATTGGAGTGTAAGAAAGATCCTGAAGTGACAAAAAGAAACATTTTAGAATTTGATGTTATTCATGTCGCGTCAGCAATTGGTTGGGAGAGTGGTATGACAAAATACCATCTTAAAAATTTAGAATGGATAACAGAATGTGGTTCTTCCAGAAGATCTCAATTGAAGATAGAGTTTAATACCTTAGGTTTTAGAATAAAAGCACCAGGAGATTTATCACCAAGTGAACTAGATTCAATATTAGATGATTTGCATGGTACTGTTCTTTTACAAGAGAAGGCGATGTTGTATCAACTAGAAGAGAGTAATAAAGCTTTCAGTAAACTTGGAAACTATTCATTGGAGTCTAACAATTTGCCAGAAGAGTCCCTAATGGAGAAATCCAATGAATTAAAAAATACAATAAGAAATTATTTCCAAAGAGAAAACCATTTACCTACAGATGTTACAATGGAAGAACGACCTCTAGACGTAGAACGCGTTGCCTCTGATGTTCGTGCCTTAATATCCTCATACAGAGACTGCATGTTTACTGGACGTAGTATTGCACGAATTTTTCAAGGCATATCATCACCAAATTACCCTGCTATTGTATGGGGCAAGTGCAAATTCTGGCGTTCGCACATACATGAAGATTTTTATGGAATAATGAGAATAGCGACACAACAAATAATTCAGTTGAAAATTGTGTAAATATTTCATTTGTATCTATTCAATACTAATAAAATATTCTAGACTGCATTGGTTCTCCTTTAAACTTAATAGGTATCTAAAAGACATCATGCACAGCTTACTCATATAATAAAAGTCGAAAGTAACATAAAATGTTTAATAACCACATAATAAATGTATTTTACTTTAACATTCCAACAGATAATTAAGGACGTCTGTTAGGTGTTATTACCATCTCAAAATTCAATAACGCAATTTTTGTTGCCACTATAACAAAGAATGTTTAATAATAAGAATTATGATAGATGTGCTACATAGCAACAACACATTCCAAATTCTCATATAATAGATTAAAATACTTTGAAATTACCAGCCCCGTAGCAGTGTTGGGCAAAATTTAATTGTTCTGGCAATTAAAGATTGACAATTGATTAATTGTTAATTGCGAAACAGCAATTAACGATTGATCAATTGTTAGTTGCGAGAACCGCAATTAACAATTAATCAATTTTCAATCTTTTCAATGTTTTTGATTAACAATTAACAATTAAAACTGACAATTATGATAAATTTGTAGGGCATATGGGGGTCAGTTAGTCCCGGTTGGGGGCCCGGTTAGGGTGCCGGTTGGGGCCCAGTTGGAGGCCCCGGTTGGGGCCCCCGGTTAGGGCCCCAGTTGGGGGCCCGTTTGGGGGGCCCCTGGTTAGGGGCCGCGTTGGGGTCCCAGTTTGGGGCTCCGGCCCCCAACCGAGCCACCCAACCGCGGCCCCCAAACCAGGTCCCTAAACCAGGGCCCCCAACCGAGCCCCACAAACGGGCCCCCAACCTGCCCCCAACCGGGGCCCCCAAGCGGGGTTCCCAACCGGGGCCCCCAACCGACCGGAATTGATTTTAATTGCAAGTAAAATCAATTCAATTGAAATCAATTGATTTCAATTGAATTGATTTTTTAATCTGATTGAATTATTGATTGAAATTTAATTGATTAACGCCCAACACTGCCCCGTAGCATGGCTACGCATGATAGTCGCGACGCGAGCGATACAATTGAAATAAGCGCGCGCTATTGGCTATCGAAATTAGATCTGATTGAGACAGCCAATACCGTGCGCTTATTTCAATTTTATCGCGCGCGTCGCCATGCGTAGCCTTGCTACGGGGGCTGGTGTACATTTCACATAATTTTATCTACCTAAATGTACTTAATTTTGTTCAACATAGTGACTTTTATTGTTCTACCATTTGTAATAATATATTACTAAAGTATAAAAATTAAAATGATGTGTACAATGAAAAATGTGAAAATTGATAATTATAAATATAATTGTAAAAAAATAGACACGCAATATCTCTGAAAGTATTATGTACAGCCATTGACTTACAATATCAATGTGTACAGCCATTATATTTGATCGTAATTATAATACCTTCGTCAATGGACCTAAAACAAAATCATACCAACATAATACACAATAGAATAGTATATCAACTGAAGTACTAATATTCCAAATACATAATTTTTTTATATCTATCTAAAACTCCTCTGTCACGTTCTTTCTAATCGTCCAGTGCTTTTATTTAATTTGCCTATAGTTCCCTTAGGATCTGGAGACAAAGAACTCCAGTTTGATGAAGTGCAATAATCAAATGTATGTTTACCACATACCACTTTGTCTGTCAGGTCAGTCTTTGAAGAATTTATACAAGAACCTAAAACATTGAAAAATTCAATCGTTAAACTGTCTGTCCATTCTCTTAAATCCTTATGTATTCTCTTGATATTAGAGTATGAAATCTTTTGCAGTAGTAAACTTTCTTCTTTATTAGGTAGAAAATTCATCAATTTGATGTAAGAGTAATTTTTATAAGCATTTTGAGATCCACTGTTGATAATGCTTGCTTCTTGGTGCGATACTTCCTTGCCAGAAAAATATTCTAACGGCGTAATAAAAAAATTAGTTGTAGCAATTAAATTAGATTGTTCAAATAACCCTACTTTCCAGACTCCTGGAAGAAGTGGCGTTTTCAGACTAGGCTTGATGAAGTTGGTTAAATTGGTCTCGTCTACATGAATGCTGACGACATCGGCGATGACACCGGCGGGATCCAGCCACATTACAGTCAGATTTTCAAAATTCTTTTCTATTGGTGGTAAAAACTGATACAATAATACTGGCTCTGACAGTGGACCTAATATATTAGCTAAGTTTCGGAAAATCATCTCTTTCTGGTCATAGTCTGAACTAACTTTAAACATCTTGACATTGTCGACATACTGGTTTTCTAAATTCAAATCTAAATGCTTTTTTGGTTTATACCAAGTTTCTATTAAAACTTCTTCACCTTGAATAAAAGCTTTGTGCAATATCAAATTTCCTTTGTAGATATCAGCAAAATGATAAGAGCTTATTTCAATAATTTCGTCAGGTTTTATGTAGCATTGTTCAGCTAATAAAATTTTTGCATTGTGGCGAATGATACTTCCAGCGTGGGTTAAAAGTGTGTCATCTGATTGAGCTGTTAAATCTTCTGTGTTGTAAATGCTTTGCCAATAAGCATCTAAATTACGGACCAAATGATGATCATTGAATCCTACAAACTGTTCTACTCTTGTAATTATTTCTTGATTGATTATAGGTTCAAACTTTCTAGCAAAGAACAATTGACGTTCCTCAGTGTTTTGAATTCTCTGCCAGTCTTCTGTTCGGAAATCATTCGGTGAACATCCACACCAATCCACAACATGTTTATATTGACACTTACAGCCTAATTTCCTTTTCCAGTTGGTTACATGCAAATTGTTGTCCACATAAGTGTTGCAGAAATGTGAATTCCGTAAAACAGTGTGGAAATAAGATTCAGCAGGCAACAGAGTATGTTTAAATAATATATCTAATCCTGTTAACAATTTGTCTTTATTACTGCTGTCAATAAGATATGATACAAATTCTGATGATAGTGCTATCCAGTCACTTCCTCCATCTATCACTATTCCTCTGGGCAATTTTCTTTCTCCCACTCGCCACATGCGATTTTCACATTCAATGAAAGTTTTATCTAAGCCTTGCTTTTTGATAAATCTTTGAACTTCCCTTCCATGTGATTTCACGAAGTTTAATCCTTTATTTCCTGTTAAGAATTTTTCTAAACTTTCCAAAGACTTAATTGGGAAATCACTTTCACTGAGGTTGATGACGAAATCCCACTGCCAGTCTAACCTGTTGAAGTCCCTCATAGCAGCTAAAAGCATTGTGAGTAGGGACGCTCCACCCCAAATTGTAGAAAATCTGCTTGGGGCTAATTTTATATTTGGGAATTCTTTTTCTAAGACTGATAATTTACGATGTAAATAGTCTTGTCTCTGAAAATGAAAATAAATATATAATATCTCTTAAATTATACATTAACAGCTATCATTTTTATCACAGACAGTCATCTCCTGTTGTTATTAAATATCTGATTATACTCACAGAGTCAATATGAATATAAAAATAGTGCCTTGTTCTATAAAGAGCATTGACCAGTCTATGAACTTGACGTAAGGCCCTTCCATTCAGTGTCAGGAGAAATACAATTCGTACTGAATCTGTTTTGGTGTGAGTAGTAACTGGTGTTCTGGGTTTGAATTCTGCAACATTTCCATATTATTATTAATATTTAACTAATAAGTAATAAGAGTATACATATACTATGTCATACAAAGTTTCTGTGTTAGATACTGTTCAGGACGAAAACGTGTTCGCGCCCATGTGATTTTTAATATTGTAAATTTATTATTGTGATTTATTATTATAATTTGGTATTGTTAATTTAGTTTAAGGTTTAGTAAATAAACGAGAGGGAGAGAGGGGTTTTGCTTGGAGTCTGTAGGGTTCTCCCGTCCCGCTCCTGCATTGGTGCCGTCCCGCTCGCACACTTGAATAGAATGCGAGCGGCACGGCGGGCCAGCGATGATATAAAAAGCGGAGCGTTGGGAGCGGAACGACATTCCAAAATTGACTGCACAAGACTCCGAAGGCGTTCCAAATCTCACCGCGATCCAAGCAAAACCAAGACCAAGAAGCTCAATTTACAACCAGGCGTTTTTTTCTCATAATCCGCCCCCACAGATACGTTAGTATGTAAGTTCTCAGCAACAAAGGCTAAAATAAATAAATAAAATTATTACTTAACTAACCAAGAGATAGAATTTGCTGAAATTAGTGCACATAACTTTTAAGTTTTTAAGACTTCAAAGGCATGTGGATCATAAAATATAGTTGATAAATACACTGACTTTATCATAGTCTGACAAAAAGCTAACTGTACAAACATTTACTAAATAAAACAAAAGTAGCTTTATACTAACTTGCTATACCAGTTTGAAAAATGTTCATAGCGAAGTATCCACCGCAAATCTTGGTAGGGTCACCTGAGCATTTCATGTCACACAAGCCATCAGATAATGACGACAATGGTGGCGCATTTTCTCCACAGAAACATTCAGACCTGAAATTACAAGAAAATAAAATTAGTGAAATCTCTTGATATAGTACTTAATATTATTAAGATTTATGGTTTTACTATAATCTTACTACAGTAATTCTATTATTCTTTTTAAATACATAATACACATACTAGAACTTATAAGATATAACAATTAATAAAATGGTAAGTTGTATTAAAAAAATATTATTGAGTATTAGCAAATATTAAAAGCTTACCCATATTGTACTCCTGCGTATGGGAGTCCAGCTTGAACACAAATGTCTAAACAGGTGGATGGTGTATTTCCCTTTGCATAATTCCCACTAAAGTTAGACAGCAAACGCATCTCCTTTTCATCTTTAAAACAGCCCAAATGTTTGCCATAAACCACTCCTTCAGGCATACAATGATGTGGTAAAGATTCAGGGTAAAAATTACCGTTTTGTATAAGGCAAGTTTTGTTCACAATTTGTTGCTTACAAATTTGAGTCCTGGCACGGTGTATTGCGGATATAGCTTCTCTGTTTTTTACGTCACAAGCTGGCTTAAAATCTAGTTCTTCTAATCTTAGGCTACTCACTGGTTTGTTCTGTTGCTTAGTGTTTGGAGCTATGTCTTCATCATTCATAAATCCGGTATTTAACTTTCTCGCTGACACATCGCCCATTTCTTGCCGCGAATATGAGATGCGACCAAGTTCCGTAAGTAAATTATCATGTTCAGTTGGGAATAAATAAACAGCAATAAGAATTTGTACGAAAAACGCTACGACAATAGTAATCACTAAACATTTCGCATATTTGAAAAATAATCTCCGAGTACTTATAGCCATAGCGTCTTGCAACTAAGATCCGCATAATACATAAGCAAGCATTTAATAAAATAAAAAACCAAAAATTATTTTATCTGGTAAATTTCGTAGTACGACCCATCCTAGTTAAAGTACAATTTGGTTGGATTTATCTGTTTATCACATCCTCTAAGGCTTATCAAGGGAGGAACGAAAATGCGAACGACAGTGACAATCAAAATAAAAAAACGAGAAATATTGAGGAATTCACGGTCCGAATAAAGTATTATGACTTATACCTAGTTTATTATTTTCAATTAAATTTTTTATAGAAACAATGATCATGTACTACCAACATAAAAAACAAGCTATTTTAAATTATTCGTCTCCAGAATTTATTGAACACCTTGCCCATTAGTTTAAACGGTAGGTATGTGCTAAATTTTTCTTAAATTCGGACATAGCATACATAGCTTGATTGGCTCGCGTGATTATATTGGCAGCAGTGCATTTCTGTCAAATTGATCGAATAACATATATATAGATAGCGCCACCGACACCAATCTACTATCTCGCTTATTTCTACGTAAGTATAACGAGAGGACTGACTTCATATTGTTTTTTCCCTGTCTCTCTGAACTTTGGAATTTTGCTAGTCTTATTTTCCTTCTAGATGCAATGATTCGAACTATCAAATTATTACGTTTAACAAACTACAACATGTCTAAACTGCACTCAAGCAGTGTCAGTGCAAGTATTCAGAAACTGAAAGGTAAAGTAGCTATAGTTACCGCCTCTACTGATGGGTGAGTAAATAATAAACAAATAAGTCCTAATAGATAAAGAACAAATATTACTCTCAAATAGTATTTAGCTTTTTTGCCTTATGGTTAGAAGGTAGTTTACCTATAATAGGTACATTACTGTCTGCCTAGCAGATAACATTAGCAACTGTTTTGAATAATTTTATGTGATATTATAATAATAACATAAATGTGATTTTAGTATTGGCTATGCTATAGCTAAAAGGTTGGGCAATGAAGGAGCTAAAGTAGTAATAAGTAGCAGAAAAGAAGATAATGTAAATAAAGCTGTATCAGATTTGCGCAAAGATGGGATAAGTGTAGAGGGCATTGTGTGCCACGTTGGGAATGCTGAGCACAGGAAGAAACTTTTTGATCTTGTAAGTTTTTTTGCTAAATAATCATAAAGTCATAAAATTCAATTTTGGTTTTAATTAAGTTTTAAAATTAAATTTAAAACAGGACGTAAATATTTTAAAACAGTCATGGAAAATTGGAACATGCTCCTTTGAATTTTTTTCGAAACAGCGCTGTCGCCCTTTCTATAAAACACTGATGATAATACCTTTTATATAGTAGGTATAATAAATTGTAGATAACAACTGGTTATCTTCTTGTACAAATATTCCATATAAATGTTGGTTTATAAAATTGTTACTTTTTTACGCACAAACAATGCACCTAATGAATGTTGTTTTTTACAGGCTAATAGTAAGTTTGGTGGTTTAGACATACTTGTATCAAATGCTGCAGTAAACCCAGCAGTTTCACCTATTCTTGAGGTAAGTAACAAACATTTCTAAAAAAATACAAAGTAGGCCCCTTTTCCATTTTACATAATTCTCCATTTAGATAAAAAGGAGTCATAGTCCCAATGCAATCTAAGTTTTTCTTCCCTTGACAAAATGTTTCCACAGACAGAGGACAACGTATGGGACAAGATATTTGAGATCAATGTAAAATGCTCATGGCTTCTGGCCAAGGAAGCTTACCCAGAGCTCATGAAAAGAGGAGGGGGAAGCATTGTGTTTGTGTCATCTATTGCTGCTTACAACCCTATGCAGGTAATATACAGTATTTTTTTTTTAAATGGGACAGTCAGTGTGTGGATAACTGTCTTAGGAACCATTAAACAACGATAGAAACGTAGTTTAATGGTGGCGGTAAATGATGGCCGGATCGAAGTAATTTATTTCTGAAAATAAATTACAACGATCCGGCCAGATTCGAACCGACGTCTTCTAGCATACCGTATCAGACGCTATACTAACTAAGCCATGGAACGAACCAGCAGACCTCACAAATTTTTCTATGTGCTTGTTGTCATATCTTTGTATTTGGTGTTTCAACGACTTTTTAGCCGTAGTGCCATCTATGAGAAATCTGTGAAAGTATTTCGTCACCCAGTTCGATACCGGATGCTCGAGATCGCAAAGCACCGGAAACCCTCCGTTTGAAAAAAGCCTTTAATAAAGCCGCTAGATCCTGCAAACAAGCGATACGGAAAGCTTCAGGGCCAGGTTAGCGTCATACCCATCAGGGAGTAAAGCATATTGGTCGCTCGCTAAATCGCTCGAAGCGAATTTCTGCAGGTCATCGCTTCCGCCTTTAATGAGAGCCAACGGATCGCTGGCTCACACTGCTGAAGAGAAAGCATATTTTTTTGTTTCTCTCTTCGCTTCCAAATCCCGCCTTGACGCTACTTTGCAAACACCACCTACGCTACCTCGCTGTGACTCGGAAATGCCGGAGATCACTATACGTCAAAAAGAGGTGTTGAAAACTTTACACAAATTAGACGTCAACAAAACCAGTGGCCCTG
This sequence comes from Hyposmocoma kahamanoa, assembly GCF_003589595.1. NCBI lineage: Eukaryota > Metazoa > Arthropoda > Insecta > Lepidoptera > Cosmopterigidae > Hyposmocoma > Hyposmocoma kahamanoa. The sequence continues at coordinate 103,136 of NW_020653740.1, read as the reverse complement.
ATAGGATTTCAGAGATTATCATGCGGAACTGTGCACCTGAGTTGTCTTAGGTATTGATTCGCCTGCATCGCCTCTCTATGAGTTCTGGACAAGTTCCAAAAACCTACAACTTTGTAAATGTACATTCTGTACCTAAGAAGTCATGCCGACCCATCTAATTATCGACTTATCGGAATCGCCTCTATACCTGTAAGACTATGGAGTGTGTATTGAATAGCCGTCTACACTTGTTTTCGCCGTGGTCGATCTACTGGAGATCTTATCGCGTATGCCACACAATTTATAGGGCGAGGCTGCCGAATTCGCACCGAAAACCGAATTTGAACGAAACAGTTATTCTTTCAGGATATTATGTTGAATGTTTATCGCAAAGACACGATCAGATTAGGTTAGGTTAGTTAGGTTTAAAAGAAAAAACATTTTCCTCTCACAATTACTTTCGAGGTTATGAAATTTCAACCAAACGTTATTTCTGGAAAATGACATTTCGGACTACTGATAGGTAACCCTCCAGAGTAATGGAGCAAGGTCTGTCAATATGTAGCTTGATATCCTGTCGTCTATACTTATCACAACAAAGAACTAGGCAAAAGAAAAATTTGTTTTCCATACAAAAACTGGGCTCTATTTTTAATATTTTTTTAGGAAATTAGATTAGTAAATTTTCGTAATTAAATAATTAATTTGTTTTCCTTTTTTAAATTCAGCCATTAGGTGCATACAGTGTCAGTAAAACAACATTACTGGGATTGACAAAGGCAATATCGAGTGAAGTGGTACATGACAATATCAGAGTCAACTGTGTGGCTCCAGGTGTTGTAGCTACTAAGTTTGCATCTGCTGTAAGTACAAAATAAATTGTCTTTAGTGTTGTGAAGTATCTATTAGTTTGTCAATTTAGTTTTGATGGTTATACTGAGAAGTTTGATTAGAAGCATATATATATTTTTTATTTTTCACCTTTCAACTTCAACTTTAACTTTTGTGTCTATGGCTCCGTCGTTTTGCGCGACGATTTTGCCAATGTCAGGGTTGAAAGACATGTGTAGCGGTGGTGAGATAGTTGAACAAAATCTTGAAAAACTTTGAAAGTAATCTTTTTTATATTATTTGTAATAAGTTCAACATATAGAAACAAAGACATAGTACCTAATGTTTTTGTGATACCTTAATTATTATTGTAACACTTAAATACATCTTATTTCAGATCACAGAATCAGATGCATCAAAAGAAGCAAGTCTGTCAAAAATACCTATGAATCGATTTGGTAAGCCTACAGAAATAGCCAGCACTGTCGCATTTCTCGCATCAGATGATGCTAGTTATATCACAGGCGAAACTATCGTGGTAGCAGGTGGCAGTTTTTCACATCTTTAGGTTTTGTTTCAATAAGCACTATGTATGATGTAATTGATAATAATATTAAACGGCTTTTAAGCTACATAATTTTTTTGTAAATCAAAGAGGGTTTTTCATATGTATATTGTTTATAGTATAGTAGTATAAAGTCATTTCATTTATGAAATTGTTTTTTTTTCTTTATTATCACTTACACCTATCCCACTGATATTTCAACCTTGTAAAAACTATTTATCTACAACAATGTAGCTACATTACTTACAGTGTACTTATTAACCAGTTATATTTCATTTCATTGATCATCATCATCATCATCTGAATCTAACACACTGGTTTTGTTAATTCCTATAGCTCTTAGTAAGTTACTAATAGGTCCTGGTGCCCCCTGTTCCTCTTTCATACTTTGAATCATGTTGGATATAATGTTTTGACTGTCTTCTGAAGTATTGCTTATGTTAGAGAGTAACTTTCTTCTAATTTCTTCATCTATATTATCTTCTGGTGAAACATCATCCATATCATTATTACTGTCATTGTCTGAATCAACCTCGTCTGCACCATTAATTGTATCTAACATGTTCTTCAAAGAATTTACAAATATATCAGAATCAAAATTTATTTCAGTGTCTTCCTCTTCCTCGTAACCTATTTCAATTCCTTCAAAATCTGATGTTTCTTTTAGGAAATTCGACAATTTTGAAGTTATTGTTTCTGAATTCATTACGTCATCTTTTTTGAATGTTGGCTTTTTACCATACCTTGTATTTAGTAAATTATTTAATTCGTCAGGTTGGATATTTAGCCAGTCATCATTGTCTTCTGCAAGCTCTTTCTCTAAACCTTGAGTATTCTTCAAGGACTCCTTCAAGGTAATAAATTCTTCTGTATGCATTATTTGTGCTATAGCATTATTGAGTTGCGAGTTAACAGGACACTCCATGTTCAAATAGAACTCTTTAGCCTTCTCTAACAGTCTAGTATGTTCTTTTGATCCCTCAATGCTGTCTCTGAAATATCCTTTGTCACTCAGACTTTTAATAAACTTAGTGTATTCTTTAGAGGAAATTATATCAACTTTTAATTTACTCATAATTATTTCATAGCCACAAGTAAGTTTCAATCCTAAATTTCTTTTTTTATCATTCAGGTCAACATGTGCATTCTTCAAATTTGTGATTAGCTTTGAATGTGTAAGCATTGCATAAAGACATTTGGTAAATTTTACTTGCACAGTAATACAGTTTTTAAATGTAACATTCTTGCAGACTCTAGCCTCCAGCATGTCATGCTCACAATATGAGCTTACTATTGGTGAAATAAAAGAAGGTTTCAAAGTGAGTAATGTCGCTACATCTAATGGTAACTTAACTAATGCTCTGTGTATATTTTCTGTCATTTTTTCTGGATAATTGCCAATTCTGTTTAAGATAGCTTGTTGAACTTCTAGAGACTTTGTTTCTACTTGATTATTGATTATTATGTTAATTGCATCTATCATGTTGAGTTCTGTGTCAATATCTAGAATATTTGGTGAAATGATGTGAATGTTGTTTTGGTAGATGAAGACCTGAAAAGAAGCACATATATACAGTGAAATTTTAAATATATACATAGAGCGCACTATAAGTTTTCGGAACTGGTCACTTACATAAACAATATTTAAAAAGTAATTACAACATTTGAAAATGGAACTCTTTGGGTGTAGAATACAGTTTGTTTCATCTGATTGTCACTTGTTTTTACATTGTGGCGTCATTTTAGAAATTCGTTGTCTACATCACAAAATTTTCTCGAGTTAAATACATGAGTCAAGAAAATTTTCGTAGTATGATTTATTTACGACGAATTTTTTAAGCGTAATTTAACAGCTCAGCGGAGCTTCGCTCGGCTTCAAACTACTTTTGGGAATGAAGCACCATCCACGACGACTATTTATAGCTGGTTTGGGGAATTCAAACGCAGCCGTGTGAATCTCAGTGACGAATTTCGTGATGGTCGCCCGTCCATTGCTGTGAACAACAAAAACATCCTTGCTGTGCGCCGTATGATCGAAACAGACAGGCATGTGACATACCGTGAGATTCGGGCATATTTAGGCATAGGCATGAGTCAAATACAATCAATACTACACAAACCCCAAATTGGTGTGAAAAACTTGTGATCTCGGTGGATCCTACACAATTTGACTGAGGCATCACTTGGTGCAATGCTATGCTTATCAGATTCAACGAAGGGGCGTCAAATTTGGTGTGAGACATAGTAACAGATGACGAAACATGGATTTATAGTTATAAACCCAAAACAAAGCTGCAATTGAGCATATGGATCTTTCGAGATGAGCCGAAACCAACCAAAGAGGCGCGCGTGCAAAGTGCCTCTAAGCGGACGATTGCTTCTTTTTTTAACAAAACTGGACACATGGCTACTGTTGCTGTGGAGAATCATTGTACACCGTGAATAGTGATTGGTACATGACCATTTGGTTGCTGGAAGTTATTGACAAACTCCGTAAAAATAACCGTAAATCCGCTGTATCATCTTGAACCACGATAATGCCAGTTCTCACACGGCCTGACAGACAAACGAATTTTTGAAGGTGAACTACATTGATCTTATGAGCCATCCCGCGTAGTCCCGACATGGCACCTTGTGACTTTATTTATTCCCAAAAATTAAGAACCATCTATGCGGTCAACGATTTTCATCACTTGAAGAGGCAGTCGACTGAAAAATATGTTTCAGAGATTGTCACAGAGTGGCATAAATTTTTTCAAAATTGATTCATTTCTACGAAAAAGTGCATTAATGCTAACAGAGACAAACAATAAATTGATTACTGACCATTTAGTATGTTTTTCTTATTCATTCTGGAAACTTATAGTGCGCTCCACATATTAGTCTGTTGATTTATGAGCTGTCACATTGCCTGGTAGACGCTTCCAGTGAACACAAGGATGGTAGTTGTGTCCACCAAAGAATAAGTTTAGCAATTCAAAGGGGGAATGTTGCCAGCCTTCTGGGCATGAAATTTTTAACTTATACATTTTAATATTTTATTAGTATTTCTTAACTTTAATAATTATAGTCAGTGTGGCTTCATAATATTGATAACGAGTAAATAAATAATAGGGGTTAAAGTATGAAATTGCCGATTTGTACT
>NW_020653740.1:56265-73616 GCF_003589595.1 Hyposmocoma kahamanoa | reverse complement strand
ACGTAGCGTCTCTTCGTCAAGCTCCTTTCGATTTTTAACATAAGATTTTCGGTTAGTAGAGTGATATATGGATAAGAAGTACAAAGTAACGTGTGAATTACATCTTCATTTGCAGCAGATCTTGACCACTTTCTTGCGTGGTGTAATCAGAATTTTTTGTAGTTTTTATTACGAGATTCTTAAGCGTTTTCTGAGTTGTCCGATAGGTAACACTGCAAAATGGTTAATTATACCTTCTCTGTGAATCACGATATTTTGTGTGCCAAGATATCATACCAATCATATTTATTTCTTGCGGTTTCTAAAGCATATCACCCTATATTTTTGAGAATCTATTATTATGCCAGGCGATAAGGCTTGGAAGATTACATAGTCTCTTTATCAAAATTTCATCTATGGATGAAAGTTTTGGCGCAGTAGTGACCGCGTAGTTACCCCTTAATGGCGAATCTGTTTCTATTTACTAGGCAACATCGTTTAAATTCCTCGGAATAATACAACCAAAGGTGGCCGCGCGAACACCGCTAAGACCAAAGACAAGCCAGCTTCGCCCACGCGCCACACTCATTTAAGTTACGTAAAAGAAAAATAAATAGAGCGTATTTTGCCATGACAGTTAGATGCACGCGGTCGCTGCGCGGCGGCCACGTGGCGTGAGCGCGATGAAATTCGTGTCGAATAAACGCGCCCTTACGGCACAGTTGTAGGATTCCCTGACTGCAAATTTTTTCTCTGAACGCTATAATTTGAGACTTTTCAAGGCTAAACTGGATAGGCGTGCAATGCCGGCGCTGACTCTATGCATGTAGCGTCCGGGTGCAATCAACCCTGGCGCCCTCTAGTGTACACGCGATCAAAATGGAATAAATACCGTTATATTTTCCCCAGTGATCGGAAATTGGGGTGCAAATGGTACAATTCTAAAATGATGTTATGTAGCAATAGCCAGTTTCCTTCGCTAACGCGAACGCCTCGAGCGACCTAAGCTCTTTGGAGGCGCTCGGTGGGCCCTGCGCTCGTGTGCGCCACACACCCTGCATCGTAAGTGAATCGTCACTTTCCTTCAGATGAGGTGGAGATATTTGACCTCCATGCACTTATTTTAACAATTAAAAAAGTTCTAGAAGAATCGGCACATAAAATGTGTAAATAATGTCTTACTCCACGGGAAGCCTACACTATAAAAGCTAGTTGTAGTTTCTATCTACAATTAGGCTTTATAAGGTTGCTACATCTATCTACACTTATACTCTAGCCAAATTCGATGTAGAATAAATGTCAACAAACAAAAACGTATGATTTTTAGGGTTTTCATCTCAGACTCTTTCACAGTTACTATACAATTTCAATAATTTCCTACGAAATTCAACTAGATTGTGGATAATACTAAATCTTGAAGCCATGTTTATAATGAATAATATTCAACAAAGTTTCAAATCACCTAAAAATGACCAGTAATTAATTATTTGTAAAACTGTGTCATCCCCAGTGACTTTTTGATTTGAAGTGAGAGATTGCAAACATTCGAGTTCTAGTGGTAATTCAAGTTCAGAATCGGAAATAGACGCTGGATGGTTTTAAATGTGGTAAATTAATATCAAATAAAATCTTACAATTTTGTTTCTTTTCATCTACCATTACCTACCATCTAGCAGTAAATATTAATAGGACGCAAAGACTTATTTTTATTCCTAAATCATACGTATCAATTGGTATTTTATAAATTTTATAATAATTGTCTAGGTAAGTATTACTTCTACATAACCCAATTACTTACTTACCTATTTAAATTCCAATTAAGGGAGCAGGCCGTGGGCAGAGCAAGCCTTAATAATGAGCATTGAAAAAAATTTTCTTTTCCTATGCCATCATTGGTTGCCTAGCAACGTTTTGTTATTAAACATTCTACATCGAATTTGGCTAGAGTATAGCAACTTAGAGTGTTATAATATGTTCTAAGCTTAGCAAGATATAATTACTCGTAGTACCAATACCAAGTAAACATAACATGTAAGAAGCTGTAACGAACATATTCACTGCTATCACGCTATTATGGTTTAACTCCTGTCCAATCCATATTCGCAGTTGAAATTTGAATACTCCGTCATCGTAATTTACGTAATAACTATTAAGTAATCTGTGTCATAACTTTCGATGAGAAAAACCTACTTAAATCACCATTTCAACATGACGCGACGCGACGCTTCGACTCTGCGTCAGTGTGAGTTGAGCCTAACACTCTATGATCTGTTTGCATTTTAAAATAAAATAAAAAATCGGGCCGTTTTCCAAGTATTAATAAAACCAAAGGTCAGTGAGCCTTCAATGGCCTTCGGTTTTATTAAAATTCACCACTATCAAAACAATTCATCAACCGTAACCTTTTTTCGAAGAAAACATGCCGTGCAATAACACACTGCGAAAATTCCTGCAGATATTTAGGACTTATTTGGGATTCTTCATTTATTCATAAAATTGTTACAATTACATGGATTTTTAATTAAAAGGTCGAGTTACTTGAAAATCCACTTTATGAAATTAATATAATATATTATAACAAACTTACTTGCAAAAAATAACTAATGAAAACTATCAAACAGCACTTTCGACTTCCTTCTGCATGATTAACTTTAGATATCCTACAATGTTTAATGCTCAGTTTTCAATTTTTTGACTGCTACGCGGACGTCACTTCAATCTTTATGTCTTAAACCACTTGGGCATTTTGCTGGGATTTCCTGAAGAACTTTTCTTGGAACTGGAAGGAGCATCCAATTTTCTCCTGGAAGGTGCTCTGTAATGTAAGTAGAAGACAATATAGTACACATGTTTTGCAGTGTTAGTTAATCCTTAATTGGTCGAGTGAAGTGTTTAACACCCCACCATTAGGTTTCTAGACTCATAAGTTTTTAAAATTTGAACTTACAGCGCCTGTCTTCAGCCTAGCTTCGTAAACGGGATTGTAATTCGCAATTCATTCGTAATCTGTGCTCGTTTGTGTATAGTTGTGCTTGGAGAGCATGTTTGGGGTGCCTAAAACCCCTAAAACCCCACGCGACTGTTTGTATAGACAAAATTGCGTAAGGTAAGTAAATATTTTTTATTATTGTTACGCATTTAAACAATACAGATGGACAAACAATACATTGCAGCGATATTTATAAAACGAATATATTGGTATTTTAAAGATTATGTTGTGATGTGGCGTTTTTTTATTTATTTTTGTTTTAAGGTAGGTGTAAAATGTCACGTGCTTTGACTGATTGACAGATTACGCAGCATTTGAGAGACGAAGAAGAAGAAGTATACATATACAATGACAAGTATACATAGTGCTTCTGGTGAACAACGTCATGATGCCATCGTAAGGGACCATAACATCTGCATCAGAGGAAAGTGAAAACGAAAACAAAGTCATTCGCACATAAGCATGACCGCTACTAAAACGACACAAGATGCTTCAAAATGAGGACCCTGAATCAGCATCTGGAGCAGCCCGATCACCTTCATATAAAACGATGTCACATAATTATGTCCGAGAATCAAGGACCGAAAAACAAAGAACGGATTGTTCCAAATGCCAATGCCACACATGGTGTGTGCAATGATTACATAATTCTAGTCTGCCAAAATTGTGATGATGAAAATTCGGTTTTAGAAATGGTATTGTTTTTTTTATTTATAAAATGTTTTATAAGTCAAAAAGACATAAATGATAAAAAATGTGGGTCTAAGTATTTCTTTTTAATCTTTACTTATTTAGGTACTTTGATCGTTATTGAGCATGTTAGCTCCATTAGTAAAACGGTACATCAAGAAAACACTTAATAAAATCCAGACAGATAAATCAAAATGCTACCTAACTAAACATGTATACAAAATCTCCGCGGCACTACATGTTGGCTCCGACAAAACAAGATTGAAACCACCTAACATTAAATGTACGGAGAGCAGCCTGTGTAAATAACCGCGCCCTGATAGGTTCTGTAGTCTAGGCTCTACTCTATGAGTAGAATCTCTGGCTGAATGAATAGTTTTGTAATTAGAAAGTTTAGAAAATGAAGTAAGAGAAAAGAATGGAGCATCTTGACATTATTGAATTGTAACCCAACGGCGAAATTATTGAAAGAATACAATAAACCAAGTTTTGAAGATTATTCCACTTTAAATTCAGAAAAATACCTCTCGCTACACATCCTAAGCTTCGCCCCAGTTACAGTTCCGTCCGAACACACTCCATGAGCAAATGATGTACATCCTCAGGAATCCCACATACTTCGCAATTCAGTGAGTTCACCCACCGCATCAAATACAAAAAATTGTATTTGATGCATTCTGCATGGTCTTGTACCAGATGCCTTTTTTCTGGGACCTCATATCGAAATAGTCCCCTTCGGTGCAAACGGTCTACTTTCCCGATCGGTCCGCTTTCACTATTCGTCTACTTTCCCGATTGGTTCACTTGTCTAAAAGGTCCACTATCTCGATTCGTCTATTTCCCATTTCGTCTACTTTCCCGAACGGTCCACTTTCACTATTCGTCTACTTTCTTGATCGGTCCACTTGTTTTACCCAAATATAGAAAAAAGGGCTTTACCCGATTCGTCCATTTCCCATTTGGTCTACTTTCCCGATCGGTCCACTTGTTCAATAGTCCACCTTGCAAGTTTATAAAATTTTATGTAAGTTAATAAAATTTTACAAAAATAGAAATTCATTTTACAAATTTTCAAACGCAGTTTGTAATTGCATAATTGCAGATTGTCATGGAGTACATTTTTTATACTTTTGATAATGATAGCTACTTTACGTTAACCATGATGTGAAAAAACAAAATCAAGTAGACGTTTGTTTTTAACTGACTTCAAAAAAAGGAGGAAGTTCACAAAGATGTAATTCCACGAATTTTTGATGTCGGGTTTTTTTAGTACTCTGTACTGAGATTATCTGAGTAGACGCATCATTAAAGTAGACCTATTAGGAAAGTAAACCGATCGGGAAAGTAGACCGATCGGGAAAGTAGACCGATCGGGAAAGTAGACGAAATGGGAAAGTAGACCAAACAGGAAAGTAGACGAAATGGGAAATAGACGAATCGGGAAAAACAAGTGGACCGATCGGGAAAGTAAACCAATTGTACCGAAGGTACAATTGGTTTACTTCTTCCAACGAGAATGGAACTTGCTCTTATAGCTTGCAACCACTTCAGAGAAGTCAGGCACAATGTCAACCTCAGGCCCCTCTCAAGCAGTCGCAGTGGCTAACCGGTCGACTTCCTCATTCCCTAGCAAGCCAATATGTAACGGCACCCATGTCATTAATAAAAGTCTGATTGCAAAATCAGTGAAATAAAATACGAAATACATGCAAATGTATTTCGCATTTTATTTCACGATTCTAATTTGGGGTGATGCACACCCCACGCGACTAATTGTGTAACTTTTTTGGCGCGACTAACTAAGTTAACCAACTTAAAAAAGTTGCTCCGAGAGAACAACATTATCGTGACTACAATACGTCATTAATTACCTGTACTTTGAAGCTAGGATACAAGCCGCATCACTTGACGTTTGTTGTTCATAAATTTCTTCTTTTAGGCAAATTTGACTTCCTGTATCAATCAGCCATTTAAAATGCAAATGCACACATGGCACAAATTTGGCTTGAAGTAGCGTCATCTTAGGATCTAAACTTTCCTTAAAAGGTGTAGTGACTGCAATCATTTAAGTATCATTAGAAATTTTCTATTAAGCAATTTATCAGTTTTTTCTAATTAAGCACTTACAGATAAGAAATGGTTTATCTGGTTCTTCAAGGTGTTGTTTTATAAAATTCATAACATCTTGAATTGTATTAGATGGTGTAAAAATGCCTTGTAATATTATTTGATCTGGAAACTGCACTCTTACCACGACGTTTTTATATCCTGACAATCTCAATTCTGAAGCCTGTGAATAATAGCAAAACGAATAAGTAATTTTTTACTAATATCAACAAATTATGCATATAGATAATTTCGTCTGTAGCTCATTACCTGTTTGTCAATTTCTTCTCGCTGAGCTGCAGTCATGAGGGGTGTGTTTTCTAACTCTGATGTGTGTTGTTGTAAATCTTTATAAAGATTGCGTACTTCTTCTATAGTTAACTCGTAGAAGTCATCGGGGAGGTCAGTCAATTCACTATGTGACTCAGTTGGCATAAAAGCAATTGCTTTTTGAGCTCCCAACTGAAAAGAATCCAATTAAGCTTTAGGTGTCTTTTGCAAGGTCACCAACTATATCACATTAACTACTCACAAATGTAACTTCTTCTTCAATTCTAAGCCTTCTCTCAAGTTGATCTTGTGTTTCAAGGGATGTGCTGGAGCAAGAGTCATCCAAGTTTTTAACAGGTCCACTTTGACCTGCTCTGTTAATTGATTCTGTGTTTCGTGCTTCCATGGGCATATCTTCATTGTTGGTACTTTGAGGCACATTGGTAGTCGTTTTTGGTACACTATCATTTGGTTTGGTTTCAAATTGTTGTAATTGAGGTTTTTTTATTTCTTTAATGGCTTGAATGGGGTTAAAATGTTTCGTGTCTTTCGAAAAACGGGATGGTCCTGGTTTGTTGTCCGTAAGCATGTCATCAGTTTCCATGTGTCTATGTGTTTGCTCCTTATCAGGTTTTGTTACTGACAACTTTCGATAAACAGATGACACATTCGCTTGCCTGAAATAATAAGTAATTTTTTTTTAACATCAAGTGACGGGACGAATAAGTGCGCCTGAAAATATTCGTGATTGTGCATTCTTTACTATTTGATAAAAGATTGTGCATTTTTTACTATTTTATAAACTACCTTTTCGACAAGTTTGTACTTACTTTCCCTCCGCATCTTTATTTAAGAGTCTCAGTACAGCCCTGCCCCCTATCAAGCCTAGCTGCCTCAGAGTCTTTTCTTTAAGAGCACGGACACCAATAACTTCTTGCCTCATATACATGATAGTGGGCTGTTGGAGAGCTTTGACTTCATTTGGTGCAAGTGATTGCAGAAGATCAAACAGGCATGTGTTTGGTGGGAAATCAGCTGTTCTACGCTCACCTGAAAACAATAAAAGATTTTCGTTATAAAGGGCAGTCTTTAAAGGAGTAAAGTGACAGGACGAACGAATATGTCATGCGCCTGGTGATAAGTGATACGCCTGTCCATAGCAGTTGCAGTGCTACTCAGACCTTTAAATCGCAAAGATCTGAGGGACACTGCCACTGCACCTGTCACACCACCTGTTCACCAGCACCCTTTACCCTTCAAAACAGAAATATAGTAACGCTGCATTGCAGGCATGTCCGGCGTGTGAGGATCAGCGGTCGTCCGTGACCGCAGTGGTAGGACACGACTTCTCTCTGCCCACCGTGGTTCGAGCTATGGTCGGTAGCGAGACGGCGGGGAGTGCGGTGGCTTCTTTCTGCACTGATGTAATGTCGAGGAAGGATACGGCGGAACGGGAGCGAGAGGAAGATCCTTCCTCTCATTCTATGCGCCGGAAACACTTGGGGCGCGGGAGGATGGCTTATGCCCGGAGAGTGGACCTTGGGAGTCAAAAAAGGGGGCTTTTGTCACCCATTAGATAAGGGTTCTCGGGTTGGTTGGTGTGCCAAGTATTCCCGGCATACCACTTACGATGGAGGGGGAATGGTAATCCCTCAGGGGTGAGTCCGTGGTGGCGGACAACCGCAGACGGGGCCGTGGATTGCAAACCACGTAGCCACAGCCCCGTCTCACGCGGGGTGTGGGAATACCCCGGGGGTTTTTAGCGGATTGGAAGGAGAGAGGTGGTCTCCCTCTCACGCTCCGTAGCTTCCTATTGCAACATCACGCGGTCCCAGAAGGATACTACCACCTTCCACAACCTGTCGCTTTCGAGCAATGATTGATCAATGCAGGAAGTTATTTATTTATTTATTTATTTTGTACAACTTACACTTACAGTACTTATAACTAAACATGTAAGTCATAGTCACAAAAAAGGTTGAGTCGATCACCGGCCAAAGATAGGATGCGGAATTTGGGCCACAGAGCTTTGGGGGGTGACCGAATAGTAACCAGCGGATGTTAGAAATTTTGATTCAGTGTTGCTGAACACGTCAATATCATTTGTTTTGCTTAAGGATTCAATTACGGCTAGGGCTTCGAAGAATGGTGTCCGTCTTAGTGTCACTGCGCGGGTTAAATGAAAGTTGAATAGAGGGTATTTGCGCTGACGAAGGATGTAACGTGAGATTGGCGGGATAAAAAGTGACGGGTCATCCCCCACCGCAGCAACGAGATCACGGCGCTCATTGGCCCAGTCTGGGCATACCTGCAGCGTATGCTGCGCCATATCTTCGCAGCAGTCACAGTGGTGACATATGGTTGTAGGTTCCCACCTGGCTATATGGCACAGGTACTTTCCGAAGTATCCATGCCCGGGAAGCACCTGCACCAACCGGAAAGTTAAGGATGGGCGACATGTTCATCCAGTTTTCAAAAACCGGACGGATAGCCTCTACAGTCCTGCTCCCAGTTCTGGGTTGGGCCAGTCGCTCCCACCACTTTCTAAGCAGGGACTGTCGCGCATGGAAATTCCATATCTGCACTTATTGCAGCGTGGGGTCCTCGCCGCGGAGACGGAGGTCAATGCGCCATTGATACATGGCAACATAGACCTCCGCCTCCAGATCCCAAGGAGAAGACCCCGCTAACAAACATGCGACCTCATACGATATGGTGCGATATCCTCTGATAACTCCGACTGCCATCAATTTATCAATCAATCAATCATCAATTCAAATTGCAAACTTGAAAGTAGGCGTAAATATTCTGCTATGCAAATAGTTTTTCAAAACTACCCTTTAATAGTGGTGAAATGGGCTATCAAAGTTTATATAGGAACTTTTTAATGCATCGCGCATAGGGGGATTCCGGAACCAGACCTGTTTTGAAGAACCGGGAAATTCGGTACTAGTCTTCCACGGAACCGGAATTCGGTACTTCCGGTACTAGCTAGTTATTGTTCAATGGTGATACATTAAGTAAAGTAGTAAGTAATAGTACTCACGGTTTAAGAAAGGGATAGGTTTCAAAAGCAAAAACGGTCAATATTGGAGCTTTTTTTCATTGAAAACGTAGCACTAGTCAGTCAATTTAGTTTGTACTTGGAATATAAAAAAAAACTTTTGCAAGCAAAGTAACTTAAACTTCCTAGAGGAGGTTGTCTAGAGACAACATAAAATTTAAAATTATCGTTATTTAAATGATGTACTTATACTAAAAATCACAATTAATCAGATCTAAAATCTTTAAAAAAAATGTAACTACTAAAAATTATTATATACGGTCCGCCTTTTAAACTTAAATTACTATTTAGTTTTTTATTCTAAATTATTGAAAATTGGAAAAAAACAGCTTTGACATAAAAAATTTTGTAAAACAATCTTTCTAATGTAAAGGAACTTTTCCACGGCGAAGCTAGACGAGGATTGTAATTTAAATTCTCTTTTAGCGCATATTTGGTGGAAATGGTCTAGATTGAAGAGGATGGGCGAGGCGATAATTGAAAGTATTGAATCGTATTGTTGCCTACATGAAGTACACTCTGCACCGGAAACACGATTTCTCACGCAAGTTCGCGATGGCTATTAATATCGATCGCAGGATTGTAATAATAATAACGCACATACTCAACTCACGAGAGAAATAATGTAGGCCATACAAATATTTCTCCCGGCCCGGGAATCGAACCTGGGACTACTGCGTGGCAGTCCGACATGGTAACCGTTCGGCCACGGAGGCAGTATTGTAGAGTACAGTCGCGTGCAACGAAATATAAACAATTTTGTTTTTTGTTTAATGTGACGATTTCAAGTGTAATTTGATTACCTACGAAATTAAAGATATTTGATTTGATTTGACACATTTTCCAATATATGTAAATATTAGATCCTTATGTTGTGTTTAAAAATATGTAATCATTTTGCCGTTTTAAAAAAAGGTATACATTTATTACAGAGAAAAGTAAACAAATTACAACCTGTGAAATGTATACTATCATTTTCGTAAATATTTATACAACGTGTTTTCATTAAAATGTATGCAATTAGGACTGTATCATAATTATGCAACCACTTTAAAAACTGCGAAATTTGTTAGATTTTAGTCCTAATTTAGTTAGTTAGTTTAGTTATTGTATCGTTTTCAAAAAATGTTTAGTTGCAATATAAAACATACTAGCGCCATTTGTAAACTTTTTCGTATGATTTTGCTAGCTTGGATGGCAACAATATTAGTTTTATTTGGTTAAACTAACCTCAAAACTTTTTTGTTTTACTATGTCCTATTAATTAAAATCGTCCTATTAAAATTGTCTTTGTGGTGCAGCCCACGTGAGATAAATGTACAGTATAATCGTGAAAACTATTGTAATAGATAAAGATAAAAGATTGTAAAACCAAAAAAACCTTTTTACCTCACTAGCTCGGAAAGGCTTTCTTTTTCATTAGAAATCTGTGCGTAATAGTAATTTATGTGAGTGTTACATAATGAAAGGTATAAAAATACGAGTAAGGGTTTGTGAAACGAGCTGACAGGCGAGTTTCATAAAAACATCACACGAATGTTTTAATGCCTAATTATGTACAGTTTCATACACTGCTTTATCTATACATATAATTAAAAGCTCTCTGTGATGTGTTCAGGAACCGCATGTTACGACTGGCAAAATGGCGGCAAATAAAAAGTTCTCGCGCATCTCACGCAATCGTAGTTTTTATTTAATTCATAGATAAACTAGAGTCGGCCCCAACTATCATACCGTTCTCTAACAAGTAACGTTTGAAATTTACTAAATTGTTTGCTATTGACATTTCATTTCGAATAAAACTTAATCTCGACTGATATTAGAATTGAAGTTGAATTAAATTGTTTTGTTTTTCAGAGATGTTCGAAATTTGAATGACATAATAAAATCTAATTCGACGTTATTATGAAGCAATATTTTTTTTAATTTATTAAGGCTTTGGCAAAGCCATCAGCCTAAACATGAAGTTTAAATACGTTTCTGTAAATATGGCCGCCACAAAGAGGATAGGCAATTTGGGGCGGCGTGCTTGGATTGACTCGGGATTCCTTAAAACGGGCCGATATACGGGTATTTTATTTCGAGATTCGTATAATTTCGCGTTTTAATCTTCGATTAAGGCACAATAGCACTATCCTATTCCACTTTAAACTAGATTTCACAAAATAATTGAAAGTCAAAATAAAAACGACACTTTTCCCTCCAAAAGGTCCAGAGCGAATTGAAGCAATAATACCATTTTCACAGATAAGAAATTTGTTCTAACAAAACTGTTTATCTTTATACTGGTCGTAATTTGCGGTTTGAACACATTATAGAGTGTTTATGATATGTGTGTTGATAAAAGAGTTTTTTGCACGCTAGCATCGAAGAGGTTTTTGAAATTCGAACTTGACGATGGATTGTTGTGCACCTAATGTTTCCTTGCCATGAAAAAAAGGATAATGACATATACAACTACGCGATTTGTCGTGACTTATTCATGTAATATAAACCGTTGTTATATTTTATTCTTATTATTGTTGACATTGACTTACAAATAAATGGACGACGGGTCTAATACAAAAACCACGAAAAAATGTCCCAAGTCAACCTATTTAAACGTAGTGACATGTAAAGGAATATGAAAAAGCTAAAACGTTGAATTTAAATTGTAATGTCATCGCAGTACTGTCTAATTTTGCTTGCTTCGCTGTCAGAACAAACGAAGACTAAAGCGTGAATGACGCTCTGTATACGATTTTAACGCCCTATAAGTTCGGACACTTTTTAGCGCGGACCCGACGTCCATTTAATTGTAAGTCAATGATTGTTGACATTAAATTGACAAATGATAACTAATTGTGTTTATTAAATTATTTTAATTCGTAGAAGAACTAAAATAACATCAATAATCACTTAATCACACAAAATAAAAGTTCCAGTAAGAATGAACAGAACGCATCCGAAGATAAACTTTTTCTTTTATTAAAAAAAAACTGATGTAGTACACCTACCATTTTCCTCGCTAAAGTGAGGTGAAAAGTTGTGTGTTTAGCTCGGCAGCAAAGTTGTTTTGCATCTCGTTCCTTGAAACCCACACTACGATCAGGAATCTGTTTTTGACTCAGGTTTCAATACAAGCACTCGCGTCAAACAAAAACTTTGCAGCTTGCTTTGCATAACAAATAACTATTTCGAAAATGAAATGTTCTTATTTTTGAAACACCTAATATTTACATGTATTAGAAAATGTAAGGTTTACATTTCAATGCACGCGCCAGAACGCATGACAAATCATGATTATCTTCATCTGATTCTCACATTAACATAATCATCATTTGACTGTATAATCACTAACTGCCTCAGTGGCCGAAAGGTTACCATGCCACGCAGAGGTCCCAGGTTCGACTCCCGAGCCGGGAGAAATAATTGTATGGCCTACATTTATTTCTCTTGTGAGTTTGGGTGTAACTTGTGGTTGTCTATGTATGTGTCCATGGTACCCGCGACACAGGATATCCCTAGTGCGTAGTAGTGCTATGTTGGGTGTGTGCGTTATTATTATTTAATAATAATTATTTACGGGGCATGTTACTTCAGCCGCGTGTTTATCGCTAGAAACATTACTGAAACGTCACTATCACAGTAGGAGCTCGCGTGAGCTATTAATGGCCATTTCTGGGGGAAAATGGCCAACGAAATTTCTATTCTCGTCTCGCTTCGGTGGTGGAAAACCACTTTAACTTCCTCGGAGAGTAAATACATTTTTACTAGCATCTATAGTCGTTTTGTTTTAACCAAAGATATAGGAAAAAGGATTTTGACCGCGAGAAAGCATCAAAGTGTCTTTGACGCGTAACTAAAACCGAAATTAAACTAACGACGCTGATTCCCGAAAGTATCGGTAGAACCGGTAAACAATTTAGAATTCCTCTCTCTCTGATTACAATAAAAGAACTAAGGGTCGTATTCTAGAACTCTCAATGCTCAAGTCAGGATTTGAGCAGACTTGAGTATGATTTCAAGCACTGGAAAAACGACCCTAATGGCAGGGACTTGAGTATGATTTCGAGTGCTTTAAACCATACTCAAATCCTGACTTGAGCATTGAGTAGAGTTCTAGAATACGACCCTGAGAATTCCCTGTACTTTCGGGACCGGGATTTCCTGGTTCTGAATCGTAATTATGCAATTTGCTTTGAACTTGGTTTGGATATTTTAAATACAAAATAAATAAATGTTTTAGGGTTTGTCAAAACAACTCCTAAATAGGTTAGGGTATCACAATACTTATATAAAGCCTTTTCTATATTCTATTGTACTACTTATGTTTGCTAACTGGAAAGTTGGCATAAATATCCTTCAATGCAAATAATAGAGTGAATCGAAGTTTGTATTGTTTTTTTACCCATCTGATTTGTGTTATACTTGGTTTAGAGGCAAACCACAGACACTAAAAGTCCAAATATATATCAGTGGTTATAATTTTTTGTAGTATAATTAAATCCTGTAAAAAAAGTTTATGGTTGCAACAGGTGGTAAATTATAAAAACTCACCATCTTCCAACTGTAAGCCAACAGTGACATCTACTTCTTCCCTTTTTCGCTCAGTTTCCACCATTTCGAGAGTGGCTTTATTAGGCAAATTAGAAAATCTTATGGTGTTGGTCAGGTCCATTATTTTTTTATGATGCTTCAAATCGTATTGCGTTGCTTGGAACCCTTGTTTAGTGCAGACATCTTCTAATATCTGTGTTCATATGGAGTGATTTGATTATTTGATTGTCACTAATAGGTTTTATTTAAAAACAGAACCTTCTACAGATCACCAATATGCGCAACAAAATAATCATTATTATTTGAGAGTTATTGATCACATATTATTGTGTTTCATCACAGTTGTAGAGAATGCTTGAGTATGGGTATACTCAACGCTTTTAATAAAAAACAATTCGTTTTAAACATGTTCATTGTTAAGTTAAAAATGGGAATTTCGTATGGTGGGCAAATGTTTTTTCTTTTGCTTTTTTATTTTTTTCATTGTGCTCAAAATAAGTTTACATATTATTGATATACTTTTATTATTATTATTATAGGAGTTATGTACTTAAACACGCAATATGATGTGATTGGCCATATATAATGGAATTATTGCTCATATGTCCGGAAATGCGATATCTCGTAATATGTAATTTGGACAAACAAGTTATATATTTTACAAATAAAAAACCTTTCATATAGTAATCATAACTTTCATTATCAGTCTTTTATAATCATATAGAATTTTGCAAAGTAACAAACTAACAGAAGAAAATAACTCTCAAAACTCAACATTTATAGAGAACTGAGGTACTAGTTTTGGTTTTATTGGAGTAATAAATTGGTTTCATAATTACACATAATATAATATCACTAAACAATTTATATACCTACCTATTATTGAACTTACTCTAAATTGTAAATCACTTACATATTCAAAATATTAAAAAAGGGGTACAAAATTTGAAGTTATTTGTCACCACCACCATGTGCACTGGCAAACATAAACCTTGGACAATGGCTGGCGGCAATCCCCACAACATTAAAGTTAATCCCTTCCCTAGTGACCAATATAAATATTAATCCATTTCGCTGTTGTCGTTATGCAATTCCGGTTAGAAACTTGACATCGATAACGTGACACTTGATATTGTGTGATCGACCGTTTGGGTTAGACCTCGCATAACATAACGCGATATCGTGTGATTGGCAATGAACGTGTTAACATTCATTTTTTTTTATATTTACAACTTACCTGTAACATAGTGGTGTCAGGGGTTACGTGGACTATATGCCGCCTTCCAGTTGGCGTCAGAACAACGATATCTTTAGACATTTTTTATAACTGAAAAATACACTAATTTAAAGACTTGAGACCTTTTAAATATGTTCCCAAAGATAGAATTAGAGCAGTTACAGCAAAAGCAAGTTTATACCGATACCGGCTTACAAAACTAGATTCTACTTACCACAATAATATTGTAATACGATAAAGACAACACAAGTATGAGTAAATGATTAATTGCAGTTATAACGCTATTAATACTACGGTGAAACACTGGAAAACCATGAAAATTTCAGAGAATTTAACATGAAATTATGAATTTTCGTCTCGTCATCCCTGAATCCCTGATACAAAAACTACAAACTCTACAATAGCGCTAACGACATAGCGAACCACACGGCAATGTCACTGTCAATTTGACGTTTGAATTCAATGTTGCTAATAAAAAAGGGATTTTTGTCTATTTTTTTTCTACATTATTCATGGAAAAATTTCCATCCTTAAAAAATCCTATTTTTCAGAAAAATAAATATGTTTCCCATACATAGGTCAATGATGTTTCCTTTAATTTTTCACATTTGCTATTGAAATATGTCAAAAGTTTAAGTTACTGAACGAAAACAATGGAGCCAACTACAAGTTGTTATTGGAGGCTACGCTGTTGTGAAATAATTTTACATCCCGTTTTTCTCTATGTGGCTTTAAGATTTAAACAAGTTTATATTATAATTCACGCTATAATAAAACTTCAAAACATATTTCTAAACGTGGAACTAATACGATTTTAATCTACTACAAGAATTCCGATTTTCGAGAACATTTCCGGAAAAATTTCCACTATATTCATTGACTTAACAATTATAGTTATTTGAAATTTTTCAGAAAATTACCCACAGTAATTACGTGGACTACTTATTTAATAGACGTGTTAACTTGAACCGGCCTTTCCTTAAAACGCCCTCAGTTTGGTCCTGATAAGTTCGTCTTTGTCGACCTCTTACGGCCGCTTTCTATATTTGATCCTGAATCTAAGATTGTTTTCTATCCGGATTTTATTCGATCCATCGATCGCTGCCGAATCTGTATTTCTATATGTCTATCTCGGCTCTAGCGCCCTTAAAAAAAAAGGATCGGTCGTAAATTTATTCCCTCTCTGACATTTAGTTCCACGCAATCGGAGTAAAAGATCATTACATGAATTAGTCAATAAAATGGTGGCTATATTTCTAAAATTAATTTATTTATACATGTGATTTTGGCAAAAATATAAACTAATGCAAACTTTCAAGTATAAAATATTTAAACCGTAAGTACGGCAAGAATAACGTGTTTCGAGGAACAGAACGGAACGTCTATTGTCCAGAACGGAACGTTTATTGTCAAACGAGCGGGACGGCCATATAGGATGGAAAAAAATAAAGGGACGGCGCGCGGCGGCGGCGGCGAAATGTTAGTGTCAATTTGTGTTTTGTTGATGTTTGTTCGTATTCGTGACGTGATAAATAATCTAAATTATAAAAATACCATTTTGATTTGACTTTGATAAACGGCATTATTTCAGTTAAAACAAATTCATCTGATCTTTTGTTCAGCCTAAATTTGATGTAAATTCAGCGTCAGTTAAACTTACCATGAAGTTTATACGCCTAAACGTTCTTGAGGACACAAGCTGTTCTTGGTCGCTGTCGCTATTATCCCAGTCCGATAACTGAGCAAATGTTCAAGTTCACAGTCGCTATCACTTAAAAATAACATCCATTTTTACACGATTACACAGTACAATCGGTCAAAATTGGAGGATCGCTACTATCGATTGAACACGTGCGAAATCCGATTTGTCAAAACTATGGATTGCATATTGAAAGCGCACATCTGTCACTACCATACAAATGTCAATCTAAAAATGCCATACGCCCTCCCACAGATGGATTGAAACAAAAGATCAGAATAACGATCCATCGATCGTTTATTGAAATAGTAAAAATAGGATTTGGATTGATTATTCAATCTTAGATAGCAAATTATGGATTGGGATTGAATATAGAAAGCGGCCGTTACCCACATACCCACTCATCTTCGCTTTACAAATCTGTTTCGTCAATCTTCTTTCCTTCACCCTCTCGACATATCCGATCTAAGCATTCCTTTCATTTCCTTGTATCTGTCGCTACATCTTCCTTGTCACAACGCTTTTTAACACTATTCCGGATTTGTCCGTCATTGTCACTGCAGCTATACTTTTCAAAATTCTGATTTCCACTGCGCTAATTCTATTTTCGTGTTTCTTCGCCCAAAAAAAGAATAGGAATTGAGATGTATACATAGCCAGTTGTGAGATTTTATAAAATTTTCGGCTATTCATAAAGGCACGCAATCTTTAGATATTCATTTTCCATCCATGGTCTTCCATTACAGAGCGTGTCACTCTCTTAAATCACTGGTATATA
>NW_020653740.1:45835-55865 GCF_003589595.1 Hyposmocoma kahamanoa | reverse complement strand
TATATGTAGAATTATGCGATCGATACGATGGAATACCTTTCCAAATTTGCACAATTATTGAAATATTTTTTTTGTATTGTCATCATCTTTGTTTACGATTTGCTTGTGTTGAGTGTGTGCGTTATTATCAATAAGTAATTATTATCAGAGATTTCTCTAATCCCGAAAAGATTCAGGACCTAAAAAATATTGTCTTAAGGCAGTCTCCACTTTCTGTCTCTGTTCCTCGAAAATACTCTACCTATTCCAATCACTGGTTATTATGGTAACATTTTATTTTTTAGTCTCGAGTTACACCATATCTCGGAGTGTACTATGTATATCTTTCTAATTTGTAAAGGCGGCGTCCTAGTCACAACTAGTTACATGTGACTTTTGTTTTACATAAACGATAATATATTTTTTGCTTTATAGATTGCCTTTAAGTTATAAGCGATACGCCCTACTACTATCAATAATGGGTGGATCCATTATTGATAAAGTATTTGATTGGGGTGGATAAAGTATTTGATTGTTGGTGGTATAATTCTTCACTATGTTATTCTTTATCCTAGTCAATTTTTTCCTGTACCTTGGTTATGTATACGATTGACAAAACATACTATATACGTAACTAACACTATACTTACTTTGTCGTTGTATACGTAGATACGTATATACCTACTAAGTATAGTACATACATATTATTATACTAGTAGATACTATATTATTACTAGATATTAAGATACTACATTATGTAGTAAACGGTTTTACACTTATAGCTAGGTACACTTTAATACAACACATTAATAGCCTTTAGAAAATAGGTAACGTAAAAGACACCAAATATTGTCCAAAAAATATATTTTATTGTAGTAGACAACACGTGGATGCGCGTCCGGTGCCCAGCCCGCCCCGTGCGCGCGTCCCACAACAACACTTCGCTATCTACTTCCAGCTCTCTGTTTTATTAATTGGAATTTTATTTAATAATTACAACACTTTTTTATGTTCGTATTTAACTTAGGTATATAACTAACTTCGTCTTGTATATAACTTGGTGTAAGAACAGCCTTCAGGAATTGAAATAGGGTGGCGTAATACACGCCTCACAGCACTGTTTCCATTTCTACTCGTGTCCGCTCTCTGAAATATAAACGTAAATATAATACTATCGTACTTATACCGAAATGTTATTTCGTGAGTATCGCTCAAGTTGTAAGGACCTTGCTCGTAAATCACCGCAAGAAAGCGGCCTATCGAGGTCGGGCAATAAATCGGCAGGTGCCTGCAGCGTCCTTGGGTGTGTGGCGTCGTGCAGTTCTCCGCCAGCAAGTAGAGTACCGGCCGACGCAAGCCGGCGCGGCGGCGGCGCTAGCCCGTGCGCCGCCAACGTCGCGGCCAGATGCCGCGCACGGGACACAGCCGTGTCGCGCTCGTGCTGAGCGCGCCATATCTACACATTCAATCATAAAAAGGTAAAACTTTGATTTATCTTTATATCTTGATTAAATGAAAGAGACACACCTGCGCGGCACAAACGGCAGATCGACAGCGCCCCCGATGTGCCGAACCGAAATCACGCGCCGCCGCTTCTACGATGGCGCCGTCAAATGATAGAGATTGCCCTAAAAGACAACAGGTAAGTGTCGGTTTAACAGACTAGTGTCCACTTGCACTAAGCCTAGGTACGCCTTAAACCGATAATTGCAATGCAAAAGACACTCTTAATGCATGGTGTTAAGAGTGTCTTATCAATTTAAGCATTGGTTTAAGACATACTTAAGTTTAGTGCAAGTGGACATAGGGGTCGTATTCCAGAACTCTACTCAATACTCAAGTCAGGATTTGAGTATTGCAGTGAACACTGAAAATCATACTCAAGGCCTTGCCCTTAGGATTGTATTTCCAGTGCTTGATACCATACTCAAGTCTGCTCAAATCCTGACTTGAGCATTGAGTAGAGTCCTGGACTACGACCCTTAGTGTACAATGCTCTCTCGGTTACTATGTACTAATCCTCACAAAATATAAACGTCAGAGTCACACGCCAAGAAGAACAGACTAGGCCACATAGGTAGGTAACTAAAATGAAATGAAATATACCCATTGAGAGCGAAACGAGCGCACAGCATGAACCCGCAGTCGAAGTTGCCAGGTGTTCGCGCATGTACCGAAAATAGACATGCTCGAGCAGCAGCAACAGCGCCGCCAGCAAAATGCCTGCCATTAGCAGCAGGAACGCAGACAAAAACTGCTCCAGAGCCAGCGGGTCCGAAGACTTGTGCTCCTGTTTATTCGGCTTGCACGTGCCGGTCATCCAATATCTAACACGACAAAAAATATTTGAATGAATAATTAGACCTGAACATAAAGTATTATCACTGAAAATGGCACTCACCTTCGTAATCTTTCCAGGTCGCCGTTAGATCTTAGATCTAGTAGTCGTTTATTAAACATACTGAGGTATTTTGAGTTTCGCGTGAATGCTAACCCGTAACCTGTCATGGCATACCAGGAGCCTACGGTTAGGAGTCTGCAATCTTCATCCTGTGGAAAATCAAAACAAATGTGAATTTCTCATAGAAGAATATAGAACTGAGTACAAAGTACAATAATTATCAATTTAACTGTGTGACTTACTTGTGATACTAAATAATCGAGTACAGTGCCATCATAAATAAATGCATCGAGTTCCCCTGTTAAGACACTCGTCACAGCAGCGCTTACGGTACTTCGATTGTGCCTAAAAATAAAAATTTTAATTAAAGATTAAGATTGAAGTTCAGAAACTAAATATACATATTGATTTTTTTTTAAATATGCTAAGTTCAGGTACTCACCGTCTCATGTAGGCGTGGGTTTCTGTAAAATATTTAGCTAGTGTTGCATCAGTATGTGACCACGGCACGGTACCAAATTTGAGTGGCGGCCTCAACGTCAAAGGCCGCGCAATTCGTGGATCGTCTAAGCCACTTAATTCGTGAAATTCTTCTCTTGTGATCATAAACGCCGCTAAATTGGCAGTATAAATGGCAAGAAATACCACAGCAAACATAGCCCACATGTTCGTCATGAATCTGGCTGTAAATCCTCGCGGTGAATCAACGTGGACTGAAGCCTAAAAGGTCGTAATATGGGTTACTGTAATACTGTAGTACAATCAGCAACAGATAGATATATACAGTTTTGACTTCTGAGAATTAAGTTTTGTCATAAAATCCTAATTTCATATAAAATAGTGGTTTTCTTAATTTTAGATTTTAGTGATCTCTTCTCAATATTACTGTGGTTAATCGAGGATATCTTTTCACGACTCTCTAAAAAAGCTTTAATTTTAGTTACCAATCGGCTCTAAATTTTGGATTTAAATCTCTCACCCACCTGAAACAAAACAGCCCACACTATCCAGTACGTCCGACAAAGTGAAAAGCGGTTCTGTGGAAGGCGTTTTGAATTGGACCCAGTTGAGCAGTCGAATCCACTGGGCGATAACCACTCGAAGAAAAATATAGAGAAAGTAGCCGCTTGTATAGCTACGGCTCCCACTAACATCCAAGATGCCGTATCGAAAGGTTCTAAGAAAGCCGTCGGAGAAATAATGCCAGTTCGTTTGGCTACGACAATTGCTATGCCCGTTTCCATAAACGGTATGCTGAAGTCCACCACTGCTTCTCGATCCGAATTTATTATTAGGGATGTTAATACCTACAACAACAAACGTCTGATATATATAAACAAAAAATATATATTTAACCCTTTCATGGATTTTATAAACTGTACCACACACGAAAATATCAATACTTTTCTTGCCGTATGTAGTGCTATTGATTGAATATAAAATGTTCAACGTACTTATGTAAATCATTGAATTTTGTCAGGACGTTGTTGATACTTCTCTGTGGAAAAGCAGTAGGCGACAAATGCATAGAAAGTACTTGGAAATAGCACTGCAAAGTCCGCAGTTGGTTATTTGAGTTTCATGTACAGCGAAACGGGGAACCCCGTATTATAATATACAATATTTAATTTTACGATAAACGTCGTTACTATCCATGAAAGGGATAAAAAACTTGCGTAATTAAAACATGGAAAAACTTAATCTTTAAAAGGTATTTTATTCACCATATCAGTTTTCTTGTTTATGAGATCTGCGATCAGACCATTCCATTTTCCGTTCTGCAGCGTTCCCCAGCGACCGTCCTCAACCCGTGAGAGTTCATATGTGAAACCTAGTTGTTCAGCTAGTTGCGAGAGTAGGTCTATACAAAAACCGCTGCAGCATTGGTACAAGGAACTGTTTCTGTGCGCAGTACCGGCTTCCAACCTGTCGCAGTGAAAGAGATATAAATTGTATAAGTTTCTTACTTCTGGGTGATTTTAACAGAGAAATCGGTGGGTGATTCTTGTCTGGGGGTGGTCTTTCCAGATGTGTTGAAAGTGGGTCGTATACACAGACATATATCTAGATAGACGCCGCAAGAGTGCGTACTTCGCGTGCCCAAAGTAAGTGAAATCCGCTGCTACACTTTAGAACGCGCTCGACCGTTATCGTAGGTAAATACCGGTCGAAAACGCGAAAAACGCATAATTGTCCCATTATAAACGGCCAATGCACCATGATTGTGGGTAAATTGGTAAACAGGGACGTTTCCTTCCACGGGCAAGTGATTTTGTAATCAGAAGATGCATAATTTATTTTAAAAACATTATTATTTTGGTTTTGTATAAATTTCGAGAAAACAAATATGCAACCGAGTGTATGCCTTATGTTTGTAATACATTTTACTTGGTGCGATATATTTGTGATCCTTTGTTAATACGCCATGAATATCGAACGAACGCACTTTTGTGTAATACATTCAGTTTCGTGGTAGGGCCGTTTGTACATTTCTTTGGCCAAATTTAACATTTAGTGATGTATTGTTAGGCAACACCGTTCTCGATTCTGAACGATTTTGAAAACAAAGGGACGAAAATTATTATGACCAACAACTAGCAATATTATAAAAATATTCTATAACTCTTTTGTTATAAAGTTTCATTTTTTTTTTTCAATTTTGTAGTATCTATTATCAGTAATATCTGTAATTTCGATAATTTTTGCAGCACGTTGCCTTGAATGTCCGAATATAGTGAGCAAATAATTACATACATCGCCGGATATGTAGTACGAGTAATAAAAAAAAATATATAATGGAAAGAATTAACAGTGCGCTGTCTTTACAAAAACCTGGAGTTAGTCATATGTATGAGTTCGTTGCTTTCGAGGACGAAAGTGGTCTAGTTTATTCCACCTAAGATGCTATCCAAATATGCAGTGGCAGATTTAGAAATCCGAGAAATAATAAATAAATCATAAAAATTACACTCGAGGCCGTCATTAAGTAAACCTCCTCTGATTAATAAGATTTTACCATATTTTGTCAGCAGTAACATTTTCATTTGTCTTGCTATTCATCTGTTTGATCAAGTACCAACAGAAAACCATCTAGTGAAATTAATTAGGGCAGTCACAAGTTCATATATTGTCGTGCGTATTCAATAATTAAGTTAATCGATAAGATCTTCTATTACAAAAAGACGTAATATAATTAAGCCCATTTTATTGGAAGGACAATAATTTCAATATTTGAAGTCGATTAAAAATTAAAGACTAAATTTTTTTAAGTAATCACCATTTTTTTAAAACAAGTAAAATAAAGGACTTAACTATCTTATTCTAGTATTTTTCTACTATATTATTATTACGACTACTTGTAATCAACAAATACTTGAACAAAAATTATTATATTTAGAATCGATTAATTGAATGGAATACGCGTGTTTACGCGTATTCCGTTCATTCAATCGATTTAGAGCGAGTGGAAGGAGGTTTCCATCACTAAATAGCTCTTGTGACGTTATAGTGGGTACAAAAAATGTGGCACGCTTAGTTTTCATACAAATTGCTGTACTTGCGGCGTCTATCTAGATATATGTCTGTGGCTGTATAATACCTTTACATAAGAAAGATGAGAGGGACGATGTAAATAACTACATACCGATAAGTACTGTCTATTGTATAAAAAAAATTTGAATCGATTTTGAACATAAAAGTAACATCATTTTTAGAGGTAAATAAATTGCTTGTAGACTGCCATATTGGCTTTAGGACAGGAAGATCCACACTTGCGATCAGAAAAGTCGTATACTTCATACTAGAATCCCTAGATAGATCCCAAAAGTGTAGCAGTATTTTTTGTGATTTGTGAAAGGCTGCCTACGACATAACTTTCTCATAAAAAAAAAACTAGAACACTACGGCTTCAAAAATAAAGAACTAAATTTAATTAAGTCCTATCTTTCAAATAGAACTCAATTTGTAATGGTGGAAAGCATATTTTCTAACCTTAGAAAAATAGACATAGGAGTATCGCAAGGACCAGAATTAGGACCTTTGCTTTCCTCATCTATATTAACGACTTGTCGAATGTAAATCTATTCGCAGATGATACATATGTAAAAACAAACTGTTGTTATGGACAGCCTTAATGGTTTACCGCAAACGGCAATCCTACTCCTTACTAAGAAAAAACCATTACTATAGAATACAAAATAAAGAAGAAATAACAATGTTATTAGACCTAATTTCCTTTAGTTTTTTCCATCCTCTAAGGATCATTCTTGACATTCTTGGGATGTATTATTCAGGACACATTGAATCATTATCACATTGACAAGATATGTAAAAAACCAAAGCAAATTATGTCGGCTGCGGACCCATTAAACTTAAACAACTATCGTGTCTCATCTGCTAGAGAGTACTTTGTTAAATGTAGAATAATGACTGCTCTTTAATTTTTTTCATATATGTACAGATAATTGTTAGAGATATAAGAAATAAAAATTGATATGCATGCATATAATACCAGAAGTAAACAAACTAGTAACAAATAAAACCAGATTAGTAAAAAAACGTTAAACATGGCCTAAATATAAAAATTTATATGTACAATAAACTACCAATAATTAGTGTATCTGACTTCGAAATGACTGCATTCAAGCAAACACTAGAACTTTCCTTTGAAAATCACGCTTTTTATAAAAATCAACGTATTTATGGATTCAAATATAAATTACCTACAATTAATTTTCTTTAAAAAATCATGATATTAAGATTCTGTACTATTACGTAGAGAGTTTAGATCTATACAGATGCGTATACACGCAGCCTAAATTAAGTCTGTATTTTCCTTAGAGGATGGAAAAAAAATAAAGGAAAGGAGCTGCCCTAACTACAGAATGAACGTGCATATCTAAACAAAAACTGAACCCTACCCTTGTTTTTTTTTTCTTTAGTTTATTGTAATCAAATTATGATTAAAACGTATGAAAAAATCGGAAACGAGTGTATAATTTTGTTTTCGAGAACTGAGAATGCCTTGTAAATGAGTCTTGTTGAATCTAAATTAAATATAAAATTATTTACTAATAACTCTAATGATGGAATTGCATTATCATGTAATCTGTCTCAATGTTTTTATTTATATTTACACAATATAAATATTTATTTAAATCATCATTAAGAAAGTGACGAAAATGTCACTACCATGTCAAAGTGTGCAAAGTCCATTTACAATGATACAAATTAAAATTAAATATATTTATTTATCTGTAATAAATAAACTAATCTATATTATTTATTATTAGAATAAACTTCTAAAAAGGACTAAATAATTACAACATAAATAAAATAATGGATTAAAAATATTTCATAACGTTTGTTGAAAAAATGTTGGGAAGAGATAGACGTAAGAAAAAGGAGCAATCAGTAAAGAAATATAAAAGTAGGGTCAAGAGCACGTCAAACTTGACACTTAAAACTTCAATCCAACTCTATGCCGCTTAGGATCAGAATAGTCCAAAGTACAAAGTGGCAAGCTTGACGTGCTCTTGACTGTACGTTACAGAAAGCGAAAAGGAGAAAAGGATAAGTATTATCTATTGATCAAATGTCAGAAAGAAAACAGAGAAAGGAATGGCGTAAGAGGCTAAAAATTCGCAGAGATAATAGAACATGCAGGGAAAGACTTTCAATCTGTCTGCGTGATGATTCACCGCCTTCATGCGACATCGAAAATCAACCGATGAACCGATTCCACACCTTCCTTCTATTTCAAACATCTCCTTCTGTCCCAAGCATACGATCTTATTCTGTTTCAAGATGTCTTTCATCATCCAGATACTCATCTCCATCACTATTGGTAAATTACTTGCTTAAGAGTCTTGATTCACAAAGTGACAGTAGGTAGTACAACATACCCAAAGATGATTGGATTGAAGATCTCAAAAAGTAATCGCCACCACCATTATTGAAATAGTGGTGAAATTAGCCGTATAGAATTGAGACGTTTCCGTTCTAAAAAATCGTCCTTAAACTTTTTTACAAATACGACTTAGACCAGAGGCGTCCCCTGATAGGATGGGACAGCAGTCGATCTTTCAGCAACCCTATATGCAAGCACACACTGACGGCAATTATGTCGCGGTATCCTTAAACATGCCACGGTATCCTTAGGCATACCGGGGCATCTTAGGTGTGCTGAAGCGTACCGTCGCTACATCGTTGCGTGACGTGTATTGAATGCTATAGTTGCATGGAGTCAAGTTAACGGTGACCAATGGCGACGTGGAGCGTGTGTCCTGAAATCTATCGATGTATTCTTAAGGCTGCCGAGGCATTCATACGGCTGCCGAAGATCCATAAGGCTGCCGAGGCGTCTCTAAAACTGGCAAGGCATCCCTATGGTTGCCGACACATCTGTAAGGCTGCTGAAGCATTCCGGAGGCTGAAGGCTCAGCATGTCTGAGTATACCGCAGTTTCATTTTGCAGCTATGATTATTGTCACTAAAATTGCAACTATAAAGTCATAATCTTAAGGTACATTACTATTCGTCACCTAAAAATCCCTTGCCGTCCCGTCTTGTCAGTGGACACTGGGACTAACTTTGTTATGTAGAGGACTTTCTTTTATAATTAAAACGGCTTAATTTTGATAAGGTAATAACATCTTGCTTAGCTGGTGAAAATGAAGAGGCTTACTTTTTTATTACGTCAAAGGACAACAAAAAGTTCAGTAAATAGTGACCTTCTAGTAATTTAAATATTAATAATTTAAATAAATTACATTTTATTTAAATTGTTAGACTATTTTTCATGGTATAAAGCTGAATATTTCATCATTATTTTATCATGGACCACGATAGACTAACAAGGCCATTGCCTTTTGTACTCCAAGAGTAAAAATTAGATGATATGAAAATGTCACGACATCATAACTTAAAAAATGTAAAAATGTTGTGTTGACCACTTTCATTCTAAAAGTGCGAAGTGTTAAGTAAATAATATTGATTATAAAAACTATTATTGGACATACTACCCATTTGGCCGATATTAAAAACTGAATAGAAGACTGTGTTAGTGTTCCAAAAAAAAATATTTTAATAATATAGAATTTACATAATTGAATATGCCTAATACTTTAAAAAGCCTAAAATTTAATCAATATGTAAGTGATTACGTAAATAAAGATAATGAAGTAAAAAATACGTTTTATTCTACAGTAAAACATGCTTCATTAAAATTAATTTAATATGTCACTACCTTGGACTTGTGTCACTTCCGTGGAGGTGTGTTTTCTTTTTTTCATGAAAACGACAGTGATAATAGCTAGGTTCTTAAGTGAAACATATTGTAGTATATGGTATCTTTCATTTGAGACCACTTTGAATCATATCAAAAAACATTGCTTTTTTAATTATTTCAAGTCCGTTTTTGAGGATGGTCCATGTACGCTCACAAGAACAACACTATCACAAAACAATAATTAACAACAATCATCAAAATATACAATCAAGTAGGCAATCTGAAGTAATCAAATCAAAATTTGGCAAGATTTATGAATAAACATTACATGAGATATTTGGGCTATTGTGTGATTTGTAGAAAAATAACCATGCCTGTTGGTGTTCTAGCTCTTGTTCGGTGGACTGTATTGTTCAGGTTCT
>NW_020653740.1:37036-45825 GCF_003589595.1 Hyposmocoma kahamanoa | reverse complement strand
GGCGAGTAGGCGGTCGGCGCGGATTATGTAGCTCGGTGTCCGCAACAATGCCTGTGCAATGTTACATTCGGTTGATTTTCGCTTTTGCTAATGCCACATCACTTAATGCTGCTGCGATGCATTTTTATTAATACTTAATTGTTCTCACTGTCAATATTTTTATCCATTTTATTATTATCCATGCAAATAATTCAATAAAACACTTGGAAAAACATTTGTTTTGACATTTGATGTACTACCCTTTGAAAACCTATGATGTACCTCGGGTACTGCGAAATGAACACAGTTGGCATTTAAGATGACGTTACGTATTTTCGATTCCCTTGTTTGGCACAGACCAATGTAATGCTATCTCTTTTGGCTTACGCCGGCACGCAGTAGTTAGACAAAGACAATAACATTTATGTTTTCAATGTCGAAATGCATCATATACATATAACGTCTGATTTATATATGTCAACATAACAAGACTTTTGGTTTCCATCTTAGATTTTGGAAACCAAAGGACATGTTATATTGACATATATTAATCAGTCGTTACATGTAAATGATGCATTTAGACGTTGAAAACATAAACATTTTATTGTGTTTGTTTAACTACTGCGTGCCGTCGTAAGCCAAAAGAGATGGCACTACATTGATTTATGTCAAACACGGGAATCGAAAATACGTAACATCATCTTAAATGCCAACTGTCCTCATTTTGCCATTTTTGTAGTACCCTTTGATAACCGTTTCCGGCTGCGATATTGACAGCGAGAACAATTACGTATTGATTAAAATGCGTCGCTGCGGCATTAAGGGGTGCGGCAATAGAAAAGGCGGAATTCAACCGAATGTTACATTACACAGGCATGTGTTATTTTTTGTCATACAATAGCCCAAATATCTCATGTAAATTAGACTCATTTAAGTAGTTTATTCATAAGTGCCGAATATAGCTTTGGTTACTTTAAATTTCCTGTTTGTTAGTATATTTTGATGATTGTTGATAACGATTGTTTTGAGATAGTGTTGTTCTTGTAAGCAGGCATATTACAGAAATTCTGTTATTAAAACAATTCACTACGAGATTTTTATTATTTCATTATAATTATTTCTAAACTTTACCTACAAATGAAAAAAGAAAGAAAGAATGGTTGGGAATTATAGGACTGCCGGACATAAAAATTAGATGAAATACCATCTTCGTTTGTTCGCCCCATTTTAAAGAGTCACATTTTAATAGAACTTGGAATGTAACTAGGTTACATGTTATTGCAATTTCATCGTTACATTTATTGGTAAATAACTTTATATTTAAGTTTGCCTTGTAATAATAGCTAGTATTAATCATACTTTGATTACAGTAAACTATACAAAGCAAACATAAAAAAACAGTTTCAACATTCAAGTCGCACATTTGCATGTCGATATCGACTTATCTATGATTATAGTACAACACTAAATCCTCCATATGTGTGGTACAATTATGGTTTAGTTATGTACGTTTATTCCGTAGATAGGGCAGCTCCTTTCCTTTATTTTTTTTCCATTCTCTAAGGTTTCCATAGTCTAAGGTGTTTTCTGTAATTTGACTTGCCTCCTAGGCAATGTATACAGTGTTGTCTTGGTGAATAAAGCTTTTGACTTTGACTTTTGTCTCAATTTTTTCAAATTCCGTTTCCAAATTACATTCCATGATATTATAAACATTTCCCCGTTATAAAAACCAGTTAGTCGAAACACTTTGTGTGTGGCTAAAACTCTTACCGCGAAAAGCCAAGAGAACTAAGAAAAGTTTATATTCAAAGTGGAGTAAACATACCCAGCCACCTCTACTTCCGGCGCAACGCGGCAGATTACACCTCGATCTAACGAGCATCGACCACTAACAGGATCTGGTGGAGCTAAGTTAATATAAGGTGGTTCTTCCAGAAAAGTAATGCGCATGTGGAATTTCTCAGGCACACCCTGCGGTGGCGTGTGTAGTCCACCGGGCCACACAATGTCCTTGATATCGAGACGCTCTTTAGGGAAAGAGTTCCACGTTCCAATTTCTTCCCATAACAGCTGTTGAAAAAAAGTACTGAATTAAAAATAATAATGTGTTTGTTACACCATCGTACCAGAAAGGAAAAATAATGACACTGTAAATAAGAATGAGGGCATCGCTTCGAATACCAATTAACATTACATAATTGGGTATAACTTGTATAAATAAAGCGTGATAACAGTGACAACTAACCTGATCTCCAAGGGCAGGTCTTAAATTCATAATCTTCAATTCAGCGGCGCGCAGTTCACCGTCGGGTGTGAATTCGATGCTCTGTCGACCCGGCTCGCCCTCCACGCTGACGTTCCGCAGGTGGCGGTAGAACCGTTCACCGGTGGCCCACCGCGCTTCGCCAGGCCCGGTGCCGCTGCACGACAACCGCGTGCCTAAAGGATGCTGTGCGTTCTCAGGACTTGAAACGTACGACTCCACGCCATACGCAAACACCTTCACTGCTGTTGCTATTTCGTTGATAAGTGACGCACTTGAAGTATCGAAGTGGACGCCTATAAGAATATCATTTGTTTGGTTGCAATACGTGGAGAAAGAATTACAGTTCCTCTAATAAATAGACATCCGAACGTTATAATTAATGTATTCGTCATCTTCCCAGTGGAAACTTTATATCTGTCAAATACCTATACCAACAATTACAGAGTTGATTTTGTGAACACTAACGTTAGATGATAAATTATTCATGAATATGGAGTGCGTAAAACGTTACCAAGCATGCCGACGGGGAACTTGTTTGATTGCTGCATGGAGCCGAGTACGCTCTGCGTGACGATCCAGACGAAATTTTCGCCAGTAAGGTGCAAGTCGCCGGCCGTGGACAGGATATCGGCCGCCTCCTCGCGCGTCGCGTATAACATCATTACGCGAGCCTCGCTCGTCACCAGTTCGTTAAGATCCGCCGCCTTCTTCACCACCACCGCGTTCAGGATTGTAAATTTAAATCGGTCCTGAATAAAAAATGTTTCATATCTGTTAAAGTTTTCAGAAATGGGTAAGAACTTCCTCACTATAGCACTAAACACATAGGTTGTAGATAAAACATTTACCTGTAACGCGGTTACTCTTTCGCGTACTGCTTGAATAAAGTCGTCATGACCAGCAATAGCTGAGGTGACGACACTAAATTGGTGCCACTTGTACCGCTCTAATATAGAAAGCATGGCAGCAGTCTGGTGCTCGATGGATGGTGCTAACTGTAACCGCAGTGCGGCATGTGACGCTCGTTTCTCCAGACCACTGTTGTCGGCGTTCCACGCTATTACCTAAAAATAAATTATGGCTTCATTGTGTAAATGATTATGTAAACAATTAAAGTAAATCGCTATGCTAGAAGATAGCATCTACAAATAAATTTGCAATGCGTAAGTAAAGTATATAAAAGAGAAAGGAAAAAGCTTTACCGGTATGCCAAGATATCCGGCCAGTTGTAGAAAATATTGTGCAGAGGCAGTAGAGCGCCCGTATTGTTCATGATTCATAAGATAAAGGATAGCAGACACGTTGACCGCTAGAAATTCTTTACATAGCGAGTCCAGGATAGCTGAAAGCATGTAAGAACAAAATCAATAGATCTAATCTAAGGGCATTCAAACGCTGCTATGCTATATAGAAATAATGTATGCACGTATTCCGAATCGGATAACGTCGTGCACTTACACATAGGACTAGGCGTAAGGCCTTGCATGGAAAGCGTGACGTTGAAGCGCAAGTGAAGTCTATATTTGCGCGGT
Organism: Hyposmocoma kahamanoa; assembly: GCF_003589595.1. Taxonomy (NCBI): domain Eukaryota; kingdom Metazoa; phylum Arthropoda; class Insecta; order Lepidoptera; family Cosmopterigidae; genus Hyposmocoma; species Hyposmocoma kahamanoa. The sequence goes on along the minus strand of NW_020653740.1, from coordinate 42,045 downwards.
AGTTTGGATAGTGCTGCTTTCTCGGCCTTGGTGTAGTCTCGTGCACCGAAGGACTTATGGGGCACCACGAGGGCGGCAGTGATGGTGGAGGGCGCGCGAGGAGGTGGCGGCGCGGGAGAGGTGCGGGGACGGCGGATGTTGCCTTCGCCGCCGACGCGTACGCCGGTGCCGCGTGCGCCCTCGCGCCCTCCAGCACCTAGTGCGCCACCGCCGATCTTGATACCGCCACCACGTTCCGCCGCCACCGCCGCCAACGTGCCCAGTGCCGCCAGCGCCATCAGCGCTGTGTGCGCCTGCATCTCCACTTTCGATGCTAAAAATATAAAATTACATTAAAAATAATCTTATAGAGTAGATACATTTTTGCTCGAATGTAGTGTTTAGGTGACGCTCAAATGGTTTTTTGAAATATACTGATTTGGTAATATGTGGTCGAATGCTTTGCATTTTTCTATCCTTCATTATGAACGAATCTACACCGTAAAGCAAATCACCGTAAAAAAAAAAACAATGTAGGTATATATCGAGTTGTTAGGTTTTCGCGATTGTTACACATAGGAAATGAAACTGAAAAATGCGAGCATGTCATGGATAAATCTACACATGCAATGAATTTCGACAAACCCCAGGTCCTTGCAAAAGAATCCGTTATCTACCCAGGATGCTGCGAGAGGCCATTGAAATTGTAAAACATCCTAATTTCAACAGGGAAGATGGTTTCTCCGTACCACCAGTTTGGGATCCGGTATTTCCTCTAATGAAAAATCCTAAACAGACATAAGACTGCAGTACTAATTAATATGTTTTAGTTTATTCTAATTTCTATTATTAATTAATAATAAATTGAATTTAATAAAAATTCATTCAATAAAATAATTTGTAAAACTTAATGTAGCGTAAATTGGAATGTTTCTTTGTAAAATTAAAAATAAGGTATTTAATTAATAACTATTGTAACTATAGTGAAAAAATAGGGTGGTTAGCATCAATATTAGACATAACTGGTTGAAGACTGTACCACCTACGTCAACCGTGACCATGGGACCTGTAAAGGGCCCGAAACGTCGGTTTGTTTGAAAAAACAAATATACGCGATTTAAATACGGAAAAATAGTTACATTTCCTAGGTATAAATATCTTTTTTCCACCATATTGGGAAGTATGCGTTCTATTTTTCTAAGTGAGTCAGGATTTTTAGCTTTTATTTTATGTATAATAGTGCTCAAACAATTAGGGGGAACAAATAAATAAATAAATCAATATATATATAAAATAAAAAAAATAAATTGCGACACCTCCGCAGGGTCCATGTTTGTACGAGATAAATTTCTTTGTGCTATCATTGACGCAATTAAATAAATATTATATATGGTATAGGTATTCCATAAATCACCAGTGAGTAATCTTTATTGCGCGGCGGCGCGCGGTGGCAATTGTTAGACTTTTTTCCCCAAATCACCACAACTGTATTATTTATTATATTACCTACTGGGTGAGGATTTGTGAAAAAAAAAACATTAATACATACCAAATATTATCATCTAGTAGGTACCTAAATTATTATATTATTTAGGGTGTTAATACGCTTTTAAGAGCCAGAATCGTGATATGCCGTGAATAGAATTCCCAAATTTTGCGCCATAAATATCGATCATGTTAATCCCGACACATAAATTAATAACTGTGTTTCCAATTTATTTAATCGATTAAACCTATGAATTAAGTTTAAAAACTTGAAAATTAAACTTTCTTTAATTTTTTTATATAAGCAGTTTGCTATAGTTTTCCCTTTAAACAGGTAAAAACGGGCTGTCAATTTCCACTGCAAAGATCAATCCACTGCAAAGAAGCATCTTACCGTCTTTCATAATTAACATAATACTACATACTGTAGTAGTAAAACGTTGAACATGTATGTTAGGTATGCAAAGTTTCTATAAATTGCTAGCAAATATTAGTATAAAGGGTACAAGGTCGTACGGGAAAATACTAGGTATGTTTAAGGGGCCAAATCCAGAAAATTGTTTAAATAAACATTCAACAATGCTTCAAATTTTCTAGGATGATCCCTGTGACACTTCATAAAATTCTACATAAGGTTAACGAACCTTGTAACGACATCCACTAATTTACGTATTTTATAAATTTTTTTTATAAGTCTCGCTTTGAAGTGAAAAGATTTTGTTTATGCAAATACATAAAATTAAAGTAAAAGTAACACCAAATTTGTGAGAAATGAGCAGAAAAACAATTTTTATTTTTCAAAAATATGTTATCTTTACGACAACTTACAAAGGTTACATCATTAGACTGCATTTGCTAGATGTGAGGTATATAATATCGATAATTTAATGAATAAATATATAGTGCGTACACGAGTTTAACCCATTAAGTAATTAGTGATATGATATTAATGTTTTAATCTACATTATGAGTCTCTTTATTAAAGTATCAATTGAAATGGCATTTGGATTAGAATCTTCAGCGACGACGCTGGGACGAATGAGAGGTGTGAGAGCACGTTTTGACAGGTTAAAGCCACTTGGGTCATATGATGCAGTTATCAGTTGCGTGCTAGATCCAGAGGATGGAAAAAAAATGAAAGAAGCTAGAGTTCACCAAATTCAAATTATGCAAGTCAATTTGTACGTATTTCCCCTACTGCTACCACCTGTAGGGTTCTTCTGCCAAATAACAACTGGCCACCTTACATTTATTATATTCACACTCGTATTTAGTAGAGGCGATCCTGCAGAATATTGTATATATATCCTGTAAAGTTGCCTGCTTATCGGTATTCTACAGGATATATCACGGACAGTGCCTTCCCGTTTCCATAGTCGGGAGACTAGACGTAGGCTGGGGTTTCACCCTAAGTTGTGGATATTCCAACAATTCGTACGAAGGATTTCGCTATTACACGGCTACGGAGTGGGATTCCCTGCCTGCAGACTTATTCCCCGAACGCTATAACTAGGGCCTTCTCAAGGCGACAGTGAATGGAGGTCAAATGCGCACTTTTTTTTATTAAAAATAAAGTTTTATTTTATTTCATATAGTCAAATTCCTCTCCCGATCAGCTTCTTTCTCTCTCGTACAAAAAGGTTTCCTTGTTTTTAAAATAAAGTCATGTCTTACACCAGGGCTGACCGGGAAGCAAACGAATGTAGATTCGTAAGTAGTTTTTTTATAATAAATATCAAATGACAGGACGGACAAGTTGTGCGCCTGATGGTAAGCGACACGCCTATCCATAACAGAGAGAGAAAAATCGAACAACCACCACTAATGGTAGTTTGTGGAATATACCTACCATTCAAATGAAACGAGTATCCATACTTGAGCTCGCCTACCTAATCAGATATATCTGCTTAATGTTTTTAAGAAGAATAAACGGAGAAACGAATACAATGGACTCGCCGGCTTTAATTAGTAGCGGAGACGACGAATGAATGATAATTAAATAAGAAATATTATTTTTCATACTTAAGAGCGTCACGGTCGTTCCGCCCATTTTGTTTCCAAATTGATGAACCATTATATGAAGTATGTATTCATTTAAGTTAACGACTTTCAGTAAGTAGTTATTTTGCTACGCTGTTGTGGCGAAAGCCCAGTGGCAACATAAACCACGGAATATACAGGATAGGATGTGTATGTAGTGCATAATAAGTTTAGAAAAACTTAACGTTATAAAAGTATTAATAAAATATTTTATTATGTAACAAAAATGGTTACAACTAAAAGTATGTTTAGGTAATATACAATAAGATGTGTTATATAGGACACAGAGATTCCCTGAGTACATGTAGGTATAGTGTTGCTTTGTTACACAATAATGAATTTTCGTCCCTTGGAGTGCAAAAATTATAGCCCCACCAAAAATATTACCCGTGGTGGTATTTCATATCATCGTTATGTCTTATTTTATTAAATTTTCCATTTCCAGTTTATCGAATCGATTTTTTGTACTGTAACAAAACGGAAGTGAACACTATCCCAATGCAATATGGTCGAGTTTTATCTTTTGGAGAACTAGATAAAGATCTCGAATTTTCCGCGCTAGTAGCGAACAAAAGTTTAGCGAAAAATGTGCTTCATGAGTGTTTTTTAAATTTTAAACTTCATTCCAATTAAAGTTCATTATGCAACTGTGCGCGTTAAGGAAGATATCCTCCCGATCGGAAACAAGGGGCTACTCTCATTCTCCGTCCAAAACAATTACTGTCAAATAAATAATACTCGATCTAATTAAAAAACAATGTCAAGTGTGAAGCTTCAGTCGGATCATGTGTCTTTTTTAATTTCGTCGAATATTACTTATTTGACAGTAATTATTACGGACGGATGTCGGACGGAGAACGAGAGTACAGGGTCTGGTCTTTTCCGAGTCGAGCCGTATAAAATTGCGGGTGGGCTACCCGATAGGATCGATTCCGATTTGAATTAATTAATTCTTTTGTCGAGAATTTAAGATACTACTTTCTATTCGTTCAGATGTCAGTCGTAGTCCAGCAGCTACTGGCCGCAAGATGGTAGCACGTTAGCAAAGGTATAGAACTTTCTACGATATAACGACGGGTAAAGTTTAAATTATATCAACGGTCCAGAATTTGTTACATCTTTTCAAATTAGAAACTACTTACGGCCAATCATTATCAAGATTTGTTTCATAGTGTTTAACATTTGTTTGTGTGCGTTTTGGCGACAGCGGTTCTGATAGTATATATAAATATAAATAAGTAAGTATAAATAGGTAAGACAATAAAATAACATTTTATAAAACATTTGTTGTTTAAAACATAGGTAATAAATAATTACTTTAATAATTAATAATAATTATACAATCAATAAGTAACGTGTAGATACAAATTTACAATTCAGCTTAAAATAAATACTTAGGTGCCATTGACCTATTAGGTGTACAAATAAATTAGATAATGTGCATTCGTTATTCATAAAATATTAGGGGTTAAAGTATGAAATTGCCGTTTTATTGCAATAGGTTC
>NW_020653740.1:0-36636 GCF_003589595.1 Hyposmocoma kahamanoa | reverse complement strand
AGATTTTCAGTACAAATCGGCAATTTCATACTTTAACCCCTATTATTATAACCAAACTCTTTTTATGAGTTGGATATACAATGTAATGAATGAGTAAACAGGCAGCCTTAACATTTGCAAGAGGAATAACTGGTAAAGCACGCAGCAATTGTCACCCACCCTCCTGATGGAAATCTGGGTAGGATTATTTTTACCAGTCACCACCGGTTGGGGAAACTTTGTAAAGTAGATAAATGCCGAGCATTGAAACGCTAACCTCGAAAAGAGTAACACAATAAAGAAAAAAATGTAGAGCCCTTTTTAATACCTGCAGGTATTAATACCAAAACTATGTATCCACAGTCCTACCCATAGATATGGTGTAAAAAAATATATACACGTTTGTGTGATGTTTATTTTTATGCGCACACATAGATACGGTGTAAAAAAAATACACGTTTGTGTGATGTTTATTTTTATGCGCAGAGATTAATTACAATTTGTAAATGTTTAATTACGTCATTTAAGTTTTTTTTTAAATAAATAAATCGTATATATACATTTGTAAGTCAATGATACCTATATACAGTAAATTCGGGTAACTTTGAACATTTTTTGCGTTTTTCTAATAATTTCAAATTTAATTATGTTTCTTAACAATTACTTTATTAACTGAATAGTGTTCTTTTAAGCCCTTTTTTCGTTCTTATAGAAGGAATTTAGTAATTATTCAACAAAACTGTTCTAGATTTGCTCCAAAAGTCACATTCAAAGTTGCCTTGAATTTTGGGTAACTTTGAATAAGATTAGCCTTCCATAAGGAAACCGTATATTTTCTAGATATTTTACAGTTTGTGTAAGATTATACGACATATTCATATTTTTTAGATGTGAATCTGTCCAAATATTCCTGACAGTGCGTTCAAAAACTACATTTGACTTGGTATTGCCATAACAAAAACGAGACGAACTAATGCAGTTGAAACGAAAAACTTGTTTTTTTTTTAGATTTTTTTTATTAATGCGAATAAAAATGAAAATTTTCTGTTTAATAATAAATTCTACGCTTATTTAGCTATCAAACGAGATCAAAAGGAATCGCCTATAACAATTATTTTAGGCAAAGTAAATACATAACAAAAATCTATTCACCCCACTCCTTGAATAAAATGTCGTCATCAATATAAATACGGCCGCCTTTTCTAGATAGCTGTTGCTCTTTTATAATATTCACAATATCGGCTTTATTAACTTGACATGTCTCAACGTTAGAGGGCCAAGACCAACCTCCTAAAAAGCATTTTTGGAGCACTGAGACAGTAATTTCCAAAGGAGTAACTTTTAGAACTCTCCCTGGAAACAGACTACCCTCTTCTCTAAAAACACAGTCAAACACATTCAAAGTTACCCAAATTTCTCTGTTTGGTAACGTCGTCAAAATCTAATTCGTTTTACGCGTAAATACAAAACCAAATTAAATTATTCTTTAAAAAAGCGATATATAAACCTCTACTTAAGTGTGGAAACCATAACTTACCAGTCAATATTCAGATTTATATATTTAATTCCGATTCTAAAACTGAGCAACAAATCACACCAAACTACTTTCGCCAAGAAAAAACCGCGAAAGTTTAAAAAAATACAATTTAACATTACTTTTTTCTTTCATAACTTTAGTTTAACAATTTTGTTCCGATTTACACAGTTTCAATACTAAAAATAAAAGATTGCCATACATAAAATAAATTTTTCAACCTTTTACATAACTACGTTCAAAGTTAAGTACACCACGATTCAAAGTTACCCGAATTGACTGTAAGTAAGTAATAAAAATCTCATATTGGAATTAAATTAAGTAATTCAAATTTGTAAAATTGTTTGCTTTTATGAAAGCAAACAATTTTGCATACTATTTACTAAGTGCATGTACTAAATATAGCTCTAAAAGATGTCACCTAATACATTAGGACCTTATATATAGTGGCTTAGGTCTTAATTCTGCTTAATAATTTAGTATAATTGAGTTAAAATATGTAATTTAATTATTAGCTATGCGAACTCGAAACCGATTTGATGATAAAATGGTAATGAACTGTCTTCGGGGTGAATAAAATTACCTTTACGGCACTGATAATTGTTAGGAGCTGCCAGTAAACAATTTTGTGAGCAATATTTTGTTGTTCAGTTATTTTTAAGACTTCTTATTATTATTATTATTTTATGATGCCATAGGTCAGGGGACGAACTTGTCGTGCGCCTGGTGATATGCGACATGCCTGTCTATAGTGACACTCAGAGTTTGAAGTTGCAAAGATCTGAGAGGTGCCTACTACCACTGCGCCTATCATCCTGAGACATAAGTTGAAAAGTCCCATGTGCCTGTAATTTCAACAGCACCCTTACCCTTCAAAACTGAAACGCACTAAGGGCGCGTTCCCACTATGTCGTCACGTTTTAGTCGTGATAGCCTGTTCCCATATCACGACTATCTGTCGTGGACTATTTTTTATCGTTGAACGGCTGTCGTGACTAGCTGCTCCCAATAGATCGTGACGACAATTCATCGTTTGCACGACAGAATCGTTTGATGCACTGCAGTCGCTTGTATGTTCTTTTGGAAGCCGGTGGTGTGTGTTCGCTTGAAATGGATGAAGACGAAACTTTCATAATGTATTACTTTTTAAAAGGAAGAGGAAGCAAACAAAGAAAAGAAAGTTTTGGGTACATCCAATGTTACTAAAAAGAATTCCATTAGGGTTATTTCAAACGGTATACGAAGTTGCTTTTTTTTCGGTATTGTCAAAACCTGCTACGACCAGAAATGGGCAGTGGGTTAAAATCCAATCAACCCGCCCGTGTTTTCACCAGGGTTTTACCCGAAGCGCCGAGTTTTAACCTATTTCTGCCCAAAATCGTGGGCAGAAACGAAGAGTACAGAAATTGGTATAATTCCAACACTAACAATATAATATACAATAACTTGTAACAAATTTCTATATTTTTATTATACGAAGAAGAGGCATCTCCACATAATACCTACCACCTGTCAATCCTGTGGATTCTCAATGAAGATCAATTCAAGTGCATACGATGCATACGATCTAACGATTTTTTGTATCAATTTATTGATGAACTTTTCAAGCGAATCTATTCAATAGACATGTAAATCGAATTGTCCTGATAATAAAGTACCTAACAAATATTTTGTAATAATATGTATAATTAAATTTGAACAAAACTTAATTCACCACAAATATTTAGACGGTAATAGTTTCTGCCCTCGATTTCGGGGTTTAACAAGATTTAAACCGCGGTGATAACAAAACCCCAGGTTAAATAAAACCCGGGCGCTTGCTCATCTCCACAGAACACTCATCTCTGGCTACGACCCAACGCTACTGCAAAGCGAGCAGAGGGCGCGGGCTACGAGAGGGGAGGGCAGGGAGCAGAATACGAGCGGACAGCGATAAATAAAACGTGACGACAACAGGAACTGCGACAATCTGTCGTCACGTTTTTGTCGTGACTTTTTTTATCGTCTGACGACTGTCATTCTAGCTGTTCCCACTGTGACGACAGTTTGTCGTTATAACGATAAAAAATCGTGAACGATAGTTAATCGTGCCGTGCTATATGTGAACAACTTCATTTAAATATACAAGCCACGACACTGTAAACTGCACGACAATCTGTCGTCACGACATAGTGGGAACGCGCCCTAATGTTCACATTATTACTTTGGCGGCATAAATAGAGTACTTACTTCCCTGGACGAACTCTTTCACAAGGAGCTCTACGGCTACTACAATTTTAAGTTACGCGCAGACTTTCGCTAGTAGGTACCTACATAGATATATCGTAGATTGCGCGTATGTATTTCAGTAAGACCATTTTTATCACTTGTTTTTACGGTTCACAGGTTTTTCTGTAAGGAATACATTGTGATGAAACCTATTTGCCTGAGAATGTTTGAGAGCCAAGGCTTTGAAACCGAAGATGTGTGATCAAATCAAATTGCATTGTATCTACATGGTAGGTTATAGTATGAAAACCCTTCCAGCAGAGCCTGAATGAAAACTCAGTCTTACATTATGTATGTGTTGTGTACATGGGTTGACGCACGATCAGTTCAATCAGAACAATTAAGTCAGAACAGTTTTTTTCCCAAATAATATAAAAACGGCAAATAATAGTTTTTTATTTTCATTAATGTAATATGTGCCCCTGAAATATTTTGACTTTCTAAACCAACATGTATAAGTATGAGTATTAGAATATCTATGGTATTAGATGAACCCGGTAACAGAGAACTTCCGTAGAAGCATAGGTATTTAACGCAAGTTTCAAGTTTGCTGTTAAGACACGGTTTACCTTTACCAAATAAATTGTAATTTTATAAATTACAAATTAGCTCACTAAGTAAGTACCTAGTAGTTCTTTTTTATAAAAATTATCAATTTAAAAATCTATATTTAAGGGCCTCTTTAATAATTAAATGAATGCAATTTTAAAACAGAATTTAGTGAATTTCGCTTTTAAAATTGTAGTACTATGTATTTATAATTCTATCCAAGATGCTACCGCTATAGGAAATCAATAAGGTCTACACAAACTTATCTCTCTACTCTAACCTTGGGAGATCCTCACGAAAGCGTATCTCCTTTGTACAAGCCTACATAACACCCATATAAAATATTCAGGAAATCCATCTTTTTTTACAGGTTCTGAAGTAAGTAATAAATGGTTTTCATCGTCTTGCGTGGTTCATGAATATTAGAAAACTTAACATAAGATTCCGTCACATCTAGTGGGTACGTCTCGGTTCTGAATATTTCAAATCGACTGTGTGTGCTTTACTTGTGCCTACAACTGCGTTGAAATTTTTGAATTGTATTTTTATTAGAGAAATTGCTTATTCGCAGTGGGTATATATTATGTGTGGTTTACCTATAAGCGCGATATTCGGCGGCGGTGGCAGTGGCGGCGGCGCGGCAGCCCCCGTGCAGCTGTCCGCATGTACTTAGGCGGCGGCGCGGGCCATGAGGTCGTTCTCGGACGGACTGTGGCGCGGCCCCGCGCCGCCCGTAGCGCGAACAGTGTGCCACGCGTGTTTACGTAAGCGCCACGCCCCGAGCCACGCTTCGGCGGTAAGGGGCGCGGCGCAGAGCGCGAAGCACCTCCAGTCGCCGAGCGCCGACTGACGCACCCTTGGTGGCGGCGACGGTGCGCCTCTAGACCGCGCCTGCGTCACTTACAATCACCACGCCTCCTATTACATAAGGCTAAACATCGACAAAAACCTTAACAAACCCTGTAAGGTGGGATGTAAACAACATTCGCGCCTTCATGTTTCACAGCGCAGCTTGGAACGTAATTACTTTAATAACTACATTGTATTTATTCACCTACATTTTCAAACATTCATGTTCTTTATGCCCGGTAAGCATAAAGAACATGAATGTTTGTTGCACTGTGTTTCGAAATACCTTTAGATCGGACATTTCTAAGGCAGCTTATTACGTGATGTATATATATATATATATATTAAATATTACGTAATATTCTAAATGCAGAACGAAAACTCCCGTCTGCCAATTTTGTATAGTTTTGAAAAAAACTTTCCTCAAAGTTCTTCGATTTTTATATCAAGAGTTTAACAGTAATTTAAAACACTAAGACAAAGCTAATACTTTTTTGCTTTTTTTTTACGTTTTAGTCACGAAAATCGAAAATTTCCTCAAAAATTGTTATAATTTTTCTGTTGTTAAAAAAGTTCACGTTAGTAGCACCCAAAAATAATTTTAAAAAGTAGTTAACCAATTCAAATGTTCTCACAAAAACAAAAACAGCTCTTAAAGCCGTGAGACTTCGGCGATATGCGTGTCTAATTTTTTTTTATTCAGAACGTCTGAAATTTTGCGGCAAGCAAAACTTTATTACATTATTTGCTATTTATCGTATTTATTGGAATAATAATACTAACGCACACATTCAACATAGCCCCGCACTAGGGAAGCCCTGTGTCGCGGGTGCCATGGACACATACAAAGACAACCACAAATTACACCCAAACTCACGAGAGAAATAAATGCAGGCCATACAAATATTTCTCCCGGCCCGGGAATCAAACCTGGGACCTTTGCGTAGCATTCCGGCAAGGTAATCGTTCGGCCACGGAGGCAGTTGAATTAACTTACTATGTTATTCTTTTGATTTTTGTAGTTTAGTTCTGACCAAAATAATAAAAAATCCGTATTACTTATTGTCGAACCAATATTGCATAGTTTTAGAGGTCGCTTTAATTAGTTTTGTAGCAGGAGAGCACCTTGTTCAGAGAAGGGACTTCTGTCTCATAATGACCTTGAGACAAGTTCCATGTGCCTATAATTTCACCAGTACCCTTGCCCTTCCAAACTGGAACACATTACAGCTTGAGGGCAAAAATAGGTAAGGTGGCGTTTACCAAGGCAGCAAAACCATACAAATCACGGACTTATCAGTTATCACACACATACAGTATCAACTATTCCGTTCGATTTTTTTCCGATTTTAAAATATCCTTTGGTGGCTTGTGCATTTGGAATTCCGCACAGAAAAAGCCGTTCCGCTGCATGAACATCTGGACTCAAAGTCTCGTGTCTCTCCTGTCTTGTTATTCCCAACGGAAATGAACGTATCACACAGTGTGATGGATACACCTACGGAATCTCCAATCGATATTTCGAAACGGAATTCAGACTGTGTTTAGCCGGCCTAATTGTTTCGGTCAGATGTCAGACGTAGAACTAGAATAAAGGGCCCGACTCATGTATTGTTGTAACGCTCGGGTTCAAGAGCATGTACAGTTTGACACTTAAGATTTAAATTCAACTCTATGGCGCTTGTTGTAAGAACGGCCCAAAGTATCAAGCTTGATGTGATTCAGTGTACTTCTTCACGAGTTACTTTTGAAAACCCTACTTCACTGTTTTCAAAACAATCCACGTTTATCTACTACTTACAAATCATTTCAATTGAAAGCAAATTAACTACTCTACGTAAAGAGCGTATTCTCCAGTCGTATTACAGGATAGGACCCAGATTCTGATGACGCACAACAGTGACGACAACTAAAAATCATATTATTTTATTGAAGGGTTAACAGCCGTGTAATATACCATTAATTACGATTGTGGTTAATTATAACATCACAGATTACTATATATACTAGTCAGTTATATTATTTTCGAATTCGTTCGACAATATAGACAATAAATAAACTTATTTAACCTTTGCTATGCATGCTTGTTAGACGACACTTTCGGAATTTAAAAAAATATAAGCATTTTTATTTCCTCTAAAATGTGTACAACGTGCACTTTATTAGAAATTTTCAGTTTTTAAACTGGATTGCACATAGATTACGACGAAGTACAATCAAACGAAGTACAAGTAATCAAAGTACTCGTACATAGATTCGAAAACAACAAAGAAAACCTTTTGGCATTGGTCTCGAGTATCGTAACTGCTATGCGTGTGTATCTCAGCGTCCGCGTAGACGCGATAACGGTAGCGTAGATGTAGAGCGTGATCTTATACGGCTACGAAAGGGTACTGTATATAAACAGAATATGTACAGGTACACTGTATATTCCCATACCTCTACAATATTGGATAAATATCAACTTGATACGCAATAAAGTAATAACACATGGTCGTTTTCAGATAATCTCTAAAAATGTGTCCCTTTCAATAACTTTTATGTTATTACATGAATGCTAAACATTATTTATTTAATATGATTGCTTGCTTACTTAGTCTGTGTTACACATAAAAAGACTACTTTACTACGTCACAGTAATAAATAAAAATTAAAAAAGTGGTCAATTTCTCATTCATGGGAGCCGGTTCCACGTCGCCTTAATTTTAAGTAGAAAAGGAATTAAACACTCGTGGAAATTGCATTGTAACTTTCCAATGTATTATATAAACAAACATGTTTTCTTGTGTTTCAATTTTTCTTATCATTAGTGTCAATTCAACTAAAAGCCTCCTAATAATAAAAGTTCATATCGCATCACCTTCACCTTTCGCATACGTGAGAAGGGGCTCCTGTCGGATTGGAGTGTACACAGTGAAGTAACCTGTGCATCTCCGTTTTAGCGAAAAATCGACTTAAATACCAATTTCAGCACTAGTGACTAAATCGTTCCCATTCATGTGAAGCAATCTATCTAAATAAGTATTAAGTAATAGTTTTATAAACTTTATTGTACATCAATCAGACAAAGGGAACTTTAAAATCCATACACTGTTATAATGGTCCAGCATATTTTACAGACTTGACAGTGAAAAATGTATCCAAATACCATTATTGTCGCTCTCATTCTTGTCTACTTTTAAGTCAAATAGTTACTTTAAGCCAAATATTTACTAGAAATATAACAATTAGATGGTGATAGTGGTGGTGACAATGATGATGGTGGTGGCGATGATTGTAGTGATGATGACGATGATTGTGATGATGATGTGAATGGTAATGATGATGATGTGAATGGTAATGATGATGATGTGAATGGTAATGATGCTGATGATAATGGTGATCATGATGATGATGCTGATGGTGGTGATGATGATATATTGATGTACAATAAAGTTTATATGGTATTAACAAAATACTTATTTAGATTTATTTATTTATTACATATAGATAGATGGTCTTACACGGATTAGAAGGATTTTGATACAAGAAGTTGTATTAAAATATGTATTTGTTACATGTTAAATGTTCTTTTGTGAACGATAAAATGTCTCTGCCGTCTTTCTCATTTATGAATACGAGACAATCATTCGTGTTATTGTAATCTCATTAGTGTGATCTAAAATATGGTTTTTTGTTGTATTTAAGTTAAATATTTCTGTGATTTTATAATTATTGACATTGCTTGAACTTATTTGTACCTTTAAGACCTTAAAACCAAAAGAAAAAAGGGTTTTACAAAATTCACTCAAAAAGTGCCATTGAAATTCGGAAAGTGAAATTCACCCACAACCTGTAAAAATTCATTCAATTAGGTATCAGTATATACACAATAAGTCGAAACTCGTAGTTGTCCGTTTTTTTAATAAAATATACTTACTTATTTACTTACTCCGTTGCTTCGTATCGTGTTCGTTACAACAAAGTTTTTATGGGGGTGGTATGTTAACCAGCCGCACTACCCCTGAAATGCTGGAGGATCACACCCTCCTTTGGTCAGCGAGTTCATCGGACTTAGCCGGTGGTTAGCTAGGCTATACCAGTGCCCGTCCACCCATCCGCCACCTGGGAGAGGGGAGGTCCAGCGCGCGAAAAAAATCTAGTAAGTGGGACTTAAATTCTTAGTTTACGGGGCGATTAGTTACTATTGCACACATCGCTAAAATAGATAGATGAAATAATTTAAGACATAATTTGCTACTTATACACCTACGTAATGTAATATAATCACGAACGAATCCAACGGCAACGTAGATGAATGTTTGGAAAGTATCAACACCCAACATTTATGTTATTTGCCCAAATGGGTAACAATGCAAAAGTTTAGGATACGATTTCGAACTACAAAGTGTTCAGGATTTCGACATAGGAATACCGTCTAAATTGATTTTATGATGAAGTATTACTGTTACTAGTACTCTGTTTACGATGTTATGTCTGGGGGTGTGGTTGTGCTTGGAATGCAACTAGAGTCAAGAAATGACAGTGGCGTGATAAGCCATGCCTACGCACATTCGAGGCCACATGTTGGGAATGTCGACCTTGGATATAACAAGCCAGTGACAAGTGATATTTTAGAGTAGCAATTTTCGCACACCCCAAACATGAAAACAATATATTCCATTATATAGTTTGTAAGGGAGTGTGACATATGACGATGATGAGCTGAATCGAAAAGTAATAACTAAAACAACATGAGTAGAAAATAATTTTGTTGGATAAGTAACAATAATGGATTTAATGCAGTCTTTGAGATTATTATTCTTTGGTTTAGAGTAAAATTCATGTATATTTAGTCAAAATAGGTGGAGAAAATATCACAGATGTTCACACAACCATATACAGTTGTACAAGTTTAAAAGTCTTCTATAACAGTATGTTTGTCTGGATACTTTTCGTTCTCACAAAAATGTATCACAAATGTTCAATTTAAAAAATCGTAAAATTACACTGCTTAGGTTTTTGGTCTGGGTTACATTTTTCATAAACACATCCTATCAAAAGCTATGTTTAGTCAAAGCATCTAAGTGCATGACAATGTTGTGTCCATGTAAAGCACTCTGAAAAAGAAAGCTGTTACCTAGTTTCCACTGATATCACTGATCATTTCAAATAGTCTCATTTATGAAATGCTGATCAAAATTTAAAACTGTCCATTTGTACTATCATTGACATTTCCAATGTATGGTTCATCACAACACTTAATAACTGAATAAAGTTCAAAGTTCAAACACAAATTTTTATTAGATATTATCAAATTATCATTACATCGGTGGTCAATACAGTTCTATCGCCGATCTCTATAAGACCTGTGTGATTCACGTTCACGACTACGGCCACGAGAACGATCTGACGTACGCCATAAAAACTCATCCACTGACCGTTCATACGACCTCTTATCATACACAAGCACTGAACGGGTATAATCAGCTAAATCATAGTAACGCGGCGGCGGCGGCGGTGGTGGTGGTGGCAACCCATCGTACGAAGATAGGGCACCACTAAAGCCTGGCGGGGGAACATATGGTAATGGAGGTAGCTGATGGTGCATGGACCTCATATATTCTGCTACATAGGCTTCTGCTGCTGCAGAGCTACTGGCACTGTATCCATCACGATTACGACTGAACCATGCTGGCAGGCGGTCACGCATGTATGGAGAAGGCGATCGTCGCTTATATGAGGTTGAAGATAAACGGGTCCTTGGTGACATAAATATTTTTCGTCGGCTCCTTGAAGATGTGCTTAAACGGCTCCTAAAGCTGGAACTTCTGGATGTCAGTGGAGCCCGATATGTTCTGTAACTTCCACCACTCTTGAGATATCCTTTCTTGGAAGCTTCTTTGGACTTACGCAATATAGGCGTCATTTCAATACCATCATCCTCCGGGAATAATCTACACAATTCTTCTGCCACTTTTGGTTCAATTTCCTGCCCATCTCTTCCTATCTTGACTGGTTTGCCTTCATTCCAGGGGTTATACAAATGCAAAGTACTGTTAAAGGGCAACTCTTTACGACATATCCAGTCAACTTTGAAAACACCGTCCAAAACCTTCGCTGACAGCCCTGGAGGCAAAACCCACGATATGGGCGGTACATCTCGCCGGGACTCGCTTGCCAAGCGGGCAAATCCCGCAAATCGACCACTTTCTTTCACTGAAAATATAAGCAATACGTTTCTGGATTCTCTGTACGCTTGGTTCAAGTTTGCTTCATTTTGTGGCAAGGTAGACCAAACGCCCTTGGCCTTGGACAGAGTTATGTTCTCCGCATTGTTTGATTTTATCAAGAAAAAGCGCGTATCACGGAACAAGTAGTTTAATTTTGTCATATAATCATAAGTTTTTCGTTTATTTGCGGTAGTGGGATTTGCAACGCATCTTCGTTTATTTTGCACCGGCGAACGGCTTTCGGATTTGTTGCGTTTGCGGGTAACGCGTCTCTCTTTTGATTTGGTACTGGCCGAGCTGATGCTTGGAGCGCTTGAATCACTCGAAGTCGAACTAGATACTTCGCTACGAGTGTCGTAGTCTTTGACTTCCTCTAATTGCTTTAATTCTTCTCCTATTTCAGCTTCGACTTCACCTACGCCAAGATTCACGGAGTCAGTGTTATTGGAGGCCTCCATTTTTGGTTCAATCAGCGGCAGCGCTCATGTAAATTGGTACAATAACATTTCTCGAGTCACTTGTCTTACAAAAACTGCGCGATTGTATAAAATAAAATCCAATAATAGCGATTTACGATAATTTATAACATTTTCTTACAAATAATGAGAAAAGAATGAAAATTGACAAAACTTTCTTTATCCATATCTTATCTATGCTTCACCCGACCGACCTAGTTGAGCACAGAGTATGGAGATGATACTAATGACCATAAACAAACACATTTTTTAATGCTCTGCGTCATGCGTGCGTTCGAATATTTTGTAGTAGGCATTATGGTATGAGATTTGAAATGAGCTGGGTCATGGAAAAATTTCCATTTTGAAAATTTTTTCATAAAAATAAATATTTTTCTGGATATGTTTCCAATATTTTTCCACAATTAAAGTTGACACCTCTCAAAAATTGGAGTTACAGGAGATAATAAACCTACAAGTCACTGGAAGTTACTGAACGAAAGCGATGGAACCCACAAGTGGTGGTGATTTGGTTGTTGAAGGCGTTGAAGGTTTTCTTCGCTGTTCTGAAATAATTTTAAATCTCGTTTTTCACAGTGGCTTTTATAAAGATAAATAAAACTCCAACAGATATTTCTAAGCGTAGAATATAATACGAGCCGTCCAAATTATATTTTACAAATTTTTTCCATATCAATTTTCCGAAAAATTTCAAATAGTGGATTTTTTCGGAAAATTACCAATAATATTTGAAACCCACAGTTATAGTGGTAGTGTAGTCGTTTATAACAAACAAACAATAAAACCGGAAGTTAGTCAATGTCAGCTGATTTTAGTAATGTCATGTTGGTATTGTTTGAACTGAAAAAACCGCCGCAGGGTACTTTCGTGTAGAGTGAAGTTTTTTATAATTTTTTCATGGGGTTAAAATAAAAAAAAACTTGTAACATGCATTACGTACAAAAGTATCTTGAAAATTGTTCATTGCCCAAGGCTGTAACTGCAAATGGCAGAATACCTAACAACAGTGGTAAAGCAAACATTTATCTGTACTGTAATTATTACAGTTTTTATTCCCAAAAGGTAAGCAGTAACCAGAGTTTCATTATTGACGTTTTATTACCATTGTAAGAAAAGCAATTACCATTTGATTCTTCTGAAAATTCTGTGTGTTATTTATTCCAGGTAATAATGGCTATGTATGAAAAAAACATTGATTTTGTGCCACTTGAAGTGGATATAACTAAAGGCGAACAGTACTCGTCATGGTTTCTAGAAATTAACCCGCGTGGAGAAATCCCAGTGCTTAAAGTACATGATAATATAATTCCAGACTCAACAAGAATTTTGGATTATTTGGAGCTGCATTTGGATCCAAGTATAAAAGTCAAATATTTTATTCATCTATGTGTTATTGTGAACCTTGGGTAGCTAATAAATAATTTTATTTTTAGAACTGCCTTCCTTGACAGCTGTATCATCGGATAACAAGGTTATAGAGAACATCAACCAATTTCGAGAACTTATTGAAGCTCTGCCTGCTGGAGTTATTACTGTAGGCTCATTTTTCCAGCCACATTTATGTGGTCGCCCCAAGATGCCTTTTATTCTGCCGATCCGAGAATTACTCAAAAGTAAGTGTATGTTATCATATCATTGTGGATTGACAGCACTCAATTTATCTTTTCAAACATCCTTGAACTTACAGACAGTAATCTTGCTTTATCTTATCAAAGCGTTGTCACAGCAGCTATAAACAAACATCACTTGTTTTCAGGTGGAGATATCAGCAACTCACAAAATCTTAGAAGGTTAGCAGAGGAAAACCCAAAAGCAAGAGATATACTTTTGTACAAAGCTGAAATTCAAGACAGAAAACATGAAATTCTTACAAATGAATTGGAGTACATAAAGACACTTAATGTTGTTGATGAAGTTTTAACTGCCATAGAGAAGCAATTAAAAACTCAAAATGAAGGTCTGTAAATGTGAAGATAGAATGGTCCTTACTTCCTTAAATAAACAAGTCAAATGTGTTTCTTAATGTTTCAGGAAATTGGCTCTGCTGTGAGAATTTTAGCATAGCTGATGTCAGTTTAGCTGTTTTACTGCAGAGGCTATGGGAGCTTGGTTTAGAGAACCGATTTTGGGCAGGGGGCAAACGCCCATTGCTAGAAAATTATTATGAACGCATAAAGCAACGTGATTCTTTCAAGAAAACCATGCCTAATCTACCATACCACATAAAGATGATTGTTATGTCTCAGCCGACTGGCTATGTGTGTGCTGCTGGAGCAGCATCAATTGGTGTTGTTGTGGCAATAATATACATGTTCAAGAAGATTATTGGCTAAAATGCACACAAATACTTGAGTAGGTATATGATTTTTTGAGAAATTATGTCGGTATCAAGCTCTGTATTTTATTGTGATGAAAGAAGTGAAGCATTACACATTCTGACAATTTGCCATTACTGTATATTTTTTTAATAAACATTGTACATTCAGTGTTCCTGCTTATCTCAAAACAAATCAGTAAACATCAATGCCTAACATAATACAATTTGTATATTAAGACTGTAACCAACACAGTTGAAAAATCAAAGATTTTTTGATCTCCTGATGTATATATGAACATCATTGTATAGGACAATCATACACTACTTTCATCTTAATAGGATTTGTAAATACGTATTGTAAACATAAAGACAAACAGTATTAGATTTGATTTGATTTTATTTTAGTTTTAAAAAGGATAAATTATAAAAGTTATAAAAATGTAGACAATTGGTGCTCAAGAAAAAAGATTATGAAGTAACGGATACCAGTTTGCTGTAAATATTACTTAGAACTAACTGTTACTGAAGATATTCCAAAACACTACAAGTACCAATAGATTAGTATAGATAAATTAGTAGTTGCAGTGATGAGTAGCTTCATAGGCCATCAAAAGCCACCTTAAAAAGAAATAATAGATTGTGCATGATAATATAATTAATGGAACCTGCCTAATTACGTAATATTAAAACCAAACAAAACAAATAAAATAGCCACTAACCCTATGAAACATTGAGAAATCCTCTTTCTAATACAAATAAATACATATTTTTACTTTACTTATACTTCATTACCATAAACTTAACATAAACATGCACATTTAACAGTAATTGCATTTAACAGAATGCACTGAACATTGACTTACAAATAAATGGACGATGGGTCTAATACAAAAACCACGAAAATGTCCCAAGTCAACCTATTTAAAAGTAGTGACATGTAAAGGAATATGAAAAAGCTAAAACGTTGAATTTAAATTGTAATGTCATCGCAGTACTGTCTAATTTTGGTTGCTTCTCTGTCAGTCGAACAAACGAAGACTAAAGCGTGAATGACGCTCTGTATACGATTTTAACGCCCTATAAGTTCGGACACTTTTTAGCGCGAACCCGACGTCCATATAATTGTAAGTCAATGGCACTGAATTAATAAAATAATTCATAAAGAGAGCATTTCTTTTTATTTTATTTTTATTTTATTTTACTTTTTATTTTTTAATTACTTAATATTTTTTCATTAAACTGGTATAAATGGTGTAAAAGTAATAAATGCCAAAATAAGTATGTTCTGCTTTTGCAATTGTAAATATTATATTATGAACAGATACTTTATTTTTCTCACTCATTGTCAAATTACATTTGAGACAAGAAAATTTATTATAAGTAAGTTTGAGCATTAAAGTTAAACAATAGTGAACCCGTCCTTTCTTTTTAATATAACTACCCATCCACCCTAACCTAATGGAGCATAACACTTCAAAACATAAAGACTGTCTCGGTCGACCAACAGTTTGCACTGTGGACACTGGATGAGTAGGTCCTGGGTTCAATTCCCAGTGGGACCAATTTGGGACTTGAACTTTTCTAAATTATTTCTGGTTTGGGTGTTCTGGGTAATGACCTAGTGTGAATTATATTACTCTGGTACTCATCGAACAGGGAATTCCCTAGTTTGAGTTCATGTCATTGGTGTGGTAGTCCAGCATTATTATAATATTATGATCAATTATTTAAATCAAACTTAATATCAACTATCTGATGCATGCATGTATTGATATGTAATATAATTGTTGTGATGTGTGATTGGGTAAAATAATATTTAGATGTTGGAACCATAGCAAAATATTAATAAATTTAAAAGTCAACACAATATATATGAATACACACACATAATGATAAATAGCACCACACCATTTTAAATTAAAATACTTAATGAAGAACCCATCAAATTATTTCTTTGTTGTCTATCTAGTGTCGTCACTGGGAGCATCACCACTTTCTTGGCCTTTATTTATCGGCATGCCCATGAAATGTTTTCCATTAACAGTGCTCATTCTTTTCTTATAAACCGGTGTAGTAGTTACCTTTTCTTTGTTGTACTTAAATATACCTTCTCCGGGTAAATTTGGTAATAAACCTGGTAGGGTGTACCAAACTCTGTAGGTCACAAACCATGTCAATATAGCAATAACACCACTTATGAATTTCTCAACCATGATGTGATAATAAAGAATAGTTGACACCAGCATAACATCCCATAGTATTTGTAACAGTGCAATGGCAATCAATAATGCTCTGACATAAGGTGTGAAGCTCTCATAAGATGTCTTCAAAATGTTTAACTCGTCTGTAGGAAGGTTTTTCAGTGGATTAATACTGGCTGATCTGTCATCTATACTGCGGGAGTATTTCTCATCTCTGATGTAATCCTTTATTCTCTCCCATCCAACAATTGCTCGAGCCTCTTCTATCATCACAAGACTTGAATATATTAATATGAAGCAATGTCCTGATATATCGAACCCATTCCAAAAGTGACCATTTTTTAAACAAGAGATTTTATCATCAAAACCTCTTGAATTACATCGTCCATACTTTGTTTCAACAACATTGAACATTGTGGTCCATATGTACCAAAACACTGTAGCAACTAGTAATCTCGATAAATGGCCCGTAGCGAGAAGCCTTTTCTTACCGCAACAAGTAGTGTAAGATGTCAGCAATACATAAGGCACTGTTAAAAATAGGGTCCAAAACCATCCAATCTTGACAAAATATTGATTGAATATGTTGTCGCTTCTTGAAAAGTATGATTTTGGGAAAGTGAGTACGTCGGCTATTAAAGAAAGCAGGAAAAGAGCTCCTAAATATAGAGCTATTTTTAAATTCGTATCGAAGAAAAGTAGCTTTTTACAAATGTGCACTATCATTAGCGTTAAAACTTCGAGTATCGATGCTGCTTCACGAATGGGTTTCGTACCTTTCGATTCCGTTGGCTCATTTTGCCCTTTAAAATTCATTCGTGGGCCTTTAAAACTATTCTTCCTACTTGTCATATTTATTATCAATATTTCATTTATTCGTAGACTCGGGTACCTACTAGGTTTTTTTCACTTCGGAGTTTTCGCTGTCATTGTCATTGAATATTTGACGTATTACGACAGCCAAATCACGAGTTTTTTTTTTATAATAAAGCTTTGCGTATAGCTTTGAGCCCATGTCACCTATATCAAAGTTAAGGAAACGAATCAAGGATATAGGAAGAACAGAAGAAAAAGTATGTAGTTTTATAAAGTACACACATCAAAAGTGTCTAGGGATCAAGTACGTTTAAGAGTATTGCTGTAATTAGGGTTAATTATATTAACTTTTTTGTATCGCTATTGATACTTTTTAGTGAGTTTTAACATTTAAATAAGGAATATTGTTTAAAATTCGATAATAAGAAGAAAATCGATTGTCAATGTGGTTTTGTATAAAAATGAGTTATAGCGTTTTTTGACAAAATCATTACAATATCTGCATCGGAACCGAAACAATTTACGTTATTATGGAGAGACGACATCATTTAACCCGAAAAGTGATGATGCGAGCCGTCGGAATGTTGGAAGCTGGTTCCAGGCAACGTGCTGTGGCTTTCACCCTTAACACTACACAGAGCGTCATAAGTCGCCTCTGGACGCGCTATCGCATGACGGGCAGCGTGGCCGAGCGACATGGAGGACGATCTCGCATCACGACTCGCAGACAGGACCGGTATATCCAAAATACTGCTCGACGGAATCGTACCATGACCGCCATGATGTTGGTTACGAGGCCCCACAGCTCTTCAGGCTTGCTAATAAGTGATCAAACAATCCGAAATCGTTTACGTGAAGTGGGTCTGCGATCCCGAAGGCCGCTCAGAGTTCCACCCTGCAATCGCAGGACCCGTTTACGATGGGCTCGCGAACACAGAAACTGGGAGGAAGAAGACTGGCGCTATGTGTGCTTTTCGGATGAATCCCGCTTCGGTATGAGACCGGATACAAGACGTACTCGAGTTTGGAGAACATCTGGACGTCATGAACGTTTGAGATATTGTCAGGAAGTTCATCCATATGGTGGGGGAACAATAATGATATGGGCCGGTATTTGGATCGGCGGAAGAACCGATCTCATTTGGATCAGGGGTAACCTCAATGCTCAAGTTTACGCAGAGAGGATTGTTTCAGATGTTATAATCCCTTTGCGAGGCCAGTTGGGTGATTCATTTCAACTAATGCATGACAACGCACGTCCACACACGGCTAGAGTCGTAACACGCATTCTTGCCGAAGCTCGTATCAACGTTCTGCCGTGGCCTGCTCAATCGCCAGACCTCAATCCAATTGAGCACGCATGGGATATGCTTCAAAGAAGAGCTGTGCCGAGTATGCATACCGTACATACTCTACAACAATATTTTGACTTGTTACAAAACACATGGGCGGCCATTCCTCAAAGTGATTTTGATGAACTCATCTTAAGCATGCCAAATCGCTGTAATTGCGTGATTCGTGTTAATGGTGGAAATACAGATTATTAATTTTCTTATCTTTACAATAAAAATGAGCAAAATCATCATTTTCGCCATTTTTTTGTCATTTAATTGACGCCGTTAATTTGAGTTTTTTCCCACAATTTGCAAAAACATCAATTTTAGTTTATTTTAATTAAATATAGGGGTAAGCGGTTAAATAAAACATAAGCATTAAAGTAAGAAGTCGTCCTGGAAGACTGGATTTGGTAAATATTGCTTAAATAATTTTTATTTCAAAAATATTCACTTGATCCCTAGACACTTTTGATGTGTGTATATTAATAATACATAAATTTAATGCTGACTACCAAAGATAATTATTATTTTTATCCATAAATAGGGTTAGTTTTATATTTTTAACCGACTTCAAAAAAGGAGGAGGTATGTATGTTACGCGATAACTCCGGTATTTGTGCACCGATTTTCATGATTCTTTTTTTGTTGGAAAGGGGGTACTTCCATAGTTCTCCCATTTCATTTTGAAGGGAATCATCCACCTCTAAGGGTGGCTGTTCACGCATGAAGATTCATTTTTATAAATAGCGCCTAATTTTAATTTAGGAGCAATTACTTTTAGCAATTATTTAGTTGATTTTGCTATTTATCCAATTCAAGGCGTTTTTCCCTCGATATACTTTGAGTAGTGTCGTAGTGAGAACCTATTTTTATTATCTCCAGTATCAAGTCCTGTATAGTGGCGAACTAGGGGATATTTCAATGATTCTTAGCAAATAGACGTAATTCCACGTACTTTTGAGGTCAGTTTTTTTAGTACTCTGTACTGAGATTATGTAGGATTAATGTTATGTAAACAACAATTAATGGATGTAGGGAATTTTATTTTTAATACATAGTATAGTCATGAATAACAAATAATTTAAAGAAATCAATAAATTACAAAATACATGGCTCAGTGGTCACACTCGTCAAAAAGCCCGCCCCTGACAGGTGACCATCACGCTTGTCGCATTTCCTCGCTGTATGGTATAAACAATCTTTGCGCCAAGAACAACCCGGCGCGAGAGTTATCTCCACTTTCTCTTAACCGTCGCCCGATTTCCGCTATAAACTTTTTCACATCGTTACCCCAACAGCCCGCCGTCTCAACAGCAAGCGGAACGAAAATGTAGCGACTTTCTTGCCGCTTTACTATGCCGCTGAGATGCGAAGCTGCAAAAGTGCTAACACATGTCGCATCCCACAGGAGACACCTACCCCTCTCCCACGGCACCAGAGTCATTCCGTTGGGCCTTTTCCCATCTGATCGACTGAGGCCTGTAGGTTCCAGCACGCATGGAATATTTGCTGAAACAAGCGCCCGACGGATGATTTCGTTTGAGGCATGATGCCGTGGGAATCTCCTCGCACATCGACAGCAACTCAGGGCATGATGGCCACTGGCCCCCACTTTGCAAATGCATTGATGTTGTTCGCACAAATCGCAGCCCAGGCGAAGAGCAACCGCCACACGAACAGAGTCGCCGTCGAGCAGAGTGCCCAAATGCGGAGATGGTAGTGCATGGAGCCATGCGCCAGATTCTGGCTGAGAGACAGCCTTTAACCTGGCTACATTTTCCCCCACGCATCCACTTGTGTGTAGGGAATGGTTTATGAATAGACAAGAGCTGGCTGAAAAATTCATAGTCATCATTCTATGGACAACAAAAAAATACATGATTCAGATCTTCTCATATTCGCCACAAGAGCATAAATGTTGGTAAACCGTTTTGCTGACACACCTTCTATGTATGTCTGTGATTATTTCGAAATTTGATTTAAGATTTTTGTTTGTGAAATGTTCCTTGTCACGACGACTTAAGAATTATCATCACGGCAACTCGTGTAGTTTTTATTTAAGTCGAGATTTCCTGGGGTAGAAGACTCCTGTCTTTACATTGGTTATGGGCAATGTTCTCACAATAATGGACTATCCACACATATCCGGTCCGTGGACGGGGCGTGCTGGTTTGTATGAACTGCGACAATGTGTGAACGAGTTCATACAAAATATACACAACGATATTTTTTTGAGCCCCTGACGGAGCACGGCCCGTCCACGTCCCGGCCACGGCCCGGATATGTGTGGATAGACCTTTATTCGACAAGTTTAGTTTACTAGTTTTTTTATTAGGACTATAGTTTTGTGTGATGTTATAAATATTAATTTTTCGAAAAATATAATTTCACCAAATGATGAAAAACATTTCTTCTTCTAATAACATTGTTATTAGCAGCGGTTCAAGCATGGCTAAAGAAAAACTGGAAAGTGTTTCTAATTATGGTACCTACGTGCAAATTTCAAATGAAATTATTATTGATAGACTATGGAATTTAGCAATTGGTTTCGAAGAAGTGACTGCTGATATTTCAAAAGATCAAAAAGCATACTCAAAAATTTGCTTGAATATACAATCCATTTGCTATCCACATGTAAGAAATGCAAAGCCTGCTGCAGATACGTGGAGAAAAAGTCCGCCTATGAAAATTCTGGCATAAGTCGTAGACTTCTCTTATGAGAAAACTTTCGCAAATTAAATACGAAAACTACAATTGTATGGATCACTATTTAGGAAATATTATTTCCATAACGCAAGAACTAGCTAACATTGGCTGTAACGTCGATGACGAAGAATTAGCCGAATTGATGCTAATTGGGTTACCCGCTGAATTCGATTATTTAAATAATGGCCACAAATTAGAAAGATATGCAGTCGCCTTTCAGGCTTTGCGACGGCTGGACTGCGCGTATGTTTTGAGCGGGTTTATGCCACAAAAAGTAGCTGTTTTTAATTAATTTCCTTGTGTTTGTGTGAAATTAAATTTGTATATATACAGGTGTAACAGAAAGGTGTGGTCATATTTGAAGGTCGGATTCAGTTAATGGTATGAAACTAGTTAGCAAAGTTGTTTTAGTACACACTACGTTATTTATGGAAATTTCGCCATGAACAGTTTCGATCAGCTGATGTCATTGTCGGGTTCTTGGATGTGAATTAAAGAACACCGATCTTATAATAATTTGTATATTCACTAAAAAGACGCAGGATTGTTTCACAAGTTTGAAAACCAAGTTTTTCACACCGGAGCCGCCATGACATTCTCTCTTTTTTCACCTCTCTTCTCTTATTGGTCAGCGGTGCTCGCAGGCGCCGTCTCACAGTGGAATGAACTTGAGGGCGCGCGAATTTAAATGTGGTTCTCTACACCACCCCCCCATGAAGTAAATAAACCCCACCGAAAAGATACTGAAAGAATCACACAGGGCAGGCTATAGGTCGAAAGGAGCCTTAAATCGTACTTTTCGACCGGAGCGCGTAGTGTGTTCAGGTTTTTTAGCAAGAAAATCGGAAGATTTCGAGGCGGGAGGCACAACTTGAGAACGCGCCGAAGAATTAACCGGCAGATTGGTAGTAGCTGGACCGCCAACAGTTGATGGCTTCGGAGCTTCAGCATCGATATAAGCTGGTTTAACTCGGTCCAAGCTGACGCAAACTTCTCTATTACCCACGGCAATTGTGATAGTTTTATCTTTTCTGCCAATCACCTTATATGGTCCGGTATAGGGTGGTTTCAAAGACGTTCTAACTGTGTCGTCGCGTAAAAAAACATGGGAAGACGAATTCAAGTCTTTAAAAACGAACGTGGAACGTTGACCGTGACGCGAAGCCGGAGTAGGTCGTAATTGAGCCATGTAATATCTCAGCTGGGTAGCCAAGCTAGTGGCATCTTCGGCGATGGAGCTAGGTGAAGGGTTAGCAGTGAACTCACCGGGTAAGCACAGGGGTTCCCCGTACACCAACTCGGCGGATGATGTCTGCAGATCCTCTTTCAAAGCTGCACGCATGCCAAGGAGTACTACAGGTAAGACCTTGTGCCAGGAATCTTGATGGCACATCAGGGCAGCTTTAAGCTGTCGATGCATTCGCTCGACTAGGCCATTCGCACACGGGTGGTAACTCGTGGTGCGGATGCGTTTGGCAGAGCAAAGTTTCATGAGGGCCTGGAAGATAGCTGCCTCAAATTGTCGGCCCTGGTCGGTCGTCACCAGAGACGGTACTCCAAAACGGGCTATCCATTCTCTGAAGAAAGTCTCAGCAACTTCTTCCGCCGTTATACCCACCATAGGCCAGGCTTCAGGCAACCGTGTAAAGCGGTCCACAGCAGTAAGGCAGTACTGGTAACCTTTGCTGTGTGGGAGAGGGCCAATAATGTCCAAGTGGATATGACGAAAACGTTTTGTGGGACTGGGGAAATTACCGACAGGAGTGGCCGCGTGCCGTATGCCCTTGCATCGTTGGCAAGCCATACACGTACGGGCCCAGTTGCGACAATCTTTTTGAATGCCAGGCCACACAAATCGTTCAGACACTAATCGCGCAGACACTCGCGCGCCTGGGTGACTGAGATTGTGTAATCTTTCGAAAACAGCGCGGCGAAATGACGGTGTTATATACGGGCGTGCCTTACCAGTGGAAAAATCACAGAAAATGTGGACGTCAGTGCCAGGTAAGTTAACTTTTTGCAATTTTAATGACGAGTCGGACATCATTTTCTGGAGTTCCTGATCGTTTGCTTGTTTTTTGCAAGATCAGCGTACTGTTCCTCGATGCGGATGGCCTCCACGCGTGACATCGCGTCAGCCACGACATTATCCTTGCCTTGGACATGCACGACATCAGTAGTAAACTGCGAGATAAACGACAGCTGATTGAGCTGTACAGGAGGCAGTTTTTCACGCCGCTGAGAGAACGCGTAGATCAATGGCTTATGATCCGTAAAGATTGTTACATGCTGAGCTTCGAGTATATGCCGGAAATGTTGGACAGATTCGTACACCGCCAGAAGCTCTCTGTAATAAGCCGGCCAGATGATTTGGCGGGGAGTAAGTTTCTTACTAAAGAAAGCAAGGGGCTGCCAGTGGTTGTCACAAAGTTGTTGTAAGCATGCACCGACATGACTGGACGAAGCATCTGTGAATAACCCAAGTTTCGCGTCGGGCACCGGGTGGGCTAGAGATGTTGCATCAGCGAGTTGCTCTTTGCAGCGCTGAAAGGCAAGGGTCGATTCAGGGGTCCACGGAACCGGTTTGGCACCTTTGAGCTGCGATGAAGCCAGAATGTCATTCAGTGGGGCTTGTAGTTTGGCAGCCTTGGGGAGGAAGCGGCGATAAAAATTTACCATGCCCAGAAATCTTCGAAGACCTTGGATGGTCTTGGGCAATGGGAACTCGCGCAGCGCTGAAATCCTCTCAGGTGGTGGGCAGGTACCCTTTTTGGAAATACGGTAGCCCAGGAAGGTTACTTCTTCCAATCCAAGGACGCATTTGGATGGGTTCACAACCACGCCATAGTCGGACAAACGATGGAAGAGGGCACGCAAATGTTGGGCATGCTCTTCTGGAGTTCGGGAAAACACCAGGATATCGTCCACGTAGGGATAGCAGAATTCGAGTCCGTTCACGACCTCGTCCATGAAACGCTGGAACGTCTGTCCAGCGTTTCGGAGCCCGAAAGTCATGAACGGAAACTCGTACAGCCCGAAAGGTGTCGTAATTGCCGTTTTGCAAATGTCACCTGCGTGGACGGGTATCTATTGGTACGCTTTCACTAAGTCGATAGTACTGAAAATAGTGCAACCTGCAAGGCTGTGGGAAAAATCTGCGATATGCCGGACGGGATATCGATCAGGGATAGTTCTGGCGTTCAGGGCGCGGTAGTCCCCGCAAGGGCGCCAGCCATTTTCTCCTTTCCTTGCCATGTGCAAAGGCGAAGCCCAAGGGCTGCTAGAGGACCGTGCAGTCCCAGACTGAATCATATCGGTAAACTCCTTTTTCGCAGCTAGCAACTTTTGAGGTGCGAGACGGCGAGGGCGACAAGATACAGGAGGACCATCTGTAGTGGTAATGTAATGTTCTGTCGAATGTTTTATTTCCCTAGAAACACCAGGTGGTCTCGTCACCACAGGAAACTCCTGGAGAATTTTTGTCCAAGGTGAGTCGCAATCAGATAATATAGTCTTGACGCTGACTTGGTCTATATTGGCCAGTGTAGCATGCACAGACAGTTTTGTACTGCCGTCTACCAAACGTTGCTGGTGACAATCGGGTAAGAGGTGAAAATGGGCCAAGAAGTCGGATCCAATTATAGCAGAAGCTACATCCGCAATGACAAAATTCCACCTAAATTCCCGGCGTAAACCTAAATTAAGGCAAAGAGTGATAGTGCCATATGTTTTTATAGCACTTCCATTAGCGGCGCGAAGCTCAAATTCCGTAGAACTGTAAGAGCCCTTGAGGAGGCGTCGCGGGAAACAGCAAATATCTGAGCCGGTGTCAATCAAAAATCGACGACCGGTTCTAGAGTCTGTAACAAACAAACGGCGGCCGGGGTTGCTGCAATCAGATGCCGCCTTCACTGACCGCTCTTCCCGTTTCCCTGCTGGTCAGGTTTCCAATCACATGGGCTGTTGCAATGGCTCGCCTTATTGGCAAACCTCTTATGATACCAACATAGCCGCGGCCCTGAGCGAGGGCGGGATGTTGACCTCGACGGGGACCTAGACTGGGAACGCCTGTTAGGCGTAAAAGAGCGTGCGCGGTCGTCGCTGAGGGCGTTGACTTTTTTATTTAGCTCTTCAATGGAGTGCAATATTGCAGACAAATCCGTTGACGGCCTAGCTTTAGCTTCGTTTACCACAAAGGGCGTAGATGATGGGAGTCTCCACTATAGTGTCGGCAATTTCGGCCACCTTCTCCAAAGGTAAGTCCATTTGTGCCATTAAAATCTGTTGCACTTCGGTAGGGAGCCGGCGCATCCAAAGTTCGCGCAATATGCCCTCATCACCAACGCCAGTACCAGCCAAGGAACGTAGGTGTCGAAGAAAAACAGAGGGTTTCCGATCGCCCAACTGTTCATCACTCAACAGTTGCCGGACACGCTGTTCCCTTGTAGTCGAAAAACGCTTAATAAGTTCGGTCTTTAGGTACAAATATTTATCTTTTTCAGGTGGTTTGGCAATGATGTCTTCGACTTCATCAGCCATACGGGTATCAATTTTTGACAAAACATATCCATATTTAGTAGCATCCTGTGTAATATTTGCAATCTCAAATTGTGCCTCTGCTTGCGCAAACCAAATTGTTGGTTTGTCGCGCCAAAACTCTGACAACTTAACAGAGACCCCCATAACATGGGAGTCAGGATTACCATTCTGATTTTGATTTCTTTTAGATAACGCGTCAATTTGCAATTGCAGTTGTGCTAATTGATTCTGTAATTCTTCCATTTTCAAAAAAAAAAAAATATATATTCACCCAATACCTAAGAGGAATAAAATTGGAGTGACTTATAAGTGAGAACCGACAGTAGCCAACAAATGAATTCCACTGTGTTAAGTGATAACTAAAAAGAATTAATTAAACTTAACACTAACTAAGAAACGCCTTGACTAATCTAATATGCATTTATTGTCCAATTATTATTAATATTAAACTATTATTAGACAATTATTAACAAAAATACCTAGTCCGTTAACCTAAAGACAGAGAATTGTAATGCGATGCTGTATGCAAGTATACACAATCAAACAGGCAAATAAAACATCAGTTTTACACTTATATAAACAAAAATAATAATAAAAAAAAATAGGTAGACATTTAGTTCTCCAAGCAGTGGGAATATTGTCCAAGCAGAGGAATAGGCACAAAGTTCACTAACTTAAGTAGTTTGTAAAATTTAATTTATCTTAGCTGTTAATCCGGCGACGATATTAGCGCGGCGGCACCACAGCGGCGCGGTGCACCCGGACGGCGTCGCAGTGAAACCAACAGGGGCTTTTGTAGTAGCAGGCCTGCAGTATATACAGGCTGGATCTCACTAGGGCCAAGTCTCAGTGGCACAACCAGAAGCAGAGACACCCGAACAGTCGCCTATGTCACTCTTCACAATGCACTTTGCCAAAATGTCTTCTTTGACTTTGATTCGATTCAAAACTTTACAGTAATGTTGGAAATCACAGTAGAGAATTGCTCGTATTGCTTGTGTCGCTCGTAACGTCGATTTATTAAAGCTGTTCAACAAAAATCGACCACAGTGTTGTCTAACGCCACAAAAATCACAAGAGAACTCCAAGAAGTTATAGACTGCCAATTCTTTTTCAACTTTTCACAATCCGAAATTCCATTTGTAACAAAACCACCATATTTTTATAACTTGAGCGTCGGGGTCACCAATATGTCGGGTTCTTGGATGTGAATTAAAGAACACCGATCTTATAATAATTTGTATATTCACTAAAAAGACGCAGGATTGTTTCACAAGTTTGAAAACCAAGTTTTTCACACCGGAGCCGCCATGACATTCTCTCTTTTTTCACCTCTCTTCTCTTATTGGTCAGCGGTGCTCGCAGGCGCCGTCTCAACTCACAGTGGAATGAACTTGAGGGTGCGCGAATTTAAATGTGGTTCGCTACATCATTTAACGAAAATAAATAGTCACATCACATCTCTATTCTGAGTTAATGTAGTAAAGACGACTTTCATTCCGAAATCACAATTCGTAGCGACCGAAAAGCGATACCGTATACGAAGGCCTACTCTCGATGTGTTTCGTTTGTCCGAAAATTTTAATTTGACACCTTGTCTCGACGGATTAAGAGTCAAATTAAAAGTCCGTCCGTCCGAAATCACATCGAGAGTAAGGCCCACGATCCCGCATAACTGTCGCAATTTCAACATCGCTTGAGTTTCATAATACAACCAAATTACGTAACTTGAAAAAATTGTGAAATTCAGGCATGTTATTGTAAATGATAAAGTACTTAATGCCATATTCTTATTACTATGTTATAATTTACTAAATTTATTATTATTTTATTCATGTAATATGCGTGTGAACATTTAATGAAAAATAAATATTATCGATTACTTTGCCGAAATACACTACTTCATAATAAAACTATTATTTAAAACTTAGTACATAATAACGTAATATGGTTTCGTTAACTTCATATCTTCAAACATACAAAATACACAAATTTCCATTTAATATCCATTAATAAAACTAATGTCCTCTAAAAAACACATATTTAAAGTTATCTCTGTTGCTTTTTACCATATCATATGTAATAATACGCATTCATCTATTGTATTTTAAGATTCGCTCTGGACCTTTTGGAGGGAAAAGTGTCGTTTTTATTTTGACTTTCAATTATTCTGTGAAATCTAGTTTTAAGTGGAATAGGATAGTGCTATTGTACCTTAATCGAAGATTAAAACGCGAAATTATACGAATCTCGAACTAAAATACCCATATCGGTCCGTTTTAAGGAAACCCGAGTCAATCCAAGCACACCGACCGCCTCAAATTGCCTATCCTCTTTGTGGCGGCCATATTTACAGAAACATAATTAAACTTCATGTTTAGGCTTATGGCTTTGCCAAAACCTTAATACATTTAAAAAAATTTTGGTATTTATATTTGTCTCTTTCTATCCGTCGGTACTGTTCTAACGCATGGCGGCTAGCGAATCAGTCGGTATGTTTCACTAAGTAGTCTGTGGTATGTTTCTTCTAACGCATGACGCAATATGACGCAATTATCCGACTAATACTTCGCACCCTTACAATGAAAGCGACCCAAATCAAAAAACTAAAAAATGAGTTTATACCGTAAAACCATCTTAAAAAAATATTTTGTTACATTAGTCACACTGTGGTGAAGATGAAATTGTGCAATTGAAGCTCGAATAGCACTGATTCATAAAGGTCCCTTTCATTTTGTTCTTTCAGTTTAAAAATTCTACTCCCGCGTCGAAATATTAACGCCGCATTTATTGTTGAATCTGCATTTGCAAAGACAACACGCTGCCACTGTCGGATTAGCATTTGAGCCATTTTCGTTCCGAAAATCATATTCAAAAATCACTAGTAGCAGTAGAGCTCCTTGTGAGTTCGTCCAGGGTAGTACTGCCACTTTACCGTGTTACAGTTTTGAAGGGTAAGGGTGCTGGTGAGATTACAGGCACATGGGAATTGTCAACTATGTCTCAGAGAGATGGACGCCGTAGCAGTAGCCTTCGAGCGGCAGTGCTACTGTTATGGACAGGCGTGACGCTTTCCACCGGGTACACGACTTGTTCGACCCGTCGCTTAATATTTAAAAAAATATATATTTTTTTTAGTAACTTACTTTTTAAAGGGACTTTATTTATTTATTTATTTATTTATTTATTTATTTGATGCATCTCACAGGAATATATAGTACAAATTTACAAATACATCACATGTGATACCCTGTAAGGGTGTAGCATAAATATACTTAAAACTATAATTATTAATTAATTCACGTTATTATTATACATTTTATACATTAATATTATACATTTCTATCATTATATCATCTTAAAGTAAATTATAATTGAAATTCTAATTAATTGAAAATTACATTTTAGGTGATCTTATCTTCAAAAAATTCAGATATGGTATAGTAACACTTTTTAATTAGGAAGTCCTTTAATTCTTTTTCAAATTTTGTATATTTTTCTATATTCTTTATATAATTTGGGATGTGGTTGTGAATTTTTATTAGCATGGCATGAGGAGCGCATGAATATAATTTTAAAACAGAGGGAGTGACTTTAAGTTTATTTTGACAGCGATTATTACGTCGTATTAATTTTAAAGGGGAATATAAGTTTGTATTTTTCTTAACGAACTTACAGGCTTCGAAGATGTATAGGCACGTCAGAGTAAGTATATTTAGTTTTATAAAGTAGGGTCTACAAGAAGTCATTTGGTCTATGTTACATAATATTCGAATACATTTCTTCTGAATGACAAAGATATCCTGTTTGTCACAGCAATTTCCCCAGAGTATGATACCATAAGCGAGGCGCGAGTGAGCAAACGCATAGTAGGCCGAGAGAGCCGTCTTCTGATTAGCAACACGTTTTAATTGTCGAAGGGCATATACGAATGAAGATAGACGTATTGAAAGTTTTTGTATATGTTGTTTCCAATTGATATGATTGTCAATCTCAATTCCCAACATTGTTGCCGAATCAACAATTTCTATTGTATTTGATTGATACTGGTAGCTAATATTTAAGGCTCGTCTTTGATAGGGTCTAAACTGTATCAATTTAGTCTTTTTTAGATTTAATTCTAGATTGTTACGATTCAACCATTCCGTAATCGAGTTCAAAACTATATCCAAATCATTCCTCAGCGAGTCTGAACATGCGCCGGATAAAACAACAGAGACATCATCGGCAAACAGTACACTCTCGTAAGGTATCGATGGAGGTAGGTCGTTTATATAAACGAGAAACAGCACACAGCCCAAAACACTCCCCTGAGGAATAGATCCAGTGACAGAGATGGCATCAGATCTAGTATTTTCAACTTGACCTGTGGTAAAGTTAGTGTATTGGACTTCTACGCACTGCGATCGTTTCTGAAGGTAAGACCTAAACCAATCAAAAGCCATGCCTCTTACACCCAGACCGTAGAGTTTATCGAGCAAGACCTTATAATTCACCTTATCGTAAGCCTTGCTCATATCGAGTAGCAGACCGACTGCATATTTTTTATTATTTAATATTTCCGTAATTTTCTGTACATACCTATACATAGCCAAAGTCGTTGTTCTATCTTTTCGAAAACCAAATTGACTTTCATGAATTGATTTAAACTTTTCAAGGAAATCAACAAGCCTTTTTGACATTGCTGATTCTATGATCTTTGCAGATGTCGGTAGCAACGCAATGGGACGATAATTGCTCAAGTCTGTCTTTTCGCCCTTTTTGTATACTGGCTTGACTACGGACATCTTCAATGCATCTGGGAAGCATCCTTCTTGAAAAGATTGGTTTATTAGCAGAGAAAATGGTAGAGCAAGTTCTTCCACGCATTTTTTTACCAAAACCGGCGGGATTTCATCTACTCCGAAGCTAGTTTTATTTTTAAGATTATTAATAATTTTGTGAGTTTCTCTAGGATCTACCGGGCGTAAAAATAATGAATTATTGAGCATATTTAACACTTTTGAGCTACTGTCACATATGGAATTATGTGCGTTACTTATTGTTGTGAAGTAGTTGTTAAAACAATTTGCAATCTTTTTTGGATCATTAATTAAGGTCTGGTTATGTTTCAATACAATATTTTGTTTGATAGAACGGGATCCACGACCTGTTTCTCTGTTAATTATCTGCCATATGGCTTGACATTTATTCTTCGAATTGGAATATCTGTATGCGTTACTTAACTTTTTTGACATCAAAACTGCTTTTTTTAAAGTTCTACAATACGCTTTATAATAGTTATGTATTATTTTGTTTTTTGTTTGTGATTTAAGTAATTTGATTAGATTTTTATTACGACATGATAATTTAAGTCCTGGGGTAAGAAATGACTTCGCTGGTTTATAACGTGATTTGTAAATTCGTTTAGGTATACATTTATTTAATATATTTTGAAGAGTATGATGAAATGCGTCGTAATTTTCGTTCATATTTTTTACAGGTTTTATTATATTTTCCCATATTATAGTTTGAAGTTCTATCTTGAAATTTTGTCATATTCTTTTCATTGTATATCCTTTTAGTCACTGAAAATTTACTAGGTGCTTGAGTGTATAGTGGCACAGAGAGAAGCAGGCCTTTATGGTCGGAGAAACCGTATTCACCTACAACTAATTGATCACTATTACACACAAAATTCAAGAAGATAAGATCAATACACGAAGAACTATCTTGGGTAATTCTGGTTGGTTCTTTAACAATTTGTTGAAATTTATAAGTTAGCATAATATTTTTTAAGTTATTTTTTAATGTGGTGTTTGTTAGGAAGTTTACATTTAAATCACCACCTATTATAATGGATTTTGAAGCATCTTTTAACGACAATAATTTTAAAAGGTTTTCTAAACATTCAAGAAATAATTCTTTATCTTTTTTGTTTCGTTTAGTATGTGGCCAGTATAGATTTATTATCAGTAAGTTATGATGAGGTAATTCTATTGAACATAAATTTCGAAAGTGTTTTCTAGGGAAAGTTGGTCGATATCGTTTCTGGTTTTTATCTCTTCGTTTTCCTTAACCAATAAGCATACTCCTCCCCCTTCTGCTTTATTTCTGGTTTTGCGACAGAAACTAGATCCGATTTGGTATCCTGCTATGTTAAAGAGTTCAAGTTTTTCTTTATTCAGCCAAGTTTCTGTCAAGCAAATGGCGTGTATATTTTGATTAGCTTCAACGAAATGCTCCAGTAAGTGAACTTTGTTATTTACACTTTGCATGTTTTGATATAAGACATTTAGGAAATTGTTATCGAAAGGAATTGTTTTTTTTTGAACTCGATTGATTTATATCATTTTTGTCACTGCAGTTTGAATCTTTGGCTTTTGTTTGTTTTCTAGTTTCGTGTGTACGCTTCGGATTTTCTAAATTGACTTGGGTTTCGGTTTCGACAAAAAGTCCATTATTCCTTGTTTCAGGAAATTCATCATTATGGTCGGAGCCGATTATACTAGACCGTCTACCATTTATTATCAACTTGTTGTTTCTTATGATCGCATGTTGGCCATTTTTTCGCGCCTTTTGAAGTTCCTTCATCAACTCGCGCCTTTGTTTTAGTTCCGGTTCGCTAAGATATTCTGTTACTCCTAAACCAACGTCCCTAAAATATGCAGAGTTCAGGAGTATGTGTTTTATTAATCGTTTATTTCTGAGTTCGATTTTTAATGGTCTGCAAGTACCTCTTTTTCCTATAAACGCAACTTCCTCTATGTATCTAGATATATCTAATTGTAGTACGTCTTGAAATATATATGAAACTCGATCAATCAGTTCATCTTCAGACTCTTTATAATAAGAGCTTAATCCGTGTAAAACAATGTGACTTTCATTTTTTCCTTCTACTTTTTCTGGGGATATTTTGTAGATGTGTGCCTTAATACTATTGAGATCCTCCTGGATTTTCTTGTTCTCTTTTTGTAATTTTAAGTTTTCATTTTGCAGAGATTCAATTTTTTGTTCGAGAGCAGTTATATTTTTTCCTGATGCGATTTGGTTTAACTTTATATTGTCTATATTTTGTTTGAAGTCTATTTTTAGGTCCTTTAAAGCATTTTCAATTTCTATTTGGATAGTATTCTGTATAGCTTGTAAAATAGACTTATTATTTTGTTCTAGATTTTGTTGTATGAGTAAACTTATTTGCTCAAGAGTGGCTTGATTACTCGTTACAGGTCTCTGGGAGTTTGGGGTTGTACAATTTTCTAGGTCTATTTTTTGTACTGAGTTTTCTAATAAGGTATCTCCCTCTAAGGAGATTAATGAATCTCCTCCTACTGGTGATGTTGCTTGGCATCTTTGTGGACGTTTTTTATTAACGTACAGGTCATAGTCCGCATCGTCATAATCTTTGCGAACTGGCGTATTTGAATTATCTGATTTTGCCGTCTTGGAGCAACACAAGGGACATTTCCAATTCAGTTTATGCTGTTTTGTCATTGTATTGTTAAATCTTAATAATGGCACATTAGCACATTGGATATCATACGTTTCTTTGCATATGCAGCATGATAGGAAATATCTATCGGTTATTTTCTGGCAACAGCCAGCACATTTAATGTTGCAGCTCGCCATCTTGTTGGAGTTGTTCTGTAGATCCTGTGTCTTCAGCCAAGTAAACAATAGTGCTGCTCAATCAGCTCACTCTCACTGCGGATCTGTTGTTTTTGTATGTAAACACTGTTTATTTATTTATTTATTTTTTCCACATGAAATCTTTGAAATAATTTGCAAGGGATTGTTGACCATGACACTTGTTCACAATGATTTTATTATCATCAAAATAAAAAACTTTATCTACATGTGTTGCCCTCTCGTATCAAGTGGTGGCAGTGTACAGATAGTTTTTGGCGACAAGGTAGTTTTCTAGATCGTCAACAGATGGCGCCGGCAACCATAAAGTTTTAATACAATGGTAATGCCCTCTAGTGTCGAGTAGTGGTAACAATAATTTAGAGTAATGTTCTATGACTTCAATTATGTTCTATACAGGGTCCAAAGTCCAATCCAACGAAATTTCCGTTATTGGTATTAAATTGAAAATTTTAATACTAAATCACTGGAGTTTTTTGTAGAATAATTGAACTGTTTCACTTATAAGCCACTGTCTATTTAGTTAATATAGTATATATGCACTTTATATGAAATTACTGTTCACAAAACCGTCGAAGAATGTAACATTGACAATTTTTATATTACTTTAATGATTGTTGCCTAAGAACTTCAAAAACACTTTCACTGTTTATTTATGTAAATGTCTTTAAATTCTTACTATTTTTATAATGAAATATGGGATTTACTCAATATTAAAAATAAATAATCGCGGAGACAATGTTATGCCTCTTAGCGCCCTCTGGCATCCACTTACTTTTTTGTTTCGTGGACTTTCTTCTTTTTTAATTGTGAATCAGGGACCACAAAACAATATCAAGGGTTATGACATCTTGCTTAGCTGATGAACATTAAAAAGACTTAATTCTTAATACGTTAAATGATAACAAAAAATCGTTAAAAAAAGATCTATTGGCTTAGTTTTTGTAAATTATGTTTTTAAATTGTTGAACATTAAAATGATCAGAAACAATTTTCAGTTGTAAAGTTCCATTTTTCCTCATTATTTTCAAAGACTAATAAGGCCATCACCTTTAGTACTTCAAGAGTAATAAATAAAATAATGTGAAAATGTTACAACTTGAAATCTTATTTTGCGTATTCCCAAAAAGTTGAAATTTTGTATTGGGACACTTTCATCGTAAAGGTGCAACCTGAAGGTCGGCAAACGTCAAGAAATTAGTTTTGATCGTTGACCACGAATTAATTATTGTAATTTTCATCACTTGCTTGGAAATGAAAATATCGTGAGAAAACTTTGATTTCGGAGATAATTGCCGAAATCTTCAAAGATGCGAGAATGTCAAGTCTCCAACCAGTACCTACTATGCAAATGTAGTGGACTAAACCTTGTGCTAAAAATAGTACTTTACTAACTTACATACGTCTATTGCTGAGCACACGTTTCTAACAACAGGTTTACGCTTAATTAGATTTATTTACACACGACAACTTTCTGTCTATGGGTTTATTACATGGTGAAATTGAAATAATTAACGTCCGTAGAACCTATTAAGGTTTTTACTTCCTAATAATATCTACTCATCTAAAGAAATATTTTAGAATAGTTTAAATTAGCAATAGTGTAAAACCATAAAAAATCTTACCTAAATGAACAAAGTATCAAGATTAGTCGCCTTGCGTACGCAATACGTAATCGTAGCGAAGTCGCAAGCCTTTGCGGCAACTTTGGCGGCAACTTTAGCGGCAAAAATACCACCTACATCGTGATGTGGAGTAGTGGTTAATGTTAGACTCGTTTCGGAGGTCGTGGATTCCATTCTCATAGTTGACTGGCTCTATGGTGTAGTTGTTAGAGTGTTAGGTTTTCTTTTTGGATGTCGTAGATTTGATTCCCATAGTCGACTGCCTCCATAGTCTAGTGGTTCGAGCGTTAGGCTTTTGTTTTCGGAAGTTGTGGATTTGATTCCCATAGTCGACTGCCTCTATGGTGTAGTAATTAGAGTGTTAGGCTTTCGTTTCGGCGGTCGTGGATTTGATTCCCATAGTCGACTGCCTCCATGGTGTAGTGGTTAGTGTTAGGCTTTGTTTTCTGAGGTCGTGGATTTGATTCCTATAGTCGACTGCCTCCATGGTGTAGTGGTTAGAGTGTTAGGCTTTCGTTTCGGAGGTCGTGGATTTGATTCCTATAGTCGACTGCCTCCATGGTGTAGTGGTTAGTGTGTTAGGCTTTTGTTTCGGACGTCGTGAGTTTCCGATGGGTGACTGCCTCCTTAGTGCAGTATATCCGTAATCACCCAGTCAGTTCTTGCGTTGTGTGGAAGTGGTAAGGGTGATGGTCAGAGCTATGTTTACAAACAAAGGCGTATGCAGTGCAACGTTGAAGGTCATAGATACGTAGGATATAGGTATTCGTTTAATGTGTATGTAATGATGTAATTTGTATCATAAGAAGGGTCTTTTAAAAGGATGATAATAATTTTAATTTCACCCTGTAGGTACATTATGAAAACGTTACCCTATATTCCAAAATTTGCGTTTCAGTCGGAGTCCTTTGATGTGCCGCCGCTGAGGCAGAGGCACTATTTTTTTATTTTTTGTAATTGCCGTTTGCGTTGTGAGGACTAAATAGGTGTCATCGTTTTGTTTGTGTCTCGTTTTTGTGTTTATTTAAACTATGTCATGCTTAAGCAATAGTGATTACTATGAGATGATGTTGTGCGTAGGCGCAGCCGATGGGAGCTTACGCCAGACTCGCCAAATTTATTGGGCAAAGTTTATTGATGGCGTCCCAGAAAATCGACGTCGACCATTTCCTACTCTGGAATGCTTCAGGAAGATGGTTATGAGACTTCATAATAGTAGATCGTTCCGTGGTTCCAGTTCTGAAGGCCAGCCGAGATCATGAGACCCAGAATTCGAGGCAGATGTTTTGGAACATTTTCTCGGCAATCCAAAGACAAGTACTCGCGTGCTGCGGTAGCCTTTGGTGGTGTGAACTGTGAACCATATGTGTGTGTGGCGTGTGCTAAGGGATGATGGCCAGCACCCATACCATTTTCAAAGAACGCAGGAGCTGTTACAAGTGGACTATGACCCACATTTGGCATTTTGCCGCTGGTACCGCGACCAGGTTGGGAGGTCTCCCGACTTCGCTTCGTCAGTACTGTGGACAGACGAGGCGTCATTTACGCGTGCGGGCATTATCAATATGCATAATGAACATTTTTGGACTCATTTGAATCCCC
>NW_020653739.1:920173-943095 GCF_003589595.1 Hyposmocoma kahamanoa | reverse complement strand
ACCACTATAACTTCAAATTAAATTAATTATTGCGAGCTATATTAGCGGAGATTAAACATTCATTCTAAACGAAACTTTTACTATAATCCGCAAGAGTTAACTTGAGACCTGAGCGCAGTAGGTAGTACACAACGGCGCTCAGTTCTCAAGTTAACTCTTACGGGCTACACCTGCCAATGAGAATGATTATTAAAATGTTGAAACGCATCGAGTATGTTGAAACGCAACGTTATAGTATTCAGACAATGTATCTTTTATTCAAAATAAAACAAACATAATCGATTCTAATATAAAAACTAATGTGAAGGATGAATCTGATTCTGTTTAATAAGTTTGTTGATATCAGGTTCCAATTTACTCAAGAACAGCCGCAAGTCACCACGTTCGGTAAATGCAAACGATTTCTCTTTTTAGTAAGCAGTAAACATAAAATATTGACAAAATATTGTACATTGTGCGACTAGTCATAAACCATAAAATAGAAGACAATTTCCACCCGGAAATACACCCGGAGGCAAAATAAAATCCCCCGGATTTGCTGGGAATCCCCTTTTGTTTTGGCTGATTTCGATGTGTGAGAGTGTCAAATGAAATAATTTATTAGTGTGGGGTGTATTCATACAAAAAAGAAATACAATGGCAGCTCGGCTAGTAACAGCTACATTGGTTTATTTTTGACTGCTTCACACTTAATAATTTTATCAATATCGTCATTATTGACAATTTTCCAGCATAGTAGATAGTTCCGTAGGGATTCGCGTTAATTATTTTTTCACATTTTATGTCACAATTTGACGTTTGTTAATTAAAAACTCTCTGGACCGTAAACTTCATTATTGAGCGAAGAATAATTGTAATAATTAAATTTTCGATCGATTATTCAATATTTGCAAAATGTTCGAATGACTCGAAACATTTTCTATGTCATCGATAAATTGAATCAATCCGATTATCGTGAAAAATAGAAATCAAGGCGAGAGTGAATAGGCATTATTTAGGTGTGCACGGTCCATCGTCGAGTGACGATGAGATGGAGGTCAAATGCGCACTTATATGTATATTTCATGTAAAAAAGAATTACAGGTTCATATGCTCTTTAGTAGCACGATAAAAACCATGCTGATAAGCACGCTTAAAAGGAGCATGATAATACGTATACATAATATGCCATTTATTCAAAATGTTCATTATTAAACACGTAATAACTTGTCCCGATGCATCTCGACCGATCAGCGCCAACGTAGTGATTAGATCCTCTTTGATCAGCGCGAGGTAAGCCGGTGGATCTGCGAGTTCTATTTCATTCACGAAAACTACTAGCTCCCATCAAAATATACGCACACATTCGCAAAAATCCGCTTTAAGGGTCGTATTCCAGAACAAGACTCAATGCTCAAGTCAGGATTTTAGCAGACTTGAGTATGCTCAAGTCCTGACTTGAGCATTGATTAGAGTTCTGGAATACGACCCTAAAACATGTAAAGAAATGGCGGCCGAGAAGCCGTTTTAAGCCGAAGAATTTGACAGTAATTGTTTCGGACGGATGCCGGACGGAGAACGAGAGTAGACCCCCACGCTCGAGTCGCGGTCGTCACGCCGCCCGTTGGTCGTGTCTAACTCTGTGAATCGTTGGTATGAGTAGTACTCGCGACTCGCGGTCGCTCTATCGTACATGCAGTCGAGGTAACTCAAGTTGCAATTCGTGGTAGCAGTCACGTCAACTCGCCTTGAAAAAAATACAACTCGTCCCATCGCTAGACACTACCTAAGACAGAGATAGAGAAAATTTTATTTAGCGTTGGCAACTTGTTAGACAAGGGCAGACCCACTACTTGGAGCTATCTCACGTGCTCGGTTTTTTACTTTTACTTAGAATAAATGATGAAATATGTAAATTCGTGGTCCTTTCGTTTCCATAGTCTAAGGTGGCAACTCATGGCAACTGAATGGTTAATCTTGTCATAGATTGGCTTCATCGCTGATCGCGAAAAGCCAAAAAAAGAAAGAAAAACCTTTGACAGGAGTAAACTGTCAAATGTGGAAACAGTGTGGCCAGTGTAGGCGATTTATTGCCATTTAGGCTACTCAGG
Organism: Hyposmocoma kahamanoa; assembly: GCF_003589595.1. Classification (NCBI taxonomy): domain Eukaryota; kingdom Metazoa; phylum Arthropoda; class Insecta; order Lepidoptera; family Cosmopterigidae; genus Hyposmocoma; species Hyposmocoma kahamanoa. Next base: position 941,005 of record NW_020653739.1, on the reverse strand, counting down.
ACGAAAGTAGCGATGAAAAAATCTGAACGGCGACTGGCCGCCTATTCAACTCCTCATGCAACTCCTCATTAGTATCTATCAGAACGTTGCTTGTTGTGCTAACAAGTTGGCGGGTTTGACTTTAATAAAAGAAAATATAGAGGCACAGTAGTTTCTTCAATACTTTGTGTTTAGGTCCATCACCTAAAGTATAAAAATAAATTAATAAATGATAACATATCCTAGTAGAATAATGCCATAAGTATTAATGATAGCAGTGCCAGGAATGAAAAGGAATACATGATATTTGTTTTGCAAAATTTCGGCCTAACCTATCTTCAGGTTTAAATTGAGACGCACATAACCTCAACGAATTAATAACCTTTAATTTTTTTCCTTCGAAGATCTTTATTCGCACAGTTTAGTTCTTTTTGGATCTTTGGGGAATAAATGTATTCCCGTATTTTTGCAATCAACTGCTGCACAGAGGGTCATAATAGACAATTTTTTTTAAAGACTTTATTTGTTTACAAAAACACTGACAAATTATAGTTATAGCTGTCAAAGCCGAATGCTCTTCAGTGCTTCATTTACTTTAATTTGATTCCATAATTGTGACGGTGTGACCTCCTTAAAACGTCATCCCACCTTTTTGTATCGCCTCTCTCCATTCGTATCGTATCGTTTTTTCTTCTTCTACTCATATTTAAATTTAAAATTGTTCCATTTTACCTCGCATTCTGATTTTGTTTCTTTCCATCGTCACTCTCTGCGCAACCGCGGTAGCCACTGAGCATATAACCACTACGTTTTAGCGGTAGCAAACATACCATTATTTATCTTTTTGAATCGTTTACTAGCTATATTTATAAAGTTTACATTTTAAAGATTATAATTTGTTAAAACCGATTAAATATCTATAAACTGGACTTTCAACGTTTGAATTGCTAAGTTTACTAAATAAGATAACTTAGGTTTCATTGTTTGGAAATAGGAAAAGGCGATTTTAGGCTGCTTAATAAAATGTCTGGGGAATTAAAAATTTTATAGGAGATTTTTGTGGGGAATGGACTCATTTGGGGGTTTGAGTATTTCGACGTGAGGGAAATTGCTGGCGGACATTTAAGTATTTTATGGCTTGGGGGAATATCGGCTACTTAACATACATAAATTAGCGAATTAACTAGTCTGGCAACACTGGTTAGTAACACTGTGTGGGATTCGCTCTGGACCTTTTGGAGGGAAAAGCGTTGTTTTTATTTTTACTTTCAATTATTTTGTGAAATCTAGTTTAAAGTGGAATAGGATAATGCTATCGTGCCTTAATCGAAGATTAAAACGCGAAATTATACGAATCTCGAACTAAAATAACCGTATCAGCCCGTTTTAAGGAATCCCGAGTCAATCCAAGCACGCCGCCTCAAATTGCCTATCCTCTTTGTGGCGGCCATATTTACAGAAAAACTTATTTTTATGTTTTCGGCTGAAGGACTTTGTTTCCATGGCCAGAAAAAAAAAACACTGTAAAAATAAAACCTAAACTTTAAATTTTACTTTATTGTCGTGTTGAATGATTAGAAAACCTATAAATCACAAACTATTATGAGATATTACGTGCTTTATATAAACCACAGAATCTACTGAAACTCATAAAATTACTTAGCGGAATACCTGATACTGGCGAAATCCTAAGTGTGCCCAATAAGTAAAAAGAAGAATGAAAAATATTTATTTTTCTGGTATGTACCTATTATCTCTTGGTTATTTATTTGTAAAGACAAGTACCTAAATAATATATAGTTTATTTATACTACGACAGTAAATGTACTAAAATTGGAACAAGTAAATACTGTTGCTGAAGTTACTTCATGTAGGTACATAAATTAATCCATGATTAATCAAAGTCAGGAGTATCTACGTTTATCTACGTATTCCAGAACTCAACTCAATGCTCAAGTCAGGACTTGAATATGACTTCAAGCACTGAAAATACGACCCTAATGGCAACGACTTGAGTATGATTTCTAGTGCCTTAAATCATACTTAAGTCCTGACTTCAGCATTGAGTAGAGTTCTGGAATACGACCCTTAGATTTGCCTACCACATCCGATTCGGTCGCCAACAGTGCGACCATATGTTGTGCAGTAATTTTTAACAATCATTTGTTTGGTAAAACCTGATTTGCCTAGACCTTCCCTTAAATAAGCCCCGTGCATTACAATAGATCATATTATATGAGTTGATGAAGAAGATAACCAAATGTGGCGATTAAAATCCTATCATCTGCCGAAAACCATTGTATGGATGTGGATTACATTTGGCAAATTTAGTATTAGTGTTTTTCTGGCCAGTTGACCGGACCAATATTGACAAATGCATTAAAATCTGTTCAATATGTGATACATTAACAAATTACTTTTTATTCCAGAATAAACCTGAAAAATAAAAAATATTTGTAATACTTACACTGTATGATATATTTTGTGCATGTCACAGTTACATCGTTTGTCAATGTCACACATGGAGCTATAAGATATTATGAACTTTAAGGAAGAGGTCATCGAATTGGAGAACAACCCAATGGGTATATACAAGAAAGTCCACATCAAACAGGAGCCAGTTGATTTAGCGAATGAAGAACAAACCGCTAAGGTGGATTTGTATGCAAACCATGAAATCAAGGAAGAAATGGTCATAGGCCCAGTGGTGTTGCAGCTTCCTAATGTAGCTCAAGCAACATGTGGGCAAAGCACATTAAGTAAGTTGAATGATGATGCTCAACTGTACAAGTGTGATGTCTGCAATAAAGGGTTTACAAACAAACTTAAGCTTAGGTGTCATAAAACAATTCACACTGTAAAGAAACAATACAATTGTGAATTTTGTAACAAATCTTTTACTAGTAAAGCAAATTGCAATAGACATTTAATATCTCATACTGGAGACAGACCACACAAGTGTGATATTTGCAGTAAATGTTTTATGAGGAGACACGAACTTAAATGTCATAAAATGACTCATACTGGAGAGAGACCACACAAGTGTGATATTTGCAATAAAGGTTTTGTAACAATACATGAACTGAAGCGTCATAAAATGATTCATACTGGAGAGAAACCTTACAAGTGTAATATATGCAACAAAGGTTTTATAAAGAAATATGAACTCAATATGCATAAAATGAGACATTCTAATATGCAACCATACCAGTGTAACATTTGCAATAAAGGTTTTATTAAAACGCATGACCTTAAGCGTCATATAATGATTCATACTGGAGAGAAACCATACATGTGTAATGTTTGCAATAAAGGCTTTATAAAAAAATATTCACTCAACCAGCATGAAATGAGTCATTCTGAGGAGAAGCCATACAATTGTGAACACTGTAACAAATCTTTTATCTGTAAAAAATATTATTACAATCATTTAAAGACTCGTACTGGTGATAAACCATTCAAGTGTGATATTTGCACCAAATGTTTTATAAGAAAATGTCAACTTAGGTGTCACATAAAAACTCACACTGGTGAGTAGAAGAATACAAGTAATATATGCAATAAAGGTTTGTAATAAAACACATGACTGCAAGGTCATGAAATGATTCACACTGGAAATGAACACTACAAATGTGATCATTGACCAATAAAACAAATATTTTATTCTTAAAGCAAATCTTAAAAAATATTTAGTATCTCATATTGGAGAAAAGCGACGCCGGAAAATGATCTTGTCGTAACTCGAAAAATAGGACTTTACACCAGGGCCGCAAAACTATTTCAAAAAATGATTTCTTTTTAATTTGAATTAGTAGAAAGTCAATTTTAAAGTATGATTATATACATCATACTTAAAAATTGACTTTCTACTAATTCAAATTTTAGATATTAGATATAGATATATTAGATGTAGATAATTATAGATATGGTTTTTTGTGAATAAATCCAGAGTTTATGGATACCTCACAGAGATCTAGGACATTCGAATTAGAAACAATAAAACAGATCTTAAGTAAATTATGTAAAAACACATTTAATTTAGGACTGCAGTAAAAGCAGACAGCTAGGTAATTCAGTGAACCAATCGACTTTCACTTGGTGAAACGTAACTCTCATCTTTTGGTTTCACGGGTTGAAGAACCCAGTTTCAACAGGAGTTTTTACACTCTTGCAGTCACTCATCCCAAATTTCTTAAGTATTTTCTCAAAATACACTGATTGGTTGAGCTGTATGGAGTTCCCTTGCTGTTTGATCTTCATTCCTATAAAAACATCTACTTCGCCTAAGTCTCTCATTTCGAATTTAGTTTGAAGCTCCTTCTTTACTGATGTCCTATCATTCCAGAAAATTAATATATCATCCACATATATCACAATAAACACAAGGTTCACTTTCGGATCTCTTGAAACCCATATCTAACAAAACTTTGTGTAATTTCTCATACCGTTCTCTGGGAGCCTGCTTTAATCCGTAAAGAGCCTTCTTCAATAGGCAGACATGTCCTTCTTTACCAATTACTTCGAAACCTTTAGGCTGCTTCATATACACATTCTCTTTTAAGTCTCCATTCAAGAACGCAGTAACGATACCATCTGATCCACTTTCAAGTCATTCTTCACAGCTAAGGCTAATAGTAATTTCAGAGTACTGTGACGTACAACAGACGCAAAAAGTTTCGTTGTAGTTCAATCCCTTTATTTAGGTAAAACCTCTGGCAACAAGTCTCGCTTTGTGCCGTATCTTCCCCGGTTCCTTTTTTATTCTAAAAATCCATTTAGAATCCACAAAGTAGCCATTACTCTTTTCTACTAACTCCCATGTCTGCTTTTTCTTAATTGCATCAAGCTCTTCTTGAATTGCTTTAAGCCATTTATCTCTATCTGGTCTGGATAAAGCTTCGTCAACTGATACAGGATCTTCCTTCATATCCTCTTCTGCATATAATAAAGAATATAATCATTATATTTTTTTGGCTTCCTTACTCTAAGAGGATATCTTCTTTCAGGAACATCATAAGTGGTTTTCAATCTTAGTTCAGAAACTTCTTCATCGTGAACTTCAGATTCAGGAACTTCCACTCCTTCATTGGGGTTACCAGTTTCAATTTCATTTCTCATTTCACCTGATTGTAACTCTTTTCCAACAATGTTTTCCATACACTGCTGTTCAACATCTTGACAGTCAAAAAAATCTTCATGCTGTTCCACTCGATGAGTTTCAGGGGCATTAACGACTTGAATCATTATAGGTTTCTCGAAGCTGTCATCTAATGTCACCACTTCCACGATTTCATCACAGTCGTTTGCATGAACTCTTATTTGATTCTCAAAGAAGACAACATCTCTCGCTTTGTGTAAGCCATGCGTTACAGGATCTATAAGACGATAGCCTTTTGTTGTTTCACAGTAGCCAACAAATAGCAATTCTTTTGTCTTTGAGTCAAATTTTCTACGCTTCTGTTTTGGAACATGCATAAACTCCCGGCAGCCGAAAACCTTCAAATGATTTAGGTCAACCTTTCTGTTAGACCATGCTTCTTCAGGCGTCTTCCCTTTTACAGCCCGTGTAGGATATCTGTTCTTCAGATACACTGAGGTATTGACCGCTTCGGCCCAATATTTCATGCTATGTTTCGCTTCTACAAGCATGCTTCTAGCTCGTTCCACAATTGAACAATTAGCTCGTTCACTCACTCCATTTTGTTGCGGTGTATACTCTACTGTCAACTGATGAACAATACCATTATTCCGCAAAAAAGTGTTTACGCTTTCATTGACGTATTCTTTCCCGTTGTCTGTCCTAATTGCCTTTAGCTTTTTATCCGTCTGATTTTCAGCAAGCGTTTTAAACTCTATCAGCTTAGAATAGACCTCAGTTTTGTTCCGCCAAAAATAAACAAAAGTTTTTCTTAAATTATTGTCAAAAAACGTCAGGAAATACCTATACCCTGCAAATGAAGCAGTCTCCATAGGGCCACAAATGTCGCTATGGACCAATTCAAGAATTTCAGTAGCACGTGTACTCTCTTGCTTCGGAAAAGGTAATGTAGTTTGCTTACCTTTCAAGCACGACACACACTGTAATGAATTTGAATCTTTGAATATATATACCTACCTCTCGCCAGTTTGTCACGTAGTAATTTCATATTGCGAAGTGCTAAATGTCCAAGTCTGCGGTGCCATAGTTTAACTTCATCCTCAGTAGTTGTTTTTAAAGCTGAAAGCAAATCAGGATTAGAATTAGGTTTCCCTACATAGATCCCTTTCTGTTCCTTACATACCAACTCAACCTTACCGCTCACTTGACAATCATTAGCTTTATACGGCCGTATATTTTAAAGTGAGACATATTCATGCATGTTTTAGTAAATCATCTTCCAACTTAACATAGACTAAAATAAAATTAGGATATGGGATAGAACAAAAAATAAATCAACAAATTTGTTTTGGAGTGTACATAGGAATAAACCGATTCCCTTTACGCTTGATTTGGAGTGCATTGGGAATACTACCAAGCGAGAGCCGAGTGAGACAGCTACAATAACAATGATTTCACATCTCTCTCTCACCTACTCATCTATGTCATGATGAAAAAGCTGTTATCGAAATGATTAAGTTTTATCTTATGTTAACTATTTTTTACTTATGAACTATCATCGAACTGTTTTACGTACTAAAAAAGATAATTAAATTATCATTTAATAAGAATTGAGGTTTTTGGCGTAGTTATAAATGTGAAATCAAATTATTTACAATGATTGATTTTTAATTATTTACAGTTTATTTACGTGGTACGGAGCAAGTGTTCAAAATGTTCACCGTTTTCCACAATGCATAGTCTAGCACGTCGTAGTAAATTTTGTTTTGTCGTAGTAAATTGATCAACACAAACACATTTTGTCTCACAGTGTAAAATGCTGAGATAATCCTCTCATGTAACAACTTCGACACTGTTCACCTCCTCCTCGTAAACTCCAATTTGGGAACATTTCAATAGCTCGCCTCATACTATCATCACTTATCGCGTAAAGTCGCACCATTTTGCAGGCGAGAGGCGCGTTCGCCGCCGGCGCAGTGTTCGGGCGAGCGGAAGTACCAATAATTTACGTGTCTTCGCTAGGCCAAGGTCGCGCGTGCACTGTCTCTGCAAACAGTGCCGACCTGTGCTTTGTTCTCGCCGCCGCGCGTCTGTCGGAGCAATAATAGTGGTGTGCACAGATTTCGATAAGTAATGTTGTTCACAAGTAGTCGATATTTTTTTGTAAAGTTAAAGTTTTTGGGTTCAGAATCAGGAATGTAACGCACTCTATTAATATGTATCACTTTCAAATATAAAGCCTGTATAATTCACAACCTCTCTTCGAAAATACTACCACAAAGTTACGACTCACTCGTACTTACACTCAACAGATTCGCAGCTAGCTTCGGCACATAGACAGCTCCCTTCACACTCACGTTCAACTCATCCGAACAAATATCATCTCGGCCTTCACCATCCACTCTGCTCCCATTCGCGCAAGATATTTTAACTGGCTACTGAAACTTCACATAGTTATCTAGCCAATCTCTCCTGTTAGTCATATGAAATGACGCTCCAGAATGTAATATATGCTAAGTGTCACGTCTTCCAGTAGATCTGACACCCCGTTCTCCAGATTGGAACCCCTAGACTTTTTTACAGGGATTATCTGAAAGAAAGTTTATGCAAGACCGATATCAAACGTTGCCGAATTACGACGAAGAATCACGGAAGCTGTACAACAGATAAATTTACGACGATATGCACGATTGGTGAAAAGGTCATTTTTAAGGCGTTGCCGTGCATATATTGACGCCGCCGCCGGTGGAAAACAGTTTGAGCACTTGCCGTAGTCTGTAATAAAATTATAATAATTTTATTTATTCATTACTTTTATTTAAATTCCTATATCTGTCGAGAAATTTGGAATTTTGAGGGTCGTATTCCAGAACTCTACTCAATGCTCAAGTCAGGATTTGAGTATGGTTTAAAGCACTCGAAATAATACTCAAGTCCCTGCCATTAGAGTCGTATTTCCAGTGCGTGTGTTTCAATTAAAATCCTGACTTGAGCATTGAGTAGAGTTCTAGAATACGACCCTGAGACTGTTTGCCTCACTCAATTATGCTATCTCTAACAATGCCAAACAAAAAAAATCTTAAATGCTTGTGACTTTCGAGACAAAATATATTTACAGTGGTTAGAAGATATGACAAACAATATACTGAAATTAAAATATAACCGAGCGAGAAATTATGCAAATAAGTTAATACTTGCTGCAAAAAATAAACAAATCAAAGACGATATTAATAACAATAAAAATAACACGCACAATCTATGGCGTATCTTGCACGAAATAACGGGGAGGGTTAAAAATTCAGTAGATGGTATAATTATAAATGCCTTTGAGAGTACTGTAAAGAAAATAAGCGAAATCAGTAACAACTTTGCCATTTCTTTCCGAAATGCTGTCAGAAATATCATCCCAAGCTGCAACAGAAAAATTCTGGACTCGGCCAGCTACAGGAGACCTACCAATGTACATATCTATCAGATATCAAAAAGCGACAGCCCAATCTGTTAAAACAATTATTCACTCTCTCAACATTAATAAAGCCCCTGGTATTGATCAAATAAGAACAGTTGACTTAAAAATGATGTCTGATTCAATTGCACCCATTATCAGATTTATCAACATTTCCATTGACCGTGGGGAATACCCCGCTGAACTTAAAACTGGTATAGTAAGACCAATCCACAAAAATGGAAGTTGTAAAAATTACGACAATTATCGTCCCATAACGATATTACCTGTCATTGATAAAATAGCAGAGAAACATGTAGGTAGACAAATAATAGACTTTAACAATAAAAATAATATCTTGACTGAATCACAATATTAATTATTATCAAATTTTGCGGACTCAATCTTTGATCATTTAAACAACCAAATGCACGTATTAGTTGTGTTCATAGATTATAGTAAAGCTTTTGACACACTGCGTCATGACGTTCTTATGGAGAAACTTGACGACTGTGGTATTAGGGGACCACTCAAAAAATGGTGTAAAAATTACCTAAATCATAGATCCTACAATGTCAAAGTTAGCAATCAATTTAGTGACAAATTTAATGTAACAGAGGGTTCGGCTCAAGGTACAGTTTTGGGACCGTTACATTATCTGACGTATGTCAATGATGTTGTCCACCTCGTAAATAAATGCGAGATATATCTGTTCGCTGATGATACCTGTCTCGTTGCAGCTTCCAAAAATATAAACGATGCATTACGTTGCTTACAACACGACTTTACGTTGTTAACAAAATGGTCCCACGATGTCGGTCTGGTGCTTAATGCAAGTAAAACAAAATTGATTGTATATAAGTTCGAGTAAAAACAGAGTTTCTACACCGCTTTTATAAATTGCTCACAGACATGATTGCCTACATACAGACCAAACAGACTGTGTATGCAAGGCGATTGAACTGGTAAAAACACAGCGATACCTCGGACTTATGATTGGCAATAGATTCAAATGGACGGATCACACTAATCACGTATGCTATAAGCTGCGGGCAATACTTGCCAAGTTTACTCTGATACGAAATAAAATTCCATTCCAAACTCTGTTATCTCTTTATATGGCTTTGGGAGAATCCATAATTTCTTATGGCCTTAGTAGCTATGGTAGGTCATGTAAAACTAAGCTGAATTTAATTTATCAACTTCAATTACGTATAATAAAGACAATAGTTCCATACAAAGTTAAGTTAATACATAAAAGTAATTATCACGATCTCTTCGAATATTGCAAAATCTTACCGATTCATGATAAAATTAAATACACCTTACTTATAGAACAATTTTTTAATAAAAACTTGCAAAAAAAAGTCAGTCACAAAATGGAAACTCGAAGTGTAAACAATCAATTACTAATAATACCTCGTTATAATAATATATACGGTAAAAATTCACTACCATCAGAAATAAAAATTAACCTTACAACTAACAGCATAAAAACAAATCTTAAATCATATTTATTAAATAAACTCTGAACGCCTGTATACGTGAGTGACTGTTTTTATTGTAACACCACTCCGAGGGTATTTATCTATTTCGCTATAAGTTATTATTTTCGTTCACAGGTCTTTTACTCGAGTAGTGGTTGTTTTTATGGTAGTGGGTAAGCGTACGTACGCAAACGGGTTAGCCAGTTGTGTTACGAGCTCACGTCAATGAATCGCGGTGTACGGATAAACCTATTCAGGTTTTTGTTGTACCGCTAAGTTTTAATTTATAAGTTTTCTTTTTGTAAATTTTTTTTTAAATAAATAATAAAAAAAAAAACTTCAACTAGTCGATTTGAAGTGAAACAGTTGACGACACCCGTCAATTATTTCGAACTCGGGCTAGCCAATCGGAGCGCAGTGGTCACAGTAATGATATGGCAGAATAGTTTTCAAACAAATTAAATAACATTTCGTCTCTATTTCTGGTTATATACTCGATGTAGTCTAAGTACATTTTTTTACAGTATGGGGTGTTTAATTGCATTACATTGAAAAAAATCTAGTAAAAATTTCAAGAAAAAAATTAATTACATTATTTTTTGAGCTAAAACTTCAGCAATTCGGGTTTTCTTTGGCATTGTGTTCATTAGCTGGGCTATTTAGGTCACCGTTACAAAAACTAGAACAGCTAAATTAGCAAATTTGCAATTGTAGTACTTAAAAATGGTGTACAGGTCGTACATTTTCAACATTTTTCATTAAAATGCTTATATCACAAAAAAACATGACTCCGTTTTTTAAATATTTTTTTTCTGGGTTGTTCCAAACTAGGCAATATCTGTTCTCAGGTTATCATTGACTTTTGGGACACCTGTATATAGGGCACATACAAATTATTAATACATAACAAAACTCCTATTTCTATGAAGAAAACATAAATAATAATATTAAATGCTGAGATTTTGCTCGTTGGTGTGATGTCTAACACATGTGTTTTCACTTATTTACGATTGAGATTCTAAATATTGTGCTGTATTTTTGTTTTGGTGAAAAATAACTAACAAAATTTGATCTGGTAAGTGTCTTAATTTTCTTTCCTTGATGGAGTCAGACGCAGATTAATCCCCTTAACAGGGGAGGTAACCTCAGTGATGGCAAGTGTGCAGTGTTAATGCAAGTGGTGATTTTGCATTATCACAGGCTCTATTTCTGCAGATTCAAACTCCCAAATCTGCTCAAAAGCGCCCTGCACTTATGGACGTAAATAGCGTCAAAGCAAAAAGAGGATCATCTCCGTCTGCACCCAGCATCCAAACCATTTTCACTGTTCCTGGTTACGAAAAAGTATATAAAATCAAGTTCTCATCCTTTGACGAAGCGCCACTCTCAGTTCAGGTATCAAAAATCGATGATATCCACTCTCCTGGCAGTACAGATAGGGCCGTAAAAGTAGCTCAATTACTTCACAAAAATCAAGTTCCCGGCATTGTACAAGGTGGGATTAGATCGTTAGGCAGGAATACAGTGTGCGTAGAATTCAAGACTGCAGAAGATGCAAACCTGTTTCTAGACGGTGAGTTCCTAAATAAGTATAAACTTACTGCTAACATTCCAAGATACCAGGTATCACGTATGGGAATAGTTCGTCATGTCCCTAAAGACTGGTCAATGGAAGAATTTGTGTCCTCCTTGAAATCTCCCAACACATGCGGTTCAGTTATCAGAGCCAGATGCCTATCAAGAAAAGTTACTACTGATGGTGTAAGTGAATGGACCGCGACATCAAGTGTCGTTTTAACTTTTGTTGGCCAGGTACGTCCTGGCAGAGTATATTGTATTAATATGTCTCTCCCAGTCGAGATTTATCAATTACCTACGATTAAATGCCTTAATTGCTGCCGGTTTGGTCACGTAAGTAAGGACTGCCGCCCAAAACCTCAATGCTATAAATGCTCTGAAAATCACGCAGGTGATTCTTGTGATGTAGCTGACTGTAATGTATCTTGTTTCCTGTGTCTAGGAAAACATAAGGCTACTGACTTTGAGCATTCACGTCAAAAATCCATAAATATTGTTATGTCTGAAGAGAACATCCCCTACTCAGAGGCATCGAAACGTTTCAGACGTGTGAGACTTTCTTATTCAGATTCTATCAGGCCCACTCAGACCCCACAGATCCCCCGACCCAATTGCCAGTCCCCAAAAAATGTATCGTCCTCACCTACATCTCAGACTTCTTAAAGAAAAACTTGTGCATGTAACTCGCCAGTTACGACCACAATTGAGCCCCTCCTATGACGTCCAGGCCCACCAGAGTCTGACTGCGACCCCGATATTTACTCCCGAATGGTAATTTCTTAAAGAGACCTGAAGAACCCGACTCACTATCACCTAATACTAGCTTGGCCGAACTACTCACTGCTACTTTAGTAAACATCCTAGAAAAATTATCAGATATTATTCCTCCTTATGTTTTGACCCTGCTCAATCAGTTGATAACCACGTTTAAAAATAAACCTTATAATGGACCCCAGTTTCCTCCAATGGAATTGTAGAAACATCAAAAATAAAAAGCAAGAAATTTTATATTTAATCAATAGACACGCCCCTGTTGTTTTTGCCATCTCGGAGATATGGCTTCGGCCAGGGCGCCACTTTAGGTTACCTGGCTCCTCATGTCTTCGGGATGACAGGAATGATGAATGTGCTGGCTATTCTTTATTCATCAGTAGACCTATCTCCTACAATGAGATCCCTATCCCCCCACACAGCCATGGCCTGTATGTTGTCGCTGCCAGAGCAATGATTATTTCCTTCATATCTGTTTATATCTCACACCCTTCCCTAGAATTGATAATGGAATTAAAAATCCTCCTTGCCCCAATAAATGGCCCTCTTATCATTCTGGGAGATTTTAACTGTAAACATACCATGTGGGGCTCTCACTGCTGTGACTCCTTATCTCCATTCTTCTTAGTTTTCCTGGATGATATTAACGTCTGCGTCTTAAATGATGGTTCAGTCACTCGCAGAGTCTCACCTATCCAAAACCCTAGTGCCGTTGACCTAAGTCTGGCTTCGTCCTCAATGGCCCCACTTTTCAATTGGGAAGTGCTCCCTAACTCATAAGGCAGTGATCACTTCCCAATTGTAACAGTTCTCCATCATTCCCCCCTCCCTCCCAGGGACATTGCTCCCCTTTTAAAATATCGATTGGAGAAAGCGGACTGGGACAATTTCTCCTCTGTTCTCGAAGAAGAATTATCAAATTTACCAGATGTTAATTCTGATAACTTCTTGGATCTATATGATAAATTCGTAGGCACTCTTTCTACAGCAGCAGATAAATCTATCCCCGTTAAATAATAATAATAATAATAATAATAAATTTATTTATTTAGGCATAAATCCCATTAATTTACAAAATTACATATTATAATTAAATTTAAAAATTAGATTACAAAAATTACACTAGGATTAAAACTGTAAAATAATAATAATAATTACAAAAACGCCTAAAAACAACAATAGCATTGCGAAAAAATGACTTGCACCAATAAGTTTTTCGAGTTCTTTAGCCTCTCAGCAAAAGACCATTTTCGTTTTCTCATTAAAGCGTAAAAATCGTCCACCCTGTTCAGGGCAAACATACCAGATGCGCTGCAACGCCATGACAAACCCAACATGGTACGAAATGCGTTATTATACTGCACCCGTAACATGCCGAATGACCGTTTAGTGTAGCTATACCACAGCTGACTGGTAAGAAACGCCTGACAGTATGCCGGAACAGGGTGACCTTTACCTGGTCTGAGCAGCGCGCAAACCGCCGTGCCAGCATATTGCTCTTTACAGAGATGGCTCGGCGCTGCCTCTCAAGGTCCTCATTATCCGTGAGTCTATCGGTAATAATGTGTCCTAGATATTTGAAAGTAGATACCACTTTTAATGTTGACCCAAGTAATGTAACGGGTGCAACAATCTCAGGCCCTTTGTCATATTTGAATATCATAACTTCTGTCTTTTTCACGTTGTAATGAAGACCATGAGAAACAGCATACCGCTCACATATGGCAATCAGTTTTCTCATTCCACTAATAGAGGGACTTAACAATGCCATATCGTCAGCGTAGCTGAAGTTGTTTGAACATTCTCCAGCGACGTGACAACCGACTCTTGCACTGCTAAGTTCCTCCATCAGGTCATTAACATAAAGGTTAAACAAGACCGGTGACGTCAGCCCGCCCTGCCTAACCCCGCAGACCATCCTGTATTCCTCAGAGAACGCATCTTCCCAGCGTACCACGTTAATTTGATTCCCGTACCAGTATCTCAACAGACATGTTACACTACTTGGCACACCAGCTTTCATCATTTTTGACCATAGTAGCTGGTAGTTTATGGTGTCAAAAGCACGGCTTAGGTCGAGAAAGCAGCCATACACAGTTGTTTTTCTTTTTAAGTAATGCTTTATGGTATTTTTTAGGCAATATATAGCCATGTCTGTTGAGAGACCGGGCCGAAATCCAAACTGCGCTTCATTTAATTTTACAGCTTCCGTAATAGATGGATGTATTAGTCGTTCTAGTACTTTTGAAAGTATTGTTGCGAGAGAGATGGGTCGGTAGTTTGAGGGATTGCTCAGATCACTGGTCCTGTTCTTGACTATAGGAACAACATTCGTTCGCATGAAATCAGCAGGCAAATAACTGTTTGAAATGCAACTATTAAAAAGTATAGCTATGTATTCATGCAGTAGCGGCCCACCATAAAGGATGTGTTCAATACTTAAACTGTCGTGACCAGGCGATTTACCACGTTTCATTTTACGTATACAGTTCCAGATTTGTTCTGGTTTAAAGTGTAATTTCGTTTCCACCACCCTGGTCACGACAGCCAGAAGCGCCGTCACCAACGGGTGGTAAAGATCTCAATGAATTCTCCACATTAAATTGCGACATGAACACATTAGCAATATCTTCTCCAGTATGACGGCCGCTAACTGTAATAGGTCTACTTTGTTTAAAATTTAGTTTGTTAGTGTCTTTCCAAAATTGACTAAAATTTCCTTTAGATCTGTGCGAGGCTATAATATCATATTTATTTTTTCTTGATTTCGCTGACACCATTTTAATTTATTTTTAAACGCTTTTCTTTTATTATACATGTCGTCATACACAGGGCCACAAGAAGGAGAACCGTGCATTAACCATGTCCTGTGAGCCAAACGCGCCTCATTATACACGAGCAATACATGATAATTCCAGCCTATAACTTTCTTTCTCATATAAAGATTCAGCTAATGGTAAGCTTTCTTCTCCTCCGTGATGGGATGCGGAATACACTGCCAGTGTTCGCGAGCGAAATTTAGTCGAGAATATCTATGCTGCTGATCTCAATATGGACAACTATAATATATTCTTTATTGTACAAAGAAAAGACACATGAAACACACGTTACAATGGACATATACAAAGGTGAGCTTATCTCTATAAGAGATCTTTTCCAGCCAACCCTAGCCGTGGTGCAAAAATGAAGTCTGCGGGACTAATTAATGTACAACAAAATTTAAATTCAAATGTAAATAAAATATAAATGATAATAATATACATACGACAGACATATGCACATAAATGAACTTTATATACATAAATACATACATAAGCAGAATATATATTATAATAACAGATCATTTGTTTACAAATATGTTACCTATAAACTATCTAACGCGTTCGACAGGAAGTGCTCTTTTAATTTGTGTTTGAAAGATGCCACCGATGGACTATCACGAATGCTAGCAGGTAGTTTATTCCACATACGAGCTGCACTTACGGTAAAAGAATTGTGAAAGAATTTGGAGTTGGATTGGGGATATAAAAGTGTTCTAGTGTCACAGGTACGTTTTGGGCGGGAATTGGGGGATAAGGGGGAAAAACGGGAAAACAGATAATGAGGAAGCTGGGGGTAATTTAAAATTTTATAAAGTAGACAAAGAACGTGCATATCTCGGCGAAGTCGGATTGGGAGCCATTTCAATTTAGTCCGAAATTCAGAGATATGGTCATATTTACGTAAACCGAATATGAAACGGATTGCCAGATTTTGTAGGCGCTCTTGTTTGTTAAGCAGCTCCTCAGTAACATCTAAATAACAAACATCGGCATAGTCGAGAAGAGGGAGTAGTAGGGACTGAGCAAGCATAACCTTGGTGTTGAACGGTAAGAAGAATTGAAGCCGCTTGAGAGAATGATAGGAAAAGTGCATGCGTCGACTAACCTCATTTCCCTGTGGTCTCCAGGACAGTGTACGGTCGATTATCAGACCCAGGTTCTTTGTGTTTTCAGCATATGCAAGACTTACTCCATCATACGAGACCTTGGGGAGATTATTAATGTCCAACCTGCAGTAAAGTCTGTAAACTATATAACTTTCCAAAAAACATCGAACGTACTAAAAGATTGCTCGCCAAAAAGAAAGCCTTGGGATGGCAGAGATTCTGTTAGTCTCTTTCTCCACGTTCCCCCGCATCACTAGTATGGAAAAAGGTCATATGTTTCTGAAGATCAACGTCATCGACTAATAATCCTACTCCTAACATTGCCGATCCTTTGAAAATTCCCTACGTCGAGAAGCTTACCGGATAGAATGGAGGACATATTCACATTTGCTGAGTTAAACTGTGCATTGGACAATCTAAGGGATTCCTCACCAGGTGTGTTGACGGTACCCCCTTTTTTTACTGGGGGGAAATCTTTATAGATACCCTTGAGCCCAGGGAGACTCACGGGTTATGTGGGGACTCTCCCTCCAGATTGGAGGGCCTACCCCACTAAAACCCCCCGGGTTTACCTCTCGCCGCCCGGTTGAGTTGGCGCCGTGGGGTCGGTGCGCATTCACCACGGGCTCCCGCGCCAACGGAGGGGCAGGTCAGTTGTCCTCCGATCCGCCCCCCTGACGAGTGAGGCCGTGCAATGCAGGCTTCGGAGTCCCTGTCCAGAGCCCGCTGGCCTCACCAGGGTTCAGGCGAGCAGCGAACTGCCTTCACCTTCTCCTCATACGTCTGCGCCGAAACGGGTGTGCGTCCGCCGCGTCCTCGCGCACCCGCCCCGCTGCCTCCTTTTGTGACATAACCTCTCCGCAAGAGGAGGCCACGGCCTCCCAGAACTCCTCGCTACCGAGCATGGCGGCAACCACGCCCGGCAGCGAGAGGTCCCGCCCTATCGTCCCCGTCAGATTACGGCGCTGCTCATCGCACCGGCTGCACACCTCTAGGGTGTGTGGCGCGGTGTCACCCGCAGCGCCGCACTCGTGGGACGACGGGGACGGGTCTGTGCTACTCGTTCGGTAACCTTCGGAACACGCTCGAGTCGCGAGCGATGGGCGAGTCGAGCTATTTAACTCGAGTTACTCCCACAACGAGCCAACTGGGAGCTACTTTCTGCGAACTCCAGCTAGCTCGGTGCGGTTCCCGCCGCACCGAGTCGAATACTTCATTCATACAGCGCGTCGGCTATTCGTTCTCACTCGGTCGGTTCGGCAACCTTCGGAGCACGCTCGAGTCGCGGTCGGACAGCCCGATCGTGCTCATCTCTGTGAATAGAGATGAGAAATTATTTTTTTTTACGTTTAAACGATATGCTTTTTTTAAACACTTTTTCACTTAAACGCTTTTTAGTTTGAAGCTAACAAAATCGTTTAGAAAACGTTTAGTTAAAAACATAAGTTGTTTAACTATTGTAGTTAACCGTTGAAATGGAAAAACTGCTTATTTTTTTAACGTTAAAACGTACGTTTAGAAAAGCGTGCTTGTAAAAGCGCTTTTCACTAACGCTTTTTAGTTTGACGCTTAAAAAGTCGTTTAGAAAAACGTTTAAGCGCATAGACTTTATGTGTCAATAAGCTTGCAACGTTATGTTGAATTAATGTAATGGCGCTACTTGAAACTTAGGCACGTTGTAAAAAATGAAATTGTTGAGTATCGATAGAACTGACCAGTGGTCAACGCTTACGCTTAAAATAAAAAGCGTGCTTATGCGCTTATTTTAAAAAGCAGACTTTTTTAAGTGCTTTTCGTTTAAACTCCCACTTCTATCGGTGAATCGTTGGTTCGAGTTCGAGTTCTACTCACGACTCGCGGTTGCTCTGCCAGACAACGAGTCGATTCAACTCGAGTTGGCAATCACATTATCGAGTAACTCGAGTTGAAAAAAATGGAACCCATCCCATCGCTAATTTCGATTCACAATCGATATACAGGCTGTATATTTGAAAGCGAAACATTAAATAATATTCCTGATTCTGAACCCAAAGAAATAATAAACTATGAACTTAAACTTTACAAAAAAATATTTTTTTAATTTTTTTTATCGACTACTACTTGAGAACAACATTAGTTATCGAAATCTATGCACATCACTATTATTGCTTCGACGCAGCGGCGGGTGGCGGGACGGCGGCGAAAAACAAAGCACAGGTCGGGAGTGGGGGCGCGGGCGCATACGTGAAATTGCTGTTTGCAACTTCAGACAGTGCACGCGCAACCTTGATCTAACGAAGACTCGTAAATTATTTGTACTTCCGCTCGCCCGATCGCCGCAAAGTAGATATTTATTCTAACGTCGAATTGACTGCGATGGTGAGACTTTACGCAATAAATGGTTATAGTGTGAGGCAAGCTATTGAAATGTTCCCAAATCGGAGTTCACGCTGAGGAGGTGAACAGTGTCGAAGTGTTGCGCGAGAGGATTATCTCAGCATTTTATACTGTGAGACAAAATGTGTTTGTGTTGTACAATTTAAAACAAAATTTACCATGCCGTGCTAGACTATGCATTGTGAAAAACGGTGGACATTTTGAACACTTGATCCCGTACCACGTAAGTGTAAATAAACTGTAAATAACTAAAAAATCAATCATTGTAAATAATTTGATTTCATATCTTTAACTACGCCAAAAACCTCAGTTCTTGTTAAATGATAAATAGTTACTAAATCATAGACTTATCTTTTTTAGTACGTAAAACATTTCGATGATAGTTCAAGTAAAAAATAATTAACATAAGCTAGTAAATGTGAAATCATTGTTATTGTTGCTGTCTCAGCCGGCGCTCGCTTGGTAGTATTTCCATTGCACTCGAAATCAAGCGTAAAGGGAATCGGTTTATTCCTATGTACACTTCCAAACACATTTGTTGATTTATTTTTTGTTCTATCCCATATCCTAATTTTATTTTAGTCTATGTTAAGTTGTAACATGATTTACTATGACATATATGAATATGTCTCACTTTCAAATATATACAGCCTGTATAATTAAAAAGTGAAATTATAGTAAATTATAGTCTGTCTTTTTTTGAAGACGGAGTGAGTGAAATGACATTTCAACTTCTGACACATTGCTTATTAAACTTTTAAATAGTTCTTGTCGATAGTTTTATCGATAGATTGTGAAAGTTACGACGTTGTTGTGGCCTACTAATATCACGTGATGCAAATGAAGCTTCATACTTGATACTTGTCTTTTGATTTTGTCGAATATTACTTATTTGACAGTAATTATTTCGGACGGATGTCAGACGGAGGTCGAGAGTAGACCCCCAGGGTCAAGAGCACGTCAAGCTTGACACTTAAGATTTAAATCCAAGTCTATGCCGCTTACGATAAAAACGAGTTCAAAGTGTCAAGCTTGACCTGCTCTTGACGTACATACATTTTAATAATTACATTTGAGACTATTGTAACTAAGGGATTTCTTGTGTTGAGAAAAAAAACATTATTTCATTTTAACTTGATCTCATTGATGTCAATTCAAGAATCTAATTAATTGGATTATAATTATTTACAATCGAACAAATCGATTTTTTTTTATTATCTAACGCCCAGCCCATCACTAGAGCGGTCATTGTTTTTGTTGCGGAGTTACGGATTGACGTCGGTCGGTCGGTACGATGATAAAATCACGTTAGTGATTAATATTGGAACTCCTTTCAAGTACTTTATCAATTGGCAATGTCGTACACAGACTTACAAAACAAAAACATTATGAAAGTTAAGGAGGAGGCAAGCGAATCAGAAAACAACCCAGTGGGTTTACCTATCAATGTCCACATTAAACTAGAGCCACTTGGTGATGGAGAAGAACACATTACGGAGAAGCTTGATCTGTATGCAGGTCATGAAATCAAGGAAGAATTGGTCGTAGGACCTGTGGTGTTGCAGCCTGTTAATTTAGTACAAGAAAGTTGTGTGCAGAACACATCTAATGGATTGAATATAGATACACGACCGCACAAGTGTGATATTTGCGCTAAATGTTATACGAATAAACACCACCTTAGGCGTCATAAAACAACTCATTCTGGGCCGAAGCCGAATCAATGTGAACAATGTAATGGTTCTATAACCTGTAAAGCAAGTTGTAATAAACATTTAAGGACTCAACCAGAAGAGAAACAGCACAAATGTGATATTTGCCACAAATGCTTTACACAAAAACACGTTCTTAAAGCTCATATATTCACTCATACTGGAGAGAAACCTTACAAATGTGATATTTGCAATAAACATTTTACAAGAAAATTTTATGCTAAGCGTCATATGGTGGTCCATACTGGAGAGAAACCATACAAATGTGATATCTGTCACAAATTTTTTTCCAGTAAAGATTGTTGTAAGGCACATTTGAAGACTCATACTGGTGAGAAACCATACAAATGTGACCACTGTAACAAATCTTTTATCCGTAAAGTAGATTGTAAAACACATTCAAAGACTCATACTGGAGAGAAACCATACAAATGTGATCTCTGTCACAAATTTTTTTC
>NW_020653739.1:905140-920163 GCF_003589595.1 Hyposmocoma kahamanoa | reverse complement strand
ACTGGAGAGAAACCATACAAATGTGATCTCTGTCACAAATTTTTTTCCAGTAAAGCAAATTGTAAGGCACACTTAAAGACTCATACTGGAGAGAAACCATACAAGTGTGATATTTGTAATGAATGTTTTACAATAAAACAAAGTCTTACACGTCATATAAGGGTCCATACTGGAGAGAGACCGTACAAATGCGAGCACTGTAACAAATCTTTTATCTGTAAAGCATATTCTGAAACACATTTAAAGATTCATGCTGGAGAGAAACCATACATGTGTGATATTTGCAATAAATGTTTCATAAGAAAATATGATCTTAAGTGTCATATAATTACCCATACTGGTAAGAAACCATATGAATGTGAAATCTGCAGTAAAAGTTTTGTAACAAAATATCAACTTCAGAGTCATACAATGACCCATACTGATAATAAACCTTACAAGTGTGAAATCTGCAATAAGTGTTTTGTGAGGAAAAATCAACTTCAGTGTCATATAATGGCCCACAATGGTGAGAAACCATACATGTGTGAAGTCTGCAATAAATGTTTTATTAGAAAATATCAATTTAAATGTCATATGATGGCCCATACTGGTAATAAACCATATGAATGTGATATTTGTAAAAAATGTTTTACAGCAAAACATGAACTTAAGCATCATGTAAAGATCCATACTAAACCATACAAATGTGACCACTGTAACAAAGCTTTTGTTTCAAAAGGTAATTGTAAAATGCATTTAAAGATTCATACTTGAGATAACACATTAAAACACAGTATTAAAGTGTCATAATAACCCATACCCACTCCTTGAATTTGGAAATATTGTGCGTTCACAATTTGTATCCTTTAGCACTGCCATAATAAATAAATATGTATAAATTATATTAAAATTAGAATAATATATCATAATAAAAAATTTAAACACATCTTACAATACACACGCACTCAGACGCACGTCTAACACATATACACACACACTTTTTATTTGTAGCAAGGCAAAAATGAAATTGATGTTTTTTGTGTTATTGTTTAAAGTCTTTAATAATGTATGTTTTATTTAGTTAAGGAAGTGTGGGACCTCGTGACACAAGTTTTTAATTACTTTTTTTTTTATAACATCAAGTGACGGGACGAACAAGTCGTGCGCCTGATGGTAAGCTACATGCCTGTCCATAACGGTTGCAGTGCTACTCAGAGCTTTAAATCGCGAAGATCTGTGGCACTGCCACAGTGCCCGTCACCCTGAGACAAGTTGACAAGTCCCATGTGCCTGTAATTTCACCACTTGGTCTCGACCAGGGTGTTGCTGATGCACGTTCTTTATACTTCAGCGGATGCTGATGCTGATGCACACTGCATGTGCAGATTTTAAGTATGTATGTTACATTGAAAAAAATCACGACATATACCTTTTACGGGTTTCTATTTTGTTTGGTGTTGTAATAAAATATTATTTGAATGATTTTGTGACATTTATTAACCCATTAATTGCTAAATATAATAAAAGATGCTTTTCTTAAGAAATTTTAATTTTTGTTATAATAAGGTCAGAAAATAATATTTTGAAAAATTTGAAGAAAAAAAATTTTTTCAGGAATAGTCACTTAAATGTAAAATTTGTCAAAGCACTCCTTTAGTCCTTGTCGGTGCAAAGAGTTTTCTAACATTTCTTGCATTCTATCGGTCTGTTTGTGACGATGCGACCTCCGTCAGCTCTCCCATACTATGTCTTTCTAATTTGTGATTCGACCAAAGAATCGCGCTCGAAGCCAGTCCGCGCTCACCGCACGCTAGTCAACGCCACAACCGGAGATTTAAAATTTAAAGTAACGATTTTCAAAATCGACAGTTTCTTGAAAATTAAGTTATAAAAAGTATAATTTCGTTTGTGAAAGTGAGTTCCTGCTATATGGGAAGTTTTAAATGGCACACAAAATGTTAATATTGAACGCTAATATTCTGTGGCCGCATGGTTACCGTGCCGGGCTGCCACGCAGAGGTCCCTGGTTCGATTGGCCTATTTCACAAGTCTCTACTGTCTCCCCTGGCGAGGACAAGTGCACTTTTTTCCACTCTTCCCTACCACGCCATCACTGGTTTCACTTCCACTTATCCCTTAATATAGGTTAGGTATACTACTATACCTATATATATAGGTAGTAGGTATTCCCTACCAAATTCCCTACCAAAATATCTTGACGCGTACACTACAGTTTCGACAAAAATGTCTAATTAAATATTCACAGTCTGTCTCATAATCTGCGAAAATGCTGTCTAAATTTAAATTATTCAATTCTAGAAGTGTCCGTCAATTTGTTAGAGCATGTTAATTTCATCGTCTTAATTCAAATCAAAACTACCTTTTTTAATTTTTTATTTTGAGAGACGCTAAAGCGCGCTGGGTGTGTTGTCGTCCATATAAATAAATACACGGAATTAGGTTCGAAACAGAAAACTACGCAGAAATCTACGAGCTCGCATGACGCCATCGCAAGAATTTGCGTCGCGCGTTCCTGCAATGTTAATCTTCTTTCTGTTTTTTTTCTATACTTATCAACAACAGCAATGCAACACTCTTTTTACGGTCCATCTAGCTACCTAGTTTAAAAAAAGTACGTTCAGTACAGTTGACAGTCGTCGATGGAATGGTCACCTGAACCGTGGCAGTGAGATACCTTGCCGCACAAAATCGCATCTCAGCAATTCGCACTACAGTTTTCTACGTTGCGAATTTGCATCGCGCCGATTCGCAGTTGTGTTTCGACCCTGACCCGCCCCGCGGTCCCGACCCGACTCGCACCTGTCGCGCTCCGTGATTCTTTTAGAAACCGGTTAGCCTTCAACTTTTAAGTTTGTGTAATACTATAAATGAAGGAACGAACAAGTCGTGGGCCTGGTGGAAAACGGCACGCCTATGCCTGTTCCTAACAGTTGCAATACCAGTCAGAGCTTTAAATCATATTGATCCGAGGGGCACTGCCACTGTGCCCGACGCCCTGAGGCATAAGTTGACAAGTCCCATTTGCCTGTAATTTCACCAACACCTTACTCCTCGAACGAAATTGTTTTCTAATTTCTAATATCAAAAAGGGTAAATTTACAGGGTTATGGACCCAACAGTATGTCTGTCTCACTGGCGTGAAAGCACACAGTTCAGTGCTAAACCTTAAACAAAAGTAGCAGAAATAGGACGAATCTTCTCAAATACTTGAGTACCATTCAGTGCCGTATACATGCTACAGCGGCAGAAAGCACTAACATTTCAAAGTATATAAGATGACTTATACTATTGAAGTTAACAAAACGATAGCGCGTTTCAGAGTACAACTAATGCCATCTAGCAGTGGCGTGACGGAACTAATTGCATGTTAAAGTTGTGGTTGTTACAACTGTAGTTTGATTTCATGCTGAAACCAAATTTCTTAAATTATGACTACAAATAACACCCTAACAAACTAGAGATACTACGTATTGTTTCTTTGGATAAATGACTGTTTATGATTTTTATGATTACAAGCACAAGTATAAAAGTAATCGCTACCGCGTGCGCCTTCGGCGACATGTCACGACAACATTGACTATGAAAACGAACGTATGACAACGAAATGTATTCTAGAATTTAGATTATTAATCTGAATAGCAAACTACTTCTTTTTTTGTTTAAGAATATATTTTCTTAAAATACACCCAAGAAATTTTGAATTCATTTAAGATTATTAAATTTGATGTAAGAGGTAAATATTTCTTGATGCAAGTAATGTCCAATTAATTGATTAGAAATGAAATAAAATCTTGAAGTGAACGTATTTGTCTAAAAGTTAAGAGTACAATTGTATTAGAAAAAGATAAGCAGTCAAAGTCAAAGATTATTTATTCCATAGGTAAAATAAATTTACACTTGAAAACGTCACATTTAAGCTACTGCTCGTTCACTACGCTGACCTCCCTGAGAAGAACGAGCAAGAAACTCTAGGGATTGCTCTTTTCAAATAAACTTAAATGCTATGGACATTGACTTACAATTATATGGACGTCGGGTCCGCGCTAAAAAGTGTCCGCACTTGTAAGGCGCTAAAATCGTATACAGAGCGCGACACTCCGCTTTAGTCTTCATTTGTTCTACTGACAGCGCGATACTGCGATGACATTACAATTTAAATTTCGAATAGGTTGACTTGGGAAATTTTTTTCGTGGTTTTTGTATTAGACCCGTCGTCCATTTATTTGTAAGTCAATGGCTATGGAATACACTTTGAATCAAATTTGTGTGGATTCTGGAACCATGTCGTCTTTCTATACATCTTTATCTAACACGTAGTCTTCAATTTTGTAATATGATTTTTCGATCAAAATATTTTTAATGTAGTTTTTGAACTTAGGACATGATAAACTTAATATATCCTCCGTAATCTTATTGTAAAAACGTATACAGTTCCCCATAAAAGAGTTGTTTACCTTCGTTAAAGGCATGGACCATGGTTAAAGGAAATCGTGGTACCATGAGTTTGGGTTTAGCTCTAAGGTTAATATTATGGATATCTTCTTTCTTATTGAAATTATGTATATTTTTACGGGCTTATAAAATATTTGAGTAAATGTACTGTGATGCCACAGTTATGATACCAGTCTCCTTAAACTTTTCTCTGAGAGAAACCCGAGAGCCTAGACGGTACACAGAACGAATCGCTCGTTTTTGCAATACAAATATGGTTTGAATATCTGCCGCTTTACCCCACATGAGAATCCCGTAGGACATTATACTATGGAAGTAACTAAAGTAAACTAGTCTAGCAGTACTAACATCGGTAAGCTCACGTATCCTGCGGACTGCGTATGCAGCGGAGTTTAATCTGCTGGCCAGGGAAGATATATGTGGAAACCATTGAAGTTTACTATCTAAGGTCACTCCCAAGAAGACTGCTTTATTAACAAAGTCTAACTTTTCTCCGTTTATTTCTATGCTTGGACTAGTCGATTTTACGTTAGGTAATTCAAATTTAACACATTTTGTCTTCTTGGCATTAAGCAATAAATTGTTATCATTGAACCAATAAACTACCTTAGAGAGGGTATCATTAATATGGTCATAGTTAATGTCATGTCTGTCTGTTTTAAAAATCAAGGATGTGTCATCAGCAAACAACACTATTTCGCAATGGTCCTTAACAAAGAATGGCAGATCATTAATATAAATCAGAAATAAGAAAGGTCCAAGTATTGAGCCCTGCGGAACACCCATTTTTACCGGAGAACTCAAAGAAGTCACACCATTTATGTCTACTTTCTGAATTCTACCGTTGAGATATGACGAGACAAGTTTCGACGCCTTGCCATTTACACCGTAATGTTCCAGCTTCCTAATAAGAGTAATATGATCAACGTAATCAAATGCCTTTGAGAGGTCACAGAAAACACCAATAGCGTTCTGGGACCTTTCCCAAGCATCAAAGATGTGTTTTAGTAACGCTACCCCCGCATCGCTAGTCGATCTACCACTAGTAAACCCGTATCGTTCACTATGAAAAATATGATTCCTACCGAAATAGGACAGTAATTGAGTCAGCATAACCTTTTCGAATATTTTACTTAAAGCTGGTAAAATTGAAATGGGCCTATAGTTGCTAGGATCAACTTTCCTACCGCTTTTGAGTAAGGGAATAACCTTGCTGTATTTCATTAAATCGGAAAAAACACCTTCGTCAACGCACCTATTGAAAGCTACAGGTAAATGTGGGGAAATTAGATCAATAACTGAGTCTATAATTTTAGTTGATATGCCCCAGAGATCTTCAGTTTTTTTAACATGTATTGATTTAAAAGCTTTTATGATGTCTTGTGGATTAACATGATGAAAATTAAATAAACTGCCACAAACGTTAACATTTTCCTCTAGGAGATCAATAGCAAGTGAAGGAGAGGAATTTAATGATTCTGTAGTGTTCACAGCAATTTCCGAAAAGAACGATTCAAAAACTTGGGCTACTTTATCTTTAGATTTTATAAATTTACTGTCTAATTCTAAAACTACATCTCTATCGTGTTGTTTAACCTTGCCTGACTCTTTATTTATTATGCTCCAAGTAGTTTTAGATTTATTTATTGATTGTCTAATTTTGTCGCTGTGAAACCTAACCTTAGCAGCTACATAGCTCATGTAACTGAGCATGCGGAGTCGTTACAGCTTCGCAGAGATATAGCGTCTCTTAGCGTATTCTATCGCCTGTACCACGGTGAGTGCTCTGAAGAGTTATTCAACCTTATCCCTTCCTCTCCTTTCCATCAGCGGACCACCCGTGCCGGACTGCGTTGCCACAGTTGGACGGTCAGTTCAATACCGTCCCGCACTAAAAAGTTTGGCAATTCGTTCTTATGCCGAACCATCAAATTGTGGAACCAACTCCCGGCGCATGTATTCCCTCCCCTCTATAACATCGGGTCCTTCAAACGTAGTGTGAAGAAGCATTTGGCCAGACCGGCAAAATGATAGTGACGGAGTGAAGATATTTGTGTTTTCCATCCGTTACTCTCATCTCTGGACTGTATTCGCACTTTCCATCAGGCGCGGTGCAGTCATTTTGCCGAGTCACAATAAAAAAAAAAAAAAAAAAAAAACACATACTTTTTAAAATATTTTTGAATAAATTCTAACATATTCTATGAAATTGGAATTAGTATTATAAGTTTTCAAAGCATATAGCTCATACAAACGAGACCTACTCTTATGAATACCTACTGTTGCCCAATCCATGAATTTAGTCTCTCTATGGAAAGTTAATGTTTTCGATTTAAATATATTATCGAATTCATTTTTAATTAAACCAAATATCGTGCTATATAAGTATTTGGAACCTCCTGTATATAGGGTGGGGAATTTAAACTATTATAATAAATTATAATATTACAGTATTTTTGTAATGACAATATTTTATTACTTTTAATAAATATTTTTTCAGAATTAGCAAATATTTTGAGAAATTGCTCTTTCTTATTAGTAGAAATCTTTTTTTTCTGTGTACCTCTCGGGACAAGTAACATCGGACCAGCTCGACCTACTTTTTAGTTGATCAATATGCCTAGTTAGGAACTGAACATTACCCCCATCCACTATTATAATGCCTTGAGCCTTCTTTGCCAATAACTTTACCTTTAATCCATTTTTCCCGTTGTCCGTAACTTCTAGCTCAAACCGTATCGTTTTCCTCAAAATCGCGTTCTACTCCACCAGCATTCTCAGTGCGTGTACGCTGTGCCTCATGCACCCTTTCGAGTACTGCATAGACATTACGTAATAAGTCGAGGTGTGTGCGTAAGCCACGCCTCTGTAACAATAGAAATAGAAATAGAAAAAAATTATTGTAACGCCATATTATAAAAAAAAAACAAAAATAAATACTAATGTAACTAGAACAGAAATAACATAAAAAACAGCGTAAAAACATTTAAAGAACAAGTTACGTAATACTATACTGACATGTGTGCGGCTGTGGCGTGTACAAAAGGATCCCATTCAGCTAAACTCACAACCAATGCTAGGTTGTGACGCTGGTTTTCAATGAGCCCTAGCCGATGTAACAGCAACGCGGGCGTCACACCGGTCGTCGTGTTCCAATACGTAAGCAGGAAGTTTTGAAGGCAGCTTCTGTCTACATTTTCTCGCCACGTTTTTTTTATTGCCTTTTTGCATAGCTTTACACCGGATTAGTCGACATAGGACTTATTCGCAAAACGGCATACTCTTAAAAATATGCCCTGTTCGCACAAATTACCTATTCTTAAAACGGCCTATTCGTAGAATGACCTATTCTTATTATGGCCTGTTAGTAGAATGACTTATTCTTATAACGCTCTGTTCGTAGAATGACTTATTCTTAAAAATACCTGTTCGCCAAAATCTTTCTTTTAGCAGTGTAATTAGTACACCATAATATTATTTAAAATTTTATTATAACTTTGCAATGAGTATAAAATTCCGAAGAGTATAGAATTCCTATTTTAGTTTGCGCAAATTAAATTATTTTGACACGACTTTCTTCGCGCTCACCCCGCGGGGTCACCGAGCGGAGTCCGGCGGTGCCACCGTGCAGCGATCGCGTACGTCTAACTGTCATGGCAAAATACGCTCTATTAGCTTTTACGTTTTATCTGTCTGTCTCATCATTCAGCCATACGACGCCCACTGCTAGGCATAGGCCTCCCCATACGATCTCCGACCAGATCGTCGGTCCACCCGACCTACCGGGTGGACCGACGCCATTGAAGAACCTTTCCGCCCCAACGGCCATCGGTTCTCCCAACTATGTGCCCCGCCCACTGCCCTCAGCTGACCAATTCTTCGAGCGAAGTCGGTTACCTTAGTTCTCTTACGGATTTCCTCATTTCTGATTCTATCACGTAGGGAAATACCGAGCATCGCTCTCTCCATTGCCCGCTGAGTGACCTTGAGCCTTCTTATGAGGCCCATAGGGAGGAACCACGTTTCTGATCCATATGTGATCACTGGCAACACACACTGATCAAAGACTCTCGTCTCTAGAGACTGAGGCAAGACCCCCACATAGGAGTATAGAGCTTCAGCATTCTTCGTCATTGGGTGGCTCAGTCTTAAATTTAGGTCTCTTTATCTTACTATATATATATTTTTGTTTCAGACTTCTTTGAAGAATAAAAAACAAGATCGCTCTGGAAATGAAGGATGATTTAGGGTAGAGGCAATAAATAAACTAAAAATACACTCTTTTTTTATTTCAACCTCTTAAAAGTATACATCAATTTTGATGTTAAGGTAATAGACAATTACAATAGGTATATATCGTCATCTTAGAGTGAATACCTCATATGTGAAATATATGTAATTTTACAGGTGGAGATAAAAATGTGGTGTAAAATAATGTTTGTAGTTAGCATTTTAATTACTTAAATTATACCTCTTTTGGATACTATATTACATTAGTAATTTTTTCTTCAACAAAAATAGTAAAAACAAACTATGTGAAAATGCATAAGCGAGGCTTCACTGTAAGCGGACAATATATTGTATAAAGTGACCTTTTAATATATTTTTATACAACTATAGGTACATATTTTACCTATATCTGTCATTTTTATTGATAATAATATGAGAATAAGAGATAAACTGACAACGATGATGTACATAATTAATTGCATAATAAAAACCCTTAAAAGCAAAAAATCTTATGGTATCGATGAACTGCCCCCTATATTAATAAAGAAATGCGCTGATTTATTAACAGTCCCGTACACTACACTAGTGAATCAATCGTTTCTTGAGGGAATCTTTCCAGACGCTCTCAAAATATCAGTTATTCCTGATTAAACCTGTGCATAAAAAGGGAGAAAGTACAGATATTAATAATTACGGTCCCATTGCTCTACTACCAACGTCAGCTAAAATATTCGAATCAGCTATGATGAAACGCCTGTATTCCTTTTATGAAAAATTTAGAATTTTACATGAAAATCAAAATGGGTTTAGAAATAATCACTCCACCACATTAGCCATTTATAGATCATTAAAAACATATTAGAAACAATCAGTTGTTGCATGCAAAAACTTGTTGCATAAATTATACCAAACTTGAATTAGGGGCGTAACTTACAACTGGTTCAAATCTTATCTAACTAATCGATTTCAATATGTGGAAAATTTAGTCCAGCCTGTGTAGTACCAATCGTAAAACACGGCGGAGGTAGCATAATGGTCTGGGGCTGCATGACTGATTCAGGAGCTGGCGAAATGTTCGTGTGTGAGAGTCACATGAACTTTAAAGAGTTCATGCGGCCCTACGCCATACGTTAGTAACGTCCTGGAATCTGAGTGGTTTTTCATTTTCAACCCTTTTTTGGCGATACAAATATGGATGGCGTTAAATTCCAGCAGAATAACGCGCCGTGTCATAAATCTGCCTACACTATGACATAGTTTGGAGAAAAGAATATTGAGCTTCTAGAGTGGCCTGCCCAGTCTCCGGACCTAAACGCCACAGAACATTTATGGGTTTATTAAAGCGCAACTTCAGGCGCCACTCAATAAACACAATAGAAGAACTAAAACGCCGCGCCGCGCCGTCTGCGCCAAAATTGGAACGCTATACGTCCTGAAGACTGTAAAAATCTTGTCTACGCTCTACCAAAAAGAATTTCTGCCGTAATTAAGGCAAAGGGTGGAGCTACAAAATATTGATTTTTTATTGAATAAATGGTAATATTAACATGTATAAATTGTTTCAAATTATTCCATTTTCATATTCCCCAAAAAACGGTAAGTTATCATGGGTGCTCACTACTTTTGGCCAAAGCTGTACGTTGTAGGGAGTGGGTCGGGAGAGGGATGCAGTGAAGTGAACGTTTTATATCGTGGCTTGACTCTACTCCTACTGGTCAATAAATCCATGTTAGAGAGAGAAGGAAGAGGCGGAAAATTTGCTCAGGGACTCTACGAGTGAGCTGAATTGCGACATGGCTTGCAGACTTGCGGTGCCGTTTCCGTCGGTGGCCCGGAGGAGCGTGGCTACATTTTGTACTTCGAAAACGTCGAAGGTGCTAACAAAGTGGCTCACGAGGGCCAGGTCGTCCTTAAGGGAGTGAGTCGGTGGTGGTATCAGCGCAGGGGCGCGTGGAGTGTTCGCTGGAGGTCGTTGCGCAGAAGGCGCAGGCGGTGGTTTTGCCTTAGGGGCCGCGGCGTTGATGGGGCTTGCCTGCTTCGGAGCGGCGTGCGCAGGGGCGTTGGCGCAAGGGATTGCCCATGGCGATTGGGGCGATAGTGGGGCTACGTGAGCGGGGCTGATGGCCGGGAAGTCGTGAATGGACATAAAGGGCTGCGGTTGTGTTCTAGCCTTCTGATGGGCCGCAGTGCGCGCCGCCACCTTGTGGTTAAGGCGGGGGGCCTTAGCACAGCCGCGATAGTTCGCGGTGTGGGACTCTCCGCAGAGAACACATCGAGGCCTATCTTTAAGCCTAGAGCAGGCTGAAGTAGCGTGGTCACCTGCGCATTTAACGCAACGGGGTTGCGAGCGACCAACAGTCACCTTATAGCTCAAACGTCTTTTCTTAACAATATCACTTACACTTTCATTTCTTCGGGGTTTAGGTCTGCAGGAACTCCACGAACTAAACCCATTCTGGTAGGTATAAAAGCTTTGTAGTTGCTAGCTACCAAACTAGTGTCAATCAAGAAAAAAATAACGCTTTGAAAGTCTGAGAAGGACAGGGTGACTCTGTTCCTGCCAATCTTTTTCACACTACCGTTAATTATGTTTTTAAAACCGTTCTTTTTAAGAAAATTGCCAAAGTGAACTGGGTGCATAGAAGATCCGTCATTAAAGGAAGTGGTTAATCTTTGTACATGAATTACATACGGAGAGATATCATGGTGCTCAAACAATCGGCGCCCTGGCAAATCCTGGTCTTTCTGGGTAATATTTGTATTCGTGGCTGAACCGGGGAAGATGAAGGAGGCGCCGAGAAAGTTTCTGAAGTATTATTAAACTTGGTACCGCAAATGTCGCCATCTGAACAACCACATCCATTGTCTGATTGAGACTTGTGCTTTCGTTTTTTCTTATTGCAATGTTTACAGA
Source organism: Hyposmocoma kahamanoa (assembly GCF_003589595.1). Classification (NCBI taxonomy): domain Eukaryota; kingdom Metazoa; phylum Arthropoda; class Insecta; order Lepidoptera; family Cosmopterigidae; genus Hyposmocoma; species Hyposmocoma kahamanoa. Next base: position 908,564 of record NW_020653739.1, on the reverse strand, counting down.
TTTTACGCTGGCGAATACGTTTTCTCCCTTTTAAAGAGTTAACAGTATATTCCGTGTCCACACTGGAATCACTGGAGACAATAATCACATTTCTACTAACGTAGGGGACCGTGCCGCCTGGTTCAGGGGGCTCGACCATTTTAGGCAAAAGGAAAAATGATAAAACTCACCAGATGACGATGATAATGTACAGAAAAACAATATATACAATCAAATAAACAATATTTACACAAATACTACACCCCTGACCACCTAATTACAATTATTCGCCTAAATCGAGCTTTCCCGCGCTTTTTTCTATCTGTTCCTTTTTATCCACTAAATCTAAATAAAAATGTTTCTAATTTGTGAGAGACACCATTCGTTTCGTTTGCCATGAATTTAATATTATTTTTGTGTAAATTTATTAAAAATAACAATTTTGTTTCTCTAATAGTCTGTGTAGGTAACTACTCCGTTGCTGTAGATTCTCCTTAGAGGATGGAAAAGATTCTCCTTTCAGTGATTTCTGTCAAATTCACCGGTCAAATTTGAGTAAAAAACGCGTGTGTTCCATAAGGCATCATTCGCAAGAGCGCTTATAAAGCGTTGCGTTAAAACCCGACTTTAATGCTTTTTTCCGTCCCCAACAGTGAGCATATACATATAATTTGTGTTGATATGAACGCTAAAAAATCATTGTGAATCGTACTCGCTGCAGAGTGCACGTAAATTATTAATTCAAAATTATTGGCAATAGCCATTTGTGTTGCGAGAAGGCCAAAAAGGAAAATAAAATCATATTGGTTACATCCCAGTTATCTAAGATATTTAAAAGGACAGTTTGTGTCGCTTTATGGAGATTTGAGGCTTTATCCCTGTAAGTTTTGTAATTATTTCCGAATGTCGATAAGCACATTCTATGGATTATTGGCAATCGTGAGACTCGAGCACCCACGCCATAGTAAACGGCGCGCAATACAATCTGCACATGCAAACGCGACTCGAGCGCACAGCCAGCCAACTGACTGCCAGCAGTGGTCTCGAAAGTCAAAATGCGAAATCGGTAGTGTTGTCAAGTAATATCGGTATATTTGGACCAAAAATCGGTAAATAAAAAAAAACAATAAATTGAACAAATCCCTATTATACTATTATACTATATTTTAAAGTAGGAATAGTATTTTACTCAATAATGATATTATTAAAACTATTAACAGTTAGGCAGGCTTACCTATACTAGGTATATATATAGGTATACTAGGTAGGTAAGTACGTACTTACTTAAATCAACAAATAACAATGATAAACAAGTCCAACTTATGAAATTAACCATAAAAGACGTGGAAAATACCAAAAAGAGCGATCAGAATAAAGAAATAATCAAAATGCCTTAATCTTCACTCGTCCTTTTCAACGTGCAGCCACAAGATAACGACTGAGCTGGTGAAGGTATCATTTTGTTATTTGAAGGGTCCACTGTAACTTGCACTTGGTTTTTCGTTCGATGACATTTTGATTGAGAGACCACGAAACTAACAATCAACCACTTTAATAAAATTTAAGAAAATAAATGAATGAAGAAATCCGAATTCTTATTTATACAGACTACAAATTTTCTCAGTGAATCCCCTAAAATGGTAAGTTTTTATTCCCCAAATAAATCGTTTACACGTCGACAGACGTTTGAGCTAGGAAATTCCTGTGTTAATTTTTTGTTATCTGTCCCTGTAAAAGAAAAACAAAATAGGGATGCCAACTTGGATTATTGAAAATCGATAAAAATTCCTTAAAAAAAAAATCGTAGAAAAATCGATCCATTTCGATATTTCGGTAGGATGAGCGCCAAATCGGTAGGAATACCGAAAAATCGGTAGGTTCGAGACCACTGACTGCAGCGCCGGCGTTTTTTTAACTCCCATCAGAACAAAATACGGAGTTCCGTTGGCTCAATTCAGTTTAACATCCAACACTGAACGTCGAAAATCCGACAGTGCTCGATAAAAAACGCCGCGTTTTAAAACCGCCTTCGTGTGAATAAACACGTGGATATCAATTTGTCACATTTCAACGTTTTTTAACGTCTGTTGAAAAAACGTTCGAGCGAATGAGGCCTAAAGGATGGAAAAAATAAAGGAAGTGTGTTCCATAAATAGAGCTATATAACATTTCATAGAACAAGAATAATAAATTTTTTACAAAACTGACACTGTGTCACACTGCCCTGACCAAATATTAGAAAAGGCGGTGCCCCAAATAGAAAAAGAATTATTATTATCTATAACAGCTAACAATGTCGTACACGGACCTAAGAGATGTTATGAACGTTAAGGAGGAGGCAAGCGAATTAGTAAACAGCTCCATGGATTTACATATGAATTTTTACATCAAAGAAGAGCCAGTTGGTGTTGCGGAAGAAGAACAAAGCAAGAAAGAGGAATTGGAACTGTACGCAGATCATGAAATCAAGGAAGAGATGGTCATAGGACCTGTATTGTTACAGCCTACTGATTTAGCGCAAACAAAATTCGTGCAGAAAACATCTGAGGGATTGAATATCAATACTCGCTCGTATAAGTGTGATATTTGCAATAAATGTTATACAAGAAAACGGACACTTAAAACTCATAAAATGATCCATTCTGGTGAAGAACCATACAAATGTGATCACTGTAACACAGGTTTTGCCTATAAATCACATTTTGTTGAACATATAAAGACTCATAATCGAGAAAAACCATACAAGTGTGATGTATGTAATAAATGTTTTACAACAAGAAGGTACCTTAAAGTTCATAAAACTGCCCATACTGGTGAAGAATCATACAAATGTGATCACTGTAACAAAGTTTTTGCCTTTAAATCAAGGTATATTCAGCATTTAAAAATTCGTACTGGAGAAAAACCATACAAGTGTGATACATGCAATAAATGTTTTACAACAAAATGCATGCTTCAATGTCATCTAATTATCCATACTGGAGAAAAACCATACAAGTGTGATACATGCAATAAATGTTTTACAACAAAATGGTTGCTTAAACATCATCTAATGATCCATACTGGAGAAAAACCATACAAGTGTGATACATGCAATAAATGTTTTAAAACAAAACGGACTATTAAATTTCATGTAAGGACCCATACTGGAGAAAAACCATACAAGTGTGATACATGCAATAAATGTTTTACAACAAAATGGACGCTTAAATGTCATCTAATGATCCACACTGGAGAAAAACCATACAAGTGTGATACATGCAATAAATGTTTTACAACAAATCGGTCGCTTAAATTTCATATAAGGACCCATACTGGAGAAAAACCATACAAGTGTGATACATGCAATAAATGTTTTACAACAAATCAGTCGCTTAAATTTCATATAAGGACCCATGCTGGAGAAAAACCATACAAGTGTGATACATGCAATAAATGTTTTACA
>NW_020653739.1:878811-905130 GCF_003589595.1 Hyposmocoma kahamanoa | reverse complement strand
GTTTTACAACAAAATGGACGCTTAAATATCATCTAATGATCCACACTCGAGAAAAACCATACAAATGTAATCACTGTAGCAAATGTTTTAGCTATCAATCAAATTATATTCGGCATGTAAAGGCTCATTCTGGAGAAAACCCATACAAATGTGATGTATGTAATTCATGTTTTGTAACAAAATACATCCTTAAAGCTCATAAAATTACCCACACCGGGGAAAAACCATACAAATGTGATCACTGTAACAAATGTTTTGCCCGTAAAGATAGTCTACGTGATCATTTAAGGACTCATACTAATTCAAAACCACACAAATGTCATATTTGCAATAAATATTATACAACAAAACAAGTACTTAAAACTCATACAAAGTTGCATACTGATGAGAAACCATAATAATTAGAAATGTGACTACTTACTGTAACAATGTTTTTACTATTAAATTAAATTGTATTACGGATAGAGGCTCATACCGGACTAAAACGGTACAAGTTTGATATTTGTAATGATATTATACAAGAAAACATGAAAACATTTTTTTATTTGACTAAAACCTCAGATTATAAAACATAGGCAGATGGAGCGCGCAGAACACGAAAGTGAAGTCACCAAAGCAAATACAAATTCAAATGCGAATACAAGCTCGCGTCAGTACTATTATTATTATGTTAAGATTTTTTCTTGTACTCGACTAAAGATCGGATATTTGGAACCAGGGGGTCTACTCTCGATCTCCGTCCGACGGATCCGAAACAATTACTGCCAAATAAACAATACTTGACCAAATGAAAAGACGCGTGATGCGAATGAATCTCCATACTTGATACTTGTCTTTTAATTTTGTCGAATATTATTTATTTGACAGTTATTGTTTCGGACGGAGATCGAGAGCAGACCCCCAGGTCCAGGTACGGGCCTAAGCCAAGTATCTAATAATCTAAAAATCGCTTTTTAGGTCATAAAGGCAAGGCGATTACAGAACCTGAGGGAAAATTCAAAGCGGCCGACATAGGAGTACCGTTGTTTATAAATAACGTGGATAAAGAGACCAGTCAAAATGATATAGTCGACTATATAAATAAAAAAACAGGAGTAAGTGTAACTATTAAGAAAATCGATATGAAAAAACAAAAACGCTATGATGCCTATAAAATATTTGTACCACAACCAAAGTTGCAAACATTTCTTCAAGACGATCTGTGGCCGGAAGGAATACAATTTAGGAGGTTTGTTTATTTTAATAGGAATGATTACGACCAGAAAACAAAACAAATGAATAGTGACGGGAACCTTAATAAAACAAATAATGCATAAAACTGATATAAATGATAAATATTCAAAACTAGTTAGTTTTAACTGTAAATCGGTAACTCGCTCAGTGGAGTGCGTACGACAGCTTTGTAAAACAGCGGATATTATAGCATTGCAGGAAACGTGGTTATTACCACAGGATATTCCATATCTGGGAGACATTGACCCAGATTTTGAGTATACAGGAAAGTCAGCAGTCGACACAGGTGCCGGTCTCCTTCGTGGAAGACCGTTTGGAGGAGTTGCCTTGTTATGGCGGAAAAGTGTATTCAAATCGGTATCGGTGATACAGTGCGAAAGTGTCCGTATAGCAGCGATTAAAATAGTTTTACCAAATCACGAGGTTCTAGTTTTCTCAGTATATATGCCTACAGAGGCTGTTGAGAACCTCGCTGAGTTTACCGAGTGTTTAAGTGAGGTTGCTGCGATAGTGGAACATTGTAACGTAGACTCGGTATTTATTCTGGGAGACTTTAATGCAGACTGTGGCAGTCGATTTGGTAACGAACTAATGGATTTTTGTAAGGAACAGAACTGGTGCTGTGTGGATGTGGATATATTGGGACTATCATCGAATTCGTACACATATGTAAGTGATGCTCATGGTAGTAGCAGTTGGTTAGATCATTGTGTAGTATCGGAAGCAGCGCAGAAATCTGTAATGGATGTTACGATAAATTATAATGCATATTGGTCTGACCACCTACCACTCGAAATATTTTGTAAGTTTAACTTACTTAGTGAGAAAATTGAGTACAATTTAAATACACGTAATAAAGTTACTTGGGGAGAGAGGGATACAAAGCAAATAGCATTATATCAAGAGTTTTGTGACAGGTATTTAGAAGAATTAGACATTCCAATTCAATTGAATAGTTGTAGTAATATTCTTTGTAGTAATCTAGAGCATAAGCATGTAATAAACAAATTATACGGAGATATTGTCGGTATTTTAAGTGATGCGGCAAAAAATGCCTACATTGAAATTACTACGAAAAACCGAAAGCATGTCGTGGGGTGGAACAAACATGTCAGGCATGCTCACTGGCAGGCTCGACAGGAATTTAGTAACTGGGTGTTGTACGGGAAACCTAAAACGGGTTCTCTGTATAATACAATCGTAGCAACCCGTAAAACATTTAAGCAGAAATTGAAATGGTGTCAAGATAATGCTGAACAGATAAAAATGGACATAATAGCGTCACATCATTTGAACAAAAATTTTAGCAAGTTCTGGAAACAGACAAATAAACTGAGTCCTAAGATGGGGCTGCCGGTGAGCGTGGAGGGCATTAGTGGGCCTGCTAATATTGCCGAACTATTTAGGACACATTTTAAAGTGGAGTCTCCATTGGGGCCGCCGGGTGATTCGTTAATGTCCAGGTGTAGGGAAACTAATAATAAATCATATGTGAAGTTTACATCTAAGGATATAGATTCAGTTCTAAGAGGCATGTCGCGAGGAAAATCACCTGGGCATGATTCTCTAAGTGTAGAACACCTTAAGCACGCGGGTGTGCATCTGCCCAGAGTACTTGCCATGCTATACACCTTATGTATAAGTCACTCCTATTTACCTGAAGACATGATGAAAACCCTGGTGGTACCCATTGTAAAGAATAGAACAGGAGATGTGTCTAACGTAAACAACTACAGACCCATATCGTTGGCCACTATCCTGGCTAGAGTGTTGGACGGTGTGCTCGACAAGGAGTTGGATGAACACCTCGTTCTCAGTGATGCCCAATTTGGCTTTAAGTCTGGGCTCTCTACAGAGACAGCTATCCTTTGTCTGAAGCACACTGTTCAATATTACACTGCCCGTAAAACGCCCGTATATGCGTGCTTTCTAGATCTTTCGAAAGCCTTCGATATGGTGTCTTATAATCGCCTGTTTCAAAAGCTGTGTGACGATACCTCGCTGCCTGGTGAGTTAATTGAACTCTTAAAAATACTGGTATATTCATCAACTTAACGTGGTTAAATGGGCAGGCTCGCTATCGGAACCATACAGACTTGAGTGCGGGATGAGGCAAGGGGGGTTAACTTCCCCAAAGCTATTTAATCTTTATGTGAACGGCCTGATCGAGGAGCTTAGTAGTGCGATGGTGGGGTGTTCAATTGACGGTAAATATGTCAACAACATTAGTTATGCCGATGACATGGTGCTGATGAGCCCCTCGATTAGTGCCCTTAGAAAATTGTTAAAAATATGTGAGAGATATGCGGAGACTCATGGCCTCAAGTATAACGCAAACAACAGTGTAATGCTAGTGTTCAAGGCAGGTGCTAAACATTATCGTTCTGTGCCGCCAGTCACTCTCGGGGGCACTACACTTGAAACAGTGTCGGAATTTAAATACTTGGGGCACTGGGTTACCGAGTCGCTTAAAGATGATATGGACTTAGAGAGGGAACGTAGGGCGCTGGCTGTTAGAAGTAATATGTTGATCCGTAGATTTGCAAGGTGTACAGTAGAAGTGAAAGTCACCTTATTTAAAACCTACTGCCAATCATTTTATGCCTGCAATCTGTGGACGGCATTTACTCAAAAGGCATACAGCGCCCTACGTGTCCAATATAATAATGCATTCAGGATGCTGTTGGGGCTGCCGCGCTACTGCAGCGCGTCAGCAATGTTCGCAGAAGCCTTTACGGATAGCTTCCAATCCATTTTAAGAAAGCGATAAGCCTCCCTAATGCAGCGGGTGCGCGCCAGCACCAACAGCCTCCTTACTACAGTAGCAAATAAAGTTGATGGTCCATACAATGAACGTCTCAACTCGTTGCATGTAGTGCCCTCTAAGTGGGCTGTAAAATAAAAGTAAATGTAAATGTGTAAGTAAATGAATGTAAATTACTAACATAGTTTGTAAGTCTGTTACTAATTATATATGGACTCAGGTCCGAAATAAATGCTTATTATTATTATTAATTACAAGGCCGAAGAAAAACTGAAGGACTTTTTTGGCTCCAACAGATTTAATGTCCTCTGGTTATGGCCCTCCCAGTATGGAACTTGTAACTGAACGTTACAACGTTGTCAAATTATTTTTTTAATAAACAGTTTTTTAAATTTGAAAGTATTAAAACACAAATATTTCTTTAAGTAATATATCATATTTTAAATAATAGTTCATTAGAAAACATTAAAACCACCATAGGCAGTAGGTTAATTAGTCTATGGCAAACAACGTTGCATTTTTGAATGCCCACAGACGCAGAAGAGGGGAGCGCGGTAATCGGCGCTGGCACTATGGCACTTGTTTGTAAATCCAAGATGGCGGACACGATTTTTCAAAAAATGCATGGGTATCCTTTTCGAGGTATTTGGTGATGCTCAATACGAATATGGCACTTATTTCGAAATCTAAGATGGCGGACACGATTTTCCAATTAATGGCAAGATGGGTATCGTTATCGAGGTATTTGGAGGTGCTCATTACGAATATAAATAAGTGCTATATTCGTAATGTGCACCCCCAAATACCTCGAAAACGATACCCAACTTGCCATTATTCGAAAAATCGTGCTCGCCATCTTGGATTTAGAAATGAGTGCTATAATATATTCGTAATGAGCATCCCCAAATACCTCGAAAAGGATACCCATATTGCATTTTTTTGATAAATCGTGTCCGCCATCTTGGATAAGTTCTATATTCGTAATGAGCACTCCCAAATATCTCGAAAACGATACCCAACTTGCCGTTATTTGCGAAATCGTACCCGCCATCTTGCATTTAGAAATGCGAAAAGTCGTGTCAGCCATCATGTATTCAGATATAAATGCCATTTCCAGAACCATCTTGGATTTAGAAATTAATGCCACATTCTCAATAAGCACTCCCAAACAACTCGAAAACGTCTATAATTCTTGAGATTTCTTCAAGACCGACATTGTCGATTATGTCTGTAGGCTCCTAATCGACATTGTCAATCGATATTGTCGATCGACAATGACGATCGACAATGTCGATCGGTATACCTTAATGGGTAAATGTGATATCACAGTACCCTGACGCGTGATATCACCTTTGTAATATTACTTACTTACATGTTACTTACACATGTCTACAGGACTAGACATGGGGTATAGCGTTACATTTCTGTCCCCGTGATTCGTGATTCGTCCCGGTTCCAAAAACATTCACATTTTGTAACGACTGTTACTTCCGTGACCATGTCACGCCTATAACTTACATCACGATATGCGGTTTTAGCTTGCGGCTGCTTTCTAATACTTATAGCCGTTTTTTATAGAATGATTTAAGTTTTTCCTCCCTTTGTAATACGTTTCAAATCCATTCATAAAAGTTGATTTTGTATTTAATGTAATTTTGCTTGTTACTTATTTAATGCGAATTGGATTGTTAACAATAGCAATAAAGTGTAATGTAATTTTATTTCTAGTAGAATACACAAAGTAGATTATACATAAATATAAAATACCAACTCTTCCTATAATAAAACAAATATACAAAAATATTTTACTTTGTTAATAAATAGGTTTATAGTAACTGCGGCAGATTTTTTTCATCCGCCCATTCTAGTAGTAATAACGTAATACTCGATGAGTAATAAGCACCTACGACCCTTGTGAGTGGGCAAAGAAAGTCATCCTATCTCACTCACTCCCATCGCCGAAAAGGCCCGATTTGAAGAGAACTACAACGAGTGGCGCGCTCAGTCACCACGGAACGGAGATCGCGCATTGTATCAAATACGTATGTCGTGATGTGATGTGAGTGACGGGGATAGCTATTGGAACGGAGGAACAGCTATGTGACTTTGGAAAGTCGTTCCTTCGGAACGAGTCACGGTGATACTGTTTGACGGCGGATCATCGTGATTTTTTCGTCGTGACGTTATTTATCACCCACCTCTATACACGACTCTACTCTTGTACCACTATGGGATCTGCCCTTTAGGGTAATATTGTTCTGTGGATCTGCCCCACAAACTAGAAACTACTAATACAAGCGACTTTTCGAATACTATGCAATAGTTTTTAATAATCGCTTCCTTGGAGAATCTTTACAATTCTTCTAAGACTTGCCTAGACATTCTTTATGATGATGAACAGCCCGATGAGTTTGCATGAGGAAGTCCACATCAAAGAGGAGCCAGTTGGTGTTGCGGAAGAAGAACAAACCACAGAGCTAGCTCTGTATGCAGACCATGAGATCAAGGAAGAAATGGTCATAGGCCCAGTGATGTTGCAGCTTCCTAATGTAGCTCAAGCAAGATGTGGGCAGAGCATATTTGACAAGTTGAACGTTGATCCTCAACTGAACAAGTGTGATGTTTGCAATACGGGTTTTATAAAAAAACTTGAACTGAGGAGTCCTATAATGACACACATGGTAAAGAAACAATACAAATGTGAATTTTGTAGCAAATCTTTTACTAAGAAAGCCTATTACAGTAGACATTTAACAACTCACACTGGAAATAAATCTTATATTTGTGACTTCTGTCACAGATGTCTTATATCAAAACAAGGAATTATAAAACATTTATGCACTCATACTGGAGAGAGACCACACAAGTGTGATATTTGCAGTAGAGGTTTTATAACAAAATGTGAACTTAAGTGTCATAAAATGACTCATACCGGAGAGAAACCGTTTAAGTGTAAAATATGCAATAAAGGTTTTACTAAGCAATGTGAACTCAAAAACCATGAAATGAGACATTCTGATAAACAACCATATGTATGTAACATTTGCAATAAAGGTTTTATTAAATCACATGATCTTAAACGCCACGAAATGATTCATGGAGAGAAACTGTACAAATGTGATATTTGCACCAAATGTTTTGTACACGAATATCAACTTAGGCTTCACATAAAGACCCATACTGGTGAGGAGCCATACAAGTGTAATATTTGCAGTAAAGGTTTTATAAAGAAATATGCATTCAACCAGCATAAATTCATTCATTCTGGGGAGAGACCGTACAAGTGTGAACACTGTAACAAATGTTTTACCCGTTTACAATATTATTATAACCATTTAAGGACTCATACTGGTGAAAAACCATTCAAGTGTGATATTTGCACCAAAAGTTTTATAAGAAAATGTCAACTTAGTTACCATAAAAAAACTCATACTAATGAGAAACCGCATAAGTGTAATATTTGCAGTAAAGGTTTTGTATGGAAACATGAACTCAACCATCATGAGTTGAGTCATATGTCATTTGATAAGCAACCATACCAGTGTAACATTTGCAAGAAAGGTTTTCTTAGAATACATGACTATATACGTCATGAAATGATTCATACTGGAGAGAGACCGTACCAATGCGATCAATGTAACAAAACTTTTGTCCTTAAAGCAAATTTTAAAAACCATTTAAGGTCTAAGAGTCATGCAGAAAAAACTTTGTGATAAAGTAAAGGGACAAATTATTTCAAGAGACAAACGCACCTCTAGAACAACAATGACATTGGTGCCAAATTTCATTTTTGGTCAATTCCCCTGGAAATATTTTTCTCAATTGGAATTTATTATAGCATTTTTTGCAAAAAATCATTATTATAATAATAACGCACGCCCTCAACATAGCCCCGCACCAGGGAAAGCAGGAAACCCTGTGTCGCGGGTGCCATGCACACACACACATACACCACAAATTACCTACACCCATTCTCACATTAATAAGGATTTATAGGCTTACTTGTGAAAATATTGCATTATTCTAAGATTAATACTTTGCTTGCTATTTATTTATTATTTTGGCAGGTGCATGTAGGTACCTACAGTTACGTCGATGTTCTTATTGAACTGTTTATTAACTTTAAGGACACCAAGAACATTGGAGTAAAATCAGAACGTCAGCTTTGAAATAAAAAATAATTCATAGATTGGTAATACATAGATTAATGCATCAATATAATGTACTTTGGAACTCATTTTAGTTTCTATTACTAGGAGTGCCCATAAAGAATAAATTTTTTAAGAGTTACGATAATTTAACGGTAGTATTTTCACCTAACAATGATAAAATATAATTGGAACTCATGCAATTTGGTAATGTTTTATTACAAAAATTAATAGCAATCAAATATTTTTTATCAAGCCTTCCTTCCCTGGTGAAAACATATATAATTATGCAGTGAATTGCAGCGTAAAAATGCTTACAGAACGAAAAGTTAGCGCCTGGAAACACGAGGAGAAAGTTTTCGCGCGACCGCCACGCTCCGCTCCTCTCCGCAACTCCGCTCGGCGCCCGCGTAGACAAAAGACAAGCTAGTACTTTCCAGCTTAAAGCTAAATAAATAGAGCGTATTTTGTCATGACATGGTCTCTAAACACGTGCACGCGGCCGCTGGGCGGCGGCCGTCGCAGACTCCGCTCTTCGACCGCGCGGGGGAGCGCTATGAAATTCGTGTCGTATAAAGGCGCCCTAAGTGTGTCAATTTGAGCATAGAAATACAGAATGGAGTCTAATTACTTACAACAAAAAAGACACTAAAATAAAAGTCCCTAAGGTATAAAAGCAATTTTAGCACACACTGTGATGGTAATTAAACATACGGTAATTGTGTTTTATATATTATATTCTTTTTTCGGAGAATAACATTGACCCAACTGCGTTTTGTGTCTTTTTATCATAAAGTATATATTTTTTGTATCCTCTATTAATATCCCCCAGGGGATCCATGTGGACAATAAAAATCGGTTCTCACTACTCAAAGTATATCGAGAGAAAAAGGCCTTGAATTGGAGAAATAGCAAAATCAACCATTAAAGTAATTGCTCCTAAATTAATTTTAGGCGCTATTTATAAAAATGAATCTTCATGCGTGAACAGCCACCCTTATAGGTGGATGATTTTCTTAAAAATGAAATGGGACCACTATGGAAGTAGGGGGTACTTCTACTTTCCAACAAAAAAAGAATCATGAAAATCGGTTCACAAATACCGGAGTTATCGCATAACATACATACAAAAAAAACATACAGACGAATTGAGAACCTCTTCCTTTTTTGAAGTCGGTTAAAAAATCCACATAAATTCCCCAGGGGATCGTAGCAGTGGATTCAAAATTGTCGATCGATCGTGCAGAGTGGCAATGACCGGTTTAGTGTTATTAATGTTTCGATGAACACTAGGACTTTCATGGTAATAGACGTGTATATATGCCAACGGACAGTGCGTACTGAAAATCTTCCTTATTTACTGAATACCTGGTGAAATGTATGGCCATGCTAAAAATAGTGGTGTTGAGTCAGTGTTTGTGTTAGGCGCTCAGAGTAATGATTACTCCGAGGTTAGGTGATTTTGACGCGCACCCTGGTGACTTTTTGCTCAGAACTTTCGGAATTTTGCTCAGAACTCGAGTTAGTGTGTGACGACATAGATAACCTTGGTATCCAGTCTGGGACATTTACTTTTATAAGTGTGTCTCATGGATGTAGGAGGTAATGGTGGTTTTCCACCGGCGAGGAGAGACGAGGCAAGACGAGAATAGAAAATATGGCAAAATTTCAATTCCTGCACATCTTCGGTGGAAAAGGTCTGGATTGACGAGGCGAGAATTGAAATGTTTGTTGGTGTAACATTGGACCGTATTGCTGCTCGTATAGAGTATTAAGGTAACGGCACCAATCATGGACAGTTTAAGACCTACTTTTAATGTTTTTTATAATCTTCTGTAGATAAACGTACTTAAGAATGTAATTGAGGTTGCAAGTAATGAAATAAGATATTAGTAATTAGTTTATTAGTGGAAAGGTACACTATTTACATAACCCTTGGAAATATAGCTGAAAAAACACAACCATTTAAAAATACCAGTGATGGACATCCAGTGTTGGACACTAATATCATGATAGGAATTAAATTGAATAATTAATGGCTTCTGTATCTTGCCAAAATCATGTAAATGTCTGATAAATATTTTTCCATTTCTGGAATTATATTATATTAATACCATATCATGTCGGCGATCGAAAAGAGTTTCCTGCAGATAATACCATGGTACTAATTTCGTATAAATCTGCTTCCTTATTTTCAATTCTGCCGGGAAAATATTCTCGTTCATACTTTACGATCACATAAGACCCATTAGTAATTTTTGGGCTCTTTTTACACTTTGCTTTCTTGTTAGACGCCATTTTACTTAAAGGTTCATTTTCAGAGTCCGATTTTCCACTTTCAGCATACGAGTCTAGTGGTGTCTCCAAGGAATCACCACTTTCAGCATACTGAATTTCTATTACATCCTCACCTGAAGACGAATCCTGCTGTCTTATAAACTTTTTTTTCGTTTTTATTGTTTTTTCTTTTTCAGAATCATCTTTTCCTTTAACATTTTTTTGTCTTTTCTATCTTTTATTCGTTTTTCTTTTTCTTCTTCCTTTCTTTTCTTATCATTTTCCTTTTTTTTCATATAATCTCTCCAAGTTTCACTTGTTATTGCTGATGGTACACGCTCTTTTGTACGTAGCTTTTTAGGGTCAGGTTCAGGCCAAAATAATACTCTTTTGAATGATGATGGGATTGCCAAATCATTCGTTTCAACAGATTTATTAGGTGTAGAATATACTGAGATTTGTGTATTCCGTTCTGTCATTATCTGTCCTTGCGAGATCTGTTCTTCTGTATTATCTTCTTGTGTATTTAATACTCGTATATTTGGCTTTAGCATGATCTGTTCTCGTGAATCTTGTTGTTTTGTGTGCTGTTTTATATTCTGTTCATGTTCCTTTAGTCCTTGTTTATTCTGCTCTGTTGATTCCTCTTTATTCTCTTCTTGTAAATTTGGCCTTTGTGTATTCTGTTCTGTCGTAATCTGTCCTTGTTAAATCTGTTCTTTATTGTTCTCTTCTTGTATATTTCATCATTCAGCCATACGACGCCCACTGCTGGGCATAGGCCTCCCCCAACGATCTCCACGACGATCGGTCCTGCGCTGCCCGCATCCATCGGCTTCCCGCGACCTCCACCAGATCGTCGCTCCACCTGGTGCGGGGCCTACCCACTGAGCGTCGTCCGGTGCGCGGTCGCCATTGAAGAACCTTTCCGCCCCAACGGCCATCGGTTCTCCTAGCTATGTGCCCCGCCCACTGCCACTTCAGCTGAGCAATTCTTCGAGCTATGTCGGTTACCTTAGTTCTCCTACGGATTTCCTCATTTCTGATTCTATCACGCAGGGAAATACCGAGCATCGCTCTCTCCATTGCCCGCTGAGTGACCTTGAGCCTTCTTATGAGGCCCATAGTGAGGGACCACGTTTCTGATCCATATGTGATCACTGGCAACACACACTGGTCAAAGACTTTCGTCTTGAGACATTGAGGTAATTTGGACGCAAAGATTTTTTGGAGTTTCCCGAACGCTGCCCATCCGAGCTGGATTCGACGAGAGATCTCTTTCTCAAAGTTGGACTTACCTAACTGGACTGTCTGCCCCAGGTATACGTAATGGTCAACAACTTCGAGTGTAATGCTCCCAATTTTAACTGGAGCGGGTACAACATGGACATTCGACATGATCTTCGTCTTGTCCATGTTCATCTTAAGACCCACTCTTTGGGAGACATTACTGAGATCTTCGAGCATTGTGTTCAGGTCTCCCAAGGTCTCAGCCATAAGAACTATATCATCGGCAAATCGAAGGTGTGTTAGGTACTCGCCATTGATGTTGATGCCAAGTCCTTTCCAGTCCAGAAGCTTGAAAATATCCTCCAACGCAGCAGTGAACATCTTTGGAGATATCACATCTCCCTGTCTCACGCCTCGTTGCAGTTGGATAGGATTAGAGCTCTGATCCTGTAATTGGACTGACATAGTGGCATTTTTGTATAAGTACCTTAACACCTCTATATACCTATAGTCTATTTGGCACCTTTGGAGAGACTGCAGCACCGCCCAGGTCTCGATCGAATCAAAGGCCTTCTCATAGTCCACAAACGCTAAGCAAAGTGGCCGGTTATACTCCTCGGTCTTCTGTATAACCTGCCGCAGCGTATGGATGTGGTCTATGGTACTAAAACCCTTTCGGAAACCGGCTTGTTCGGGAGGTTGGAAGTCGTCAAACCTGCGAGCGAGACGATTCGTGATAACTCTCGAAAACAACTTATAGATATGGCTCAGAAGCGAGATTGGCTGATAGTTCTTCAAGAGTGTTTTATCACCCTTTTTGAAGAACAGAACGACCTCGCCTCTGCCCCATGCCTTCGGCGTTTGACCTTCGACGATGACAGAATTGAAAAGCTTCTGGAGGACTTTAAGTATCGGCTTGCCACCCGCTCTCAGAAGTTCTGTAGTGATTCCATCATCGCCCGCCGCTTTGTTGTTCTTGAGTTGTTTGAGAGCCACACTAATCTCATACAGGCTGACGTCCGGGATATCTTCGGTATAATGTCGGGTAAGCTTGGCTCTGGGGTCTCTAACCTCGCTTTCAACAGGTGCTTTTGTGGAGTATAACTGTCGATAGAAACTCTCTATCTCCCTCAGGATTTCAGGCTTAGATGAAATGATGCTACCGTCATCAGTCTTTAGCTTCGTCAGTTGGCTTTGCCCAATAGACAGATCTCTCGCGAACACCTTGGAGCCTTTGTTCCGCTCAATGGCCTCTTTAATACGCTCTGTATTAAATTGGCGTATGTCGCTAGTCAAAGACTTCGATATCTGCCTATTTAGCCGCCTGTAGTGACTTGCATCCTCTGAGTTCTGTAGCCTCATTTCATTTCTATGTTCCATGAGTTGAAGTGTTTTGTCGGAGAGTTTCTTTATTCTGGTACGGTGGGTTTTGAAAAACTTGGACCCAACCGTACGGACAGTGTCCACCACCATGTTGTTTAGATCGTCCACATCTATGCAGTTTTCGAGGGCTTCGAAGCGGTTTTGAAGTTCGAGCTGAAAGTTCTCGGGGTTTTGGAGTTGTGCAGGTATTGGTCGGAGCGTAGACTCTATCAGTCGAGTTCTTTCCAGCCGGATATTGATATTCAATGTGCCTCGTACCAACCGGTGATCACTTCCTGTTTTAACGGTGTTGATCACAGAGACATCATTGAATATATGCTTTTTCGTCGACAGGATAAAGTCAATCTCATTTTTTATTTTGCCGTCCGGACTCATCCAGGTCCACTTACGAGTTGGAGATTTCCTGAAAAAGGTGTTCATCATATAGAGGTTCTCCTTTTCCATGAAATCAACCAACATCCGGCCTCTGGCGTTCCGTTGTCCAACTCCAAATTGCCCCACTCTCAGTTCATCACCGCAACGCTTTCCCAACTTTGCATTGAAGTCCCCCATAACAATCGTGTAGTGGGTTTTGTAGCTATGCATGGCTTTTGAGATCTCCTCATACATAGCCTCCACTTCGTCATCTGGGTGTGTCGAGGTCGGAGCATAAACCTGTCTTGTATATTTGGCCTTTGTGTATTCTGTTCTGTCGTAATCTGTCCTTGTATAATCTGTTCTGGCTTGTTCTCTTCTTGTATATTTGGCCTTTGTGTATTCTGTTTTGCCGTAATCTGTCCTTGTATAATCTGTTCTTTCTTGTTCCCGTCTTGCTCATTTGATCCTCGTTTATTCTGTTCTGTCATAATCTCTCCATGCGCAATCTGTTCTTCTATGTTTTCACCTTGTACATTTGGTACTTGAAGCCTGGCCTGTCCTTGAATTGTCTGATGTTGAATGGCATGTGTTTGTGTGTTTTCTTCCAATATATTCTGTTGTTCATTTCCTACCAAAATATTTTTCGTCATGGCCCAGATAATATATAAAGATTGATCCTCACTCGGTAATAAATTATCAACATCAGCTCTTGGCATGTAATACAATGTTTTAAATAAAATCAGTTTTTCAGGCGAAAATATAAGTTTTATTTCTGATTCCAGAGTCTTCATAAATTGTGACTTCGTCGTCACTTTAGAAATTCCTGATTCAACTGATTTAGTACGATTATGTGCACTAATTTTGGATATATCCACATACTCCGGTCCAAACGGAAAGAGTCCGCTCTTGCGGAATCCGTTTTTTATCGTTTCTGCAGACACTTTTACTAAAGCAACTTCCAAATTTGGAGCAAAATTTTCTTTCTTTAGGCGTTGTCCCGGGTTGTCAGTCTTCCATGTGCTCACTTGGTTCTTCCAGAAGAGTTTTAAAGGCCTAAAGACAGCTACGTCCATGGGTTGAAGCAAATGCGTGGAATTTGGATAGAGCGCTATAATTTCAATTCCGTTGTCCTTACAGAAATTCGATAAGTGCAGAGTCATATGGGATCTGTGACCATCGAGAAAGAATACTTTTATATAATTGGCTTGGGTACGTTATTTTTATCTAACCACGGATTAAAAACATTGCACACATACTCATAGAAGGTTTTCGCACACATCCAACCAGTTTCGGATCTGCCGATGGCCCATCCTTTTGGGACACTATTTGCAATTAATGTCGGTAATCTTTCGTATGGGAATACAATCATTGGTGGAGCCAAATCACCTGCGGCATTTGCGGTTATTAACACAGTTAAATTTTCTTTATCGTCGCCAGAGCTGTTATAAACGTTTTTCTCCCCCTTTCGAACTAGTACGCGTCCAGATTTTGGCTGAAGGAAAAAAGCACTTTCATCCGTGTTAAAAACACGTCTAGGGTCATTCATTACTACGTCGTATAATCCTCGATTCTTTAAATAGTCAGTATTTGCTGAAAACCACTCTTTAAGCTCGTCTTCTGTGACATCGTCTCTCGCTTTTATTAAATTTTGAGCAGTGCGTTGTGCAATTTGCGGGTGTCGTCTAATAAAAGCATTGTACCAAGCTCCATCGGCTATGAAAGGGTTTGGAAACGAAGCCGTCATGTCGCTAGGGTCACTAATATTGAACTTAACCCTGGACGGAATTGATGCTGGAGTCGATTGTAGAGTCGTTAAGGACAGCTTATTGGATAAAGCTGTTTTAATTGGTCAGTCTTACACGGAGCAGCCACACATTATTGTATATAAGGATGCTCAAACTTTGAAATTTACAGAAATTAATTCAGAATTACCTAAAATTGATTCAAATATTGACTACAGACAGTCTGGTGAAGTCAGGGTAGCCGCTAGTATTGAATTGTGGGGACCAGCATCAATAAGAACTCGCATGAATTCGGAATTCAATGGTTGTGTTTTACTATACAACAATGTTATTGGTCATCCTAACCAGCGGTGTGTCATATCAGGAGGAGTATATCATGTGCACTGCGGTTGTTTAGATATTCCTGTTCTTCCCTGCAGTCAACCTTACAAGCTGAAAGAGAATTCAGTAATTAGTCGAGGAGAGAGAGTTGAGTTCGTTCGAAGGATAGTAATTCAATCTCCAGGTGTTGCGCAATTTTCAGAGGTGTCCTTGGATGACCATGATATTTGTTTTAGAGAGGAAGACGTTAAGATTGACAGTTCGGTTTCGAAAGACGACAAGGGGAGGTTGATGAATATGCTCGAAAAATATAAACAATGTTTTGCTTCAAGTCTAAAGGACTTGGGTTGTACAGATTTGACAGAGATGACGATTGAACTAAACGGCCATCGCCCTATAGTTTATCGTCCTTACCGACTATCACATCACGAACGTGATAAAGTGCAATCAATGATAGGTGAGATGTTACAGACAGGAATAATAAAAGAATCTGTATCGGAGTATGCTAGCCCAGTTATTCTTGTACGAAAAAAAGATGGAAGTTTTCGAATGTGCATAGACTATAGAATGTTGAATTCGATTACACTGAAGGAACGATACCCGATGCCGATTATAGAGGATGAGATAGCTAGGTTGTCAGGTCAAAATTGTTTCATAACACTGGATTTGGCATCTGGTTATTACCAGCGCGTTTCACGGATTGGCCAGAAGCTGGTAGCCCATCCCACCGGTAGCCGTGCCTACTGGAGCCTGGCCAAAGCCGTGCAGTCCAATTTTTGTCGTTCGTCGCTGCCGCCTTTGAGGTATCCCAATGGATTTTTGGCCTATGGCCCCGAAGAGAAAGCCAATTTATTGGCCGACCTTTTTGGGGCTAACTCGCGCATTCACGACCAAGATGCGCAACCGCCGTCAATTCCCCACTGCGGAGTCACAATGCCTGATATAGTTATCAGGCAATGTGATGTCCGCAAGGAACTGCAGACTCTTGACGTGCGGAAAGCCTGTGGTCCAGATGGGATACCTCCTATAGTCCTTAAAAGGTGTGCGGCGGAGTTGTCTCCCGTACTGACGCGCTTATACCGCCTCTCATACCAATCTGGTAACGTGCCCCTAGCTTGGAGGAAGGCCAACGTGCAACCTATCCCCAAGAAAGGAGATCGGTCTGATCCGACAAACTATCGCCCAATAGCTGTCACTTCAGTGCTCTGCAATGTGATGGAGCGGATTCTAAATATCCAGATAATCCGGCACCTGGAACGTCACTCCATTCTTAATGATCGACAGTACGGGTTTCGGCCGAACCGATCAACGGGTGACGTTCTAGCGTATCTAATGCATCTCTGGGGTGAAGCTATCGACAAACAGGGCGAAACCTTAGCGATAAGTCTGGATATTGCTAAGGCCTTTGATCGGGTCTGGCACCGTGGTCTCCTCTCCAAGCTTCCAGGCATATGGTCTTCCCGGCCGCCTTTGTGAGTGGATCTCCGGCTTTCTGCGCGAGCGAAGATTGCGTGTCCTTGTTGACGGAGGCACTTCGCGGCTCGTGACAGTTAATGCTGGGGTGCCACAGGGCTCCGTGCTGTCGCCCACGCTGTTCCTTCTGCATATCAATGACTTGTTGCCTTTTGGCAACATTCATTGCTATGCAGATGATAGCACAGTGCACGGTTGCTATTATAAGCAACCGTCAAGCAGCCGGGAGGACCCTGAGAGAAACCGGGAAAAACTTGTCGCTGAGCTCAACCATGTTTTGGAACATATATCGTCGTGGGGCTCCCGAAACTTGGTTGAAAAAAAATTGCGGGTACTTCGAAAGAATAAGACCCCTTGGAATTTGCTCTGTATATTTTAATTTATTTAAATAGTTTAAGTATACTTACAGTTTTAATTTTACATAAATGTGTTAGTATATATGCCAGTGAGTGTTGGCTATAACAAATTTTCAATTGCACTTTTCTCCATATCACCACAATCACAACCTCTCAGATCCACCACTTTGTATCACATCACTTGGGTCCTGGAAAACTTGTTTGCTGACCATGGATGCTGTTGAGGTTGGTGATACACTTCAAGATCTCACTTCATTTTTTCACTCCCGCATGGAGGACTTTGAGAAGGCTCTTCAGCAGCACACTATTTCAACGGTCCCTGCTGCCCAGCTGCAAACGGTTAAAGCCTTATCTGCAGACTATCAGCAGTTTAAAACATTTATAGTGAATGCGGTCAAAACATTGAAAATGCAGCTGGATCTTCTCCACACAGGTATGGATCGTCTGGAGACCCATTCTAGGCGTAAGGTTTTATTGCTTCATGGTTTGCCAGAGGACAATAAGGAGAACGTTGCTACTAGGGTGCTTGAGGTGTTAGGCGGTAGATTGAAGCTAATGCAAATCCGACCAGAGTGCATAGAGACCTGTCACCGACTAGGGACCGCTAAAAAAGACCGTACTCGCCCTGTGCTAGTCCGTTTTGCGACTTATAAAAGTAGATCTGTCGTATGGAAGGCCAAAACAGCGTTAAAGGGCACGAGAATTTCCATGTCGGAGTTTCTGACAAAGTCAAGGCAAAGCATATTTGCTACGGCCCGTAAGCATTTCGGCATTAAAAACTGTTGGTCGTCTGATGGTACCATAGTCGTGATATTGCCGGACAAAAGCAGAAAAAAAATCACGGAGTTTGGTGAATTACAAAAGCTCCAGGCCAGTTTTCCATCCACGGCAGGCAGCTAAATTGTTGACCAATATAATTATCTTGTTTATTGTGAGGTACTTCCACTTCCGTATTTATAACTTGTCTTTAGGTACCTCCGCTTTATGCTACCTTCCTTCCGTTAAAAGAATAAGGTATTTCATTATTTGAAAACTAAAATTATACCCCATAAACATAATGTTCATTTGCTTTATGTCAGCTCAAACTGTCAATATAATTTTTCGTTCTAAAATTTTTGGTTCATAATTGTTTTTTTTATTTTTTTTATTTTAGTAACTTTGGATTAGAGTACTTCATTTAGTAGAAATATCAATGTGATGTTTCCTTCTAAAATTTAAACTGATAATGAAATTTTTTTTTATTTTTTATTTTTCTCCATAACTATGTATTCAAGTAATCCAGTCGAAATATTAAGGATATTTAAACATAAAGTCCAGTTATGAATTGTAACTTTATGGCTATGATGATTTTGTTGGTAAATAAATTTGTTTGCCTTTACTGTTATTGTGTTGCCAACTCTCGCTGGTGATCTAATTTTTTTTTTAATTTAATTTTTTTTATTGCTCTTAATTTTGCTTATTTAACTTATTTGTAGTATTTTGGTGTATACATATAGTGTTTTATTACTTATAATTTACATATTTATTAATTTCTATTTATGTCTATAAAGTCTAGTTATGTTACCGATAGCTCATCTGATGAATTTGAAAGTGCTTGTAGTGACTTTTCTATTTCTTCTGACTCCGATGGGCCTTCACTAGATGTTAAGCTGCGATCAATATTTCATGGAAAATCCAATTTCTTGAACTTAGTGCATATTAACGCGCAAAGTGTCCCTGGACACATCTCCGAATTAAATACGTCATTCAACAACGGCATAGTTGATGTAATCTTAATTTCAGAGTCTTGGCTTAAGCCTTCTCTTCCATCCCCCCTTTTTTCACTCAATGGATATAAATTATATCGTAACGATAGAGTTGGGATTGGTGGTGGTGGTGTATGTATTTACATCAAGAACCACATCCCATGCTCCATTGTCAGCCAGTCTCCTAACACTTACACTGGGTCTTTAGAGTACCTGTTTCTGGACGTCAACTTACACCACACCAATATCTTAGTAGGTGTTACTTATAGCCCTAATATTAATGTCAATTATTTTGACTTATTTGAGACAACCCTTGAATCCTTGAGTGCCTCTTACGACCATGTAATATTGATGGGTGATCTTAATACTTGTTTATTAAAGAATAACTTCCGTTCCTCACGTCTTAACTCCCTTGTATCTGCAGTGAACTTTGTATTGCTCCCACTCACTGCCACCCATCATTCCCCCAATTGTCAACCTTCACTCTTAGATGTCCAGATTGTTTCGAAACCAGAGTCAGTGCTCTTGCATGGACAAACCACTGCCCCATTCTCGTATCATGACCTCATATATCTATCCTACCGAGTACGCACTCTCAAACCCAGAATTAAAGTCATTTTTCAGCGCAGCTTTGCTAGCGTTTGTGTGGATCGCTTGAGAGAGGATTTTTCAAATATTGACTGGTCTACACTGATTGAATCTAACACGGTAAATGAGAAGATCAAAATTTTTAACAATCTGTTAATAAAGCTGTATGACTCTCATGCTCCACTCAGACCAGTGCGCGTTAAGCATCTGCCTGCGCCTTGGCTTACACCATCAATAAAGAAAATCATGAAACGTAGGGACAAGGCCAAGTCGATCCTTAGGAGGTTTCCAGGTGACGATAATTTGCTTTCCTATAAACGGCTGCGTAATCTCTGCAACAGACTGTGTCGTGACGCCAAACGGCGTTACATCCATTCGTCGATGGAAGGATTGTCTATGGGTCAAACCTGGAAGTTCTTGAGATCTCTTGGTGTGGGTAGAGATCGTGACTGTACTATTGACTTACCTGATCTTAATTCACTCAACAAATACTTTACCAACTCACCATTTACAGTTGCTGACTCTGTCAAGGCTTCCACGCTCACCTCTCTGGGCAATGTTGCACGTCCTGCTTATGAGCCTTTTTCTTTTCGCGAAGTCACTGAGGGGGAGGTTAAGAAGAGTATCCTATCCATTACTTCCAAGGCCGTGGGTGAAGATGGTATTTGCCGTGATATGCTGATACCTATCCTGGAAGACGTTACATCAATTATCACACACATTATGAATTGTTCACTTGCTACTGGCGTCTTTCCTAGCGACTGGAAATTAGCCCACGTTATTCCCATCCCTAAATCCGCTACTCCCACGACTTTCTCCCAATTTCGTCCTATCTCCATCCTACCATTCCTGTCCAAGGTCCTTGAAGGCACTGTTCATAAACAACTTTTCTCATTTGTCTCTCGTTATGATCTTATAAGTCCATATCAATCCGGTTTTCGTCCTGGTCATAGCACAGTAACTGCCTTACTTAACGTCACGGATGATATTCGCCACGCCATGGACAACCGATTGTTTACCATTATTGTGTTACTGGACTTCAGCAGTGCTTTCAACTCTGTCGACTATGACATCCTTCTTGCCATCCTTTGCTCTCTTAACTTCTCCCCTGCTGCAATCGCTTGGTTTTCAGACTACCTCCGCAATCGCCTTCAAAGGATCAAGCATGATGACACCTATTCTGAATGGTCTCCTTTGACTTCAGGGGTGCCTCAGGGTGGTGTACTTTCACCTCTCCTCTTCTCGCTGTTCATAAACGAACTCGCAAAACGAATAACTCCTCCGTTCCACTTATACGCTGATGACGTGCAAATTTATAGACACTTTGATGTAGCTAATACCCTATCTGCCATTGAAGCCATTAATAAAGATCTTCTTGTGGTGAAGTCTTGGGCTGATGCGTTTGGTTTGCTTATAAACCCAATGAAATCACAGGCAATAATCGTAGGTAGCAACAGACTTTACTGTAGGTTGGACATTGATAATCTCGCCAAGGTTTCGTATAATGGAGTGAGTCTTGCATATGCTGATAATACAAAGAACCTGGGTCTGATAATCGATCATACACTGTCTTGGAGACCGCAGGTAAATGAGGTTAGTCGACGCATGCATTTTTCCTACCATTCTCTCAAGCGGCTTCAATTCTTCTTGCCATTCAATACGAAGGTTATGCTTGCTCAATCTTTACTACTTCCTCTTCTCGACTATGCCGATGTTTGTTATTTGGATGCTACTGAGGAGCTGCTTAACAAACTGGAGCGCCTACAAAATCTGGCAATCCGTTTCATATTCGGTTTACGAAAATATGACCGTGTCTCTGAATTTCGGACTAAGTTGAAATGGCTACCAATTCGACTTCGCCGAGATATGCACGTTCTTTGTCTCCTTTACAAAATTCTACATTACCCCCAGCTTCCTCATTATCTGTGTTCCCGTTTTTCTCCCTTATCCCCCAGTTCCCGCCCAAAACGTACCTGTGACACTAGATACCTAATAAATCCCCAATCCAACTCGAAATTCTTCCACAACTTTTTCACGGTGAGTGCAACTCGTATGTGGAATAAACTGCCTGCTGGCATTCGTGACAGTCCATCGGTGGCATCTTTCAAACATAAATTAAAAGAGCACTACCTGTCGAACGCGTTAGATAGCTAATAGGTAACATATATTATAAAGTAGTAATTTGTTTAGATTATAATATATATTCTGCTTATGTTTGTATTTATGTATATAAATTATTTTTATGTATGTATATATATATATATTAATATATATATTATTATTTTTATTTTTTTTTATTCACATTTAAATTTAAATTTTATTGTACAATAATTAGTCCCGCAGACTTCATTTTTCACCAAGGCTAGGGTTGGCTGGAAGAGATCTCTTCTAGAGATAAACTCACCTTTGTATATGTTCTTTATAACTTGTGTTTCATGTATCTTTTCTTTGTGCAATAAAGAGTTATTATTATTGAGTTCAACGCCAAGAAAACCCAGGTGTGCGCGTTCAGTTCCAAAAAATCCCCATTCCTTCCACTTCCCCATCTTCAGGGTACAACGCTGACGCTGCAGGACAGGCTCAGCCTGCTGGGGATGAGCATCCGGAAGGACATGAGCAACAAAGACTATATAGAGAGCGTCATCTGTACCGCGTCGCGCAAGCTTGGCATCCTGAACAAGGTGCACCGATTTTTTACTCCAGAGCTGCGATACCTGTTGTATAAAGCTCAGGTCCGAAGCAGCATGGAGTACTGTTCGCACCTTTGGGACGGCTCTGCCAAGTACTTGCTCGATGCCCTAGATGGACTGCAGCGCTACGCCTTCCGTGTTGTCAACGATCCTCATGTAACTGAGCATGCGGAGTCGTTACAGCTTCGCAGAGATATAGCGTCTCTTAGCGTATTCTATCGCCTGTACCACGGTGAGTGCTCTGAAGAGTTATTCAACCTTATCCCTTCCTCTCCTTTCCATAAGCGGACCACCCGTGCCGGACTGCGTTGCCACAGTTGGACGGTCAGTTCAGTACCGTCCCGCACTAAAAAGTTTGGCAATTCCTTTTTATGCCGAACCATCAAATTGTGGAACCAACTCCCGGCGCATGTATTCCCTCCCCTCTATAACATCGGGTCCTTCAAACGTAGTGTGAAGAAGCATTTGGCCAGACCGGCAAAATGATAGTGACGGAGTGAAGATATTTGTGTTTTCCATCCGTTACTCTCATCTCTGGACTGTATTCGCACTTTCCATCAGGCGCGGTGCAGTCATTTTGCCGAGTCACAATAAAAAAAAAAAAAAAAAAAAAGGTGCCAATAGCAGAACACTGCAAGCACCTCACAGCGTTTGTCACTCCAGATGGCTTGTACGAATTCAACCGCATGCCGTTTGGACTGGCAAACGCGCCTGCGGTCTTTCAGAGATTGATCAATAAGGTCTTAGGGTCTGCTCGATTCACGAAAGCCATGGCGTATATGGACGATGTTCTTATTTTTGGTAAGGATTCTACAGAAAGCTAATCTGACGTTAAATTTGTCTAAATGCGACTTTCTGCGATCTAACATCGATTACTTAGGCTATGAGATTAGTGCGCGGGGAGTACGACCAGGTGAAAAGAAGATCCAATCCGTTCTGAATTTTCCTCGACCAGAAAATGTCCACTGCGTCCGTCAGTTTCTTGGACTAGCCAGTTATTTTAGGAAATTTATCCAAAATTTTGCTCAGATTGCTTCGCCGTTAACACAGTTGTTGAAGAAGGATATAACGTGGCAGTGGGGTCAGGAACAAGAAAATTCATTCCAGGTGTTAAAATCGAAACTGATCGAGAGACCAATCTTGGCTATTTATGATAGAGATTTCGAAACCGAATTACATACGGACGCGAGCAAGGATGGAGTAGGAGGGATTCTTTTACAGCGGAGTAGTGACGACGGTACTTTCCGACCGGTAGCTTACTGTAGTAGGCGAACATCTCCAGAAGAGAGATTTTATCACTCTTATGAATTGGAAACATTGGCTGTAGTCCGTTCGTTAGAAAAATTTAGAGTGTATTTGTTAGGAAAAGAGTTTAAGATAATCTCTGACTGTAGTGCGTTAAGATCCACTTTTATGAAACGTGACCTCATTCCTAGGATCGCTCGTTGGTGGCTGTTAATCCAGGAATACAACTGCACTGTTGAATATAGGCCAGGAGCCAAAATGGCTCATGTAGATGCGTTGTCACGTAACCCTGAATCGGACGATCATGCCTCTGGTATGAACTCTGCTTTGCAAGTTATGACCATAACCGGTGATGACTGGTTACTCACCTTGCAGTTAGGGGACTCTGAATTGGGTAGGATTAGACAGATTCTTGAAAAGGGTCTAGACACGCAGGGGCTCCAGTACATCAAGGATAATTATCTTATGCGGGGTAACAAGTTGTTCCGGTATTTGAACGGTGACAAGGATAACGTGCGCTGGGTGGTTCCAAAGGGAGCTAGATGGCAAATATGCAGGATGAACCACGATGAAATTGGTCATCTGGGGTTAGAAAAGACATTAGAGCGAATAAAAAAAAATTATTGGTTCCCGAAACTAACACGATTTGTAAAGAAGTATGTAACGGCGTGTCTTGATTGCGCCTACGCTAAAAAGGTGAATAACAGCAATGAAGGCTTGCTACACCCCATTGAAAAGGTAGAGAAACCCTTTCACACACTGCATATTGACCATCTGGGTCCCTTTGTGAGGTCGAAAAGAGGAAATTCTTACCTCTTAGCAGTCGTAGATGCGTTCACAAAGTTCATTTTTATAAAAGCGGTTCGAAATACGAACACAAAGAATGTAGTTCGCGTTTTAGATGAAATATTCTACACTTTCAGGGTGCCTGATCGTTTGATTAGTGACCGCGGCAGCTGCTTCACGTCGAACGCGTTTAAGACATACTGTTATGAAAAGGGTATTAAGCACATCCTTAATGCTGTTGCAAGTCCAAAATCAAATGGTCAGGTAGAAAGATATAATAGGACTATTCTTAACTCCCTGAAAGCGCAGAACTTGAGATGTGACGACAGAGACTGGGACAACCAACTCGGAAAAATACAATGGGGTCTCAACAATACCGTTCAAAAAACTACTGGTAGGAGGCCATCAGAAGTCATGTTTGGAACCTTGATGAACGGGGAAATTAACCCTAGTCTGAACGAAATCTTGGAGGAGACTAGAGAGAATGTAGATGTTTCCACTATTCGAACAGAAGTTAAGGAAAGGATAGATTCGGAACAAGAAAAACAAAAACAGAGATATGACAAAAACAAACGACCTGCTAGAATTTATAATACGGGTGATCTCATCAAAATCACAAATGTGAGTTTAAGGAACGATGGGAAGAGTAGAAAGCTTCTACCATCGTATACTGGGCCTTTCCGTGTTATTGAAGTCTTAGGTCAAGATAGGTACAAAATAGCATCTATACCTGGTTTCAATAGTTGTGCCACTAAACGTACCACTACGGTAGCAGCTGACCGCATGCTGCCGTGGGTGCACTTAGCTGCATTACAACTAAATGATGACGACGACTCTGATGCAAGTAAATGTTCGGATGACGAGAATAACTAACACTGCTGTGTAACTAAATGATTCCATAGTAATAATTTATTATTATATTCCCACTAAGTCGTGCAATTAGATTTTATTATTTTTTTATAAACGGGTGTTACTGCAGGGACTTTGTTTCTGTTCCAGCCTGGGCGTAAGGATCGATTGGCTTGCGTACTGGCCGATGCAAGAGTCTAACGACGACCTACAGCGAAGATCGATTGGTTCGCGTGTTGGCGTTGTAATAAGAAAGGCATTTGATTCTTGATATACAAGAGACCATAGACGACCTACAGCGAAGTTCGAATGGTTCGCGTGTCGGCGATATCAACGGTATTATGTATACCTAGATATAGTTAGTAGAGTCCAATATCATTGAATCTTAGTATTAATCAGACCATGACGACCAACAGCGAAGATCGATTGGTTCGAGTGTTGGCGTTATAACAAGAAAGTTATTATGTATGCCTAGTTGGTAGAAACCAACATCAGAGAATGCTTAGTGTCCACTCGAGATCATAGACGATCAATAGCGAAGGTCGATTTGTTCGCGTGTTGACGTTGTGATAAAGCTTATTTTGTATGACTAAATCATATTATTGTAGAGTCCGATAGGAAAATGATTCTTCGATGAATTTGCTATTATCATATATTAAAGTATATTTGCAGCTAAAGTTTGAAGGATGTTGTCATTAAATATTTTAGCGAAGATCTATTGCGTTGCTTGATTCTTAGTGTGGTAAAGAAATTAAATGTAATGAAATTATAAGTAATGAAGCTGTTTATTTTACTATAATGTAAATATTATATAGGTTAGTGGTTATATCATGTCTGTATGTGTTAAAGTTTATAATATAACAATAAACTATTGTAAGAAATAATAATTATTTTTGATATAATATGATTTTTACTAGGAATGGAGCCGAACAAGTCTAGTAAAAATAATCGAGCATAAATGTAATTTATTAACTATTATAAACTAAACACTTTCTGTTTGCAATATTGTTTGTATTAAATTATCCTTAAATTTAATTTGATTTGTGGAGTACATATGTGAAATGAAATTTTAGATTTTTTTTTTGAGTGGTAATTAATTTGATGGCCTAGTAGTGTAGGGTTGCCACTTGGC
>NW_020653739.1:837023-853811 GCF_003589595.1 Hyposmocoma kahamanoa | reverse complement strand
TTTTTCATTTTTTTGATAATATCATCATTGTTGTGCTGTAATATAACAATAAATTTTTCAAGGAGTATTTTCTCATCAGCTTTTCTCTTTTGGCTTTGAGGCACATTGTTGTCGTGGCTCACATAGTGTGCAGTTTGTATTTGTGGAGAGTCAAGTAATAAGGTATCGCCCTGACAGCTTATGGAATCATCATCATTAGATAAATTCGATGAATGTTGTTCGTATCTCTTTTTCCTTAATGTTACGTTTCCTTCATTTTTTTGTTGCAATGGCTGATCTGTGTGATGGTATTGCTGAACCGGGCTATTAGTATTACCAATTTTTGGCATTTTGGATCGACATAAGGGACACTTCCAACTGCTTTTGTGCTCTTTTGTCATTGTGTATACTTTCGCTCGCCCGATCACAGCGCCGCTCTCGCCCGCAAAATAGATACCTGGTACATATTCAAATGTCGAATTGACTGAGATGGTGCGACTTTACGCAATAAGTGGTGATAGTGTGAGACGAGCGATTAGAATGTTCGGAGAAATGTTCCCAAATCGGCCGCTGCCAAATTATCGGGTGATGCTTGCTGCGACTCAAAGACTGCGCGATTATCGCCAGTTCGATGAGCCTATAAATGCTGAAGGTCGTGGCAATGTCGTGGCAAATCAGCGTGGACCTGCAGGAGCGCATCTTGGACTATTTTGAAGAGGAGCCGCGCGCTAGCACACGGGAGGCAGGACGCCACTTCAATGTCTCGCACATGACAGTGTGGAACCTTCTAATGTGTTTGTGCTAAACAATTTAAAACGAAATTTACGACGCCGTGCTAGACTATCATTGTGCAAAACGGTGGACATTTCGAACAATTGCTCCGTACCACGTAAGTGTAAATAAACTGTAAATAACTAAAACATCATTGTAAATAATTTAATTTCACATTTTTAACTACGCCAAAAACCTCAATTCTTATTAAATAATAACTAGTTACTAAATCATAAACTTATTAGTACGTAAAACATTTCGATGATGGTTCCTAAGTAAAAAAATAATTAACCTAAGCTAAAACGTAATCATTTCGATAACAGCTTTTTTCATTATAACATAAATGAGTTAGTGAGTAACTTAGTTTTTATTTTCTTGAGAAATGAGGTGCTTTGTCGGCCCGAAAAAGTAGGAAGGGAGATGTGAAATCAACCATTGTTATTGTGTGTAGGAGTGTGCGACTCGCGTCGCCGCCGGCGTCGCTTGGTATGTTCCACTTTGGACTCGAAATCAAGCGTAAAGGGGATCGTTTTATTCCTATGTGCACTCCAAAACAAATATGTTGATTTATTTTTTGATTTATCCCATATCCTAATTTTATTTTAGTCTATGTTAAGTTGTAACATGATTTTCTACGACGTGTATGAATATGTCCCACTTTCAAATTTACAGCCTGTATATCGATCAATATAACAAAAAAAAAAACAAAATCATATAATCGAAAAATTCTTTTATTAGTTATGTAAAGTGTAACAAAAAACTATTAAATTAAAATATAAATTTTTACTACACTATTTCATGTATATACAAAAACCTAATTACAGTAAACAGAAAAAACATAAATTATTATTTTCGGGGCGGAAGAAAATTTTAAACTGCTTTTCGAAGCACAATTTTTGATAATGGATTGGACTTTTGAAATAGTATATTTTATTTTATTTTAATAATTTTTTTTCTTTCACTTTATACAGAGTGTTTTTTTTAGTTAGTCAAATTTAAGAAAATGTTATACATTGGGAATGAAATTTTTAATAAATTAAATTTGTCCAACTTTGCTGTCCCGATATTTTTCTTCGGGTACAATGAAGTCATCCTTTTAAGAAACTGAGTCTATTAGCATTAAAAAAATTTATGGAATTTGATCAAATTCTGCTGCCCCGATTTTTTCATCCCATACAATGAAATGATCCCTTCCTACCTCTGAGTCGATCAGCACTAAACAAAATTTTGATCAATTTTATTAATTATTATGGACAACACACGCTTGACTAAAAAAAATTATGAAATCAAAAATTATGCATGGTTCCTAATACAGTTTTCTTGTATCTTCTATGGTTTCAGATTTCCCCAATTGTCCCATTAAAAAAACACTCTGTATAAAGTGAAACAAAAAAAAATTACTAAATATAATAAAATATACTATTTCAAAAGTCCAATCTATTATCCAAAATTGTGATTCGAAAAGCAGTTTAAAATTTTCTTCCGTTCCGAAAATAATAATTTATGTTTTTTCTGTTTACTGTAATTAGGTTTTTGTACATACATGAAATAGTGTAGTAAAAATTTATATTTTAATTTAATCGTTTTTTGTTACACTTTATATAACTAATAAAAGATTTTTTCGATTATATGATTTTGTTTTTTTTTGTTATATTAATCGATATATAATAAGGGTCGTATTCCAGAACTCTACTCAATACTCAAGTCAGGACTTGAGTATTGCAGGGAGCACTGAAAATCATACTCAAGTCCTTGCCATTAGGGTCGTATTTCCAGTGCTTGAAATCATACTCAAGTCTGCTCAAATCCTGACTTGAGCATTGAGTAGAGTTCTGGAATACGACCCTGAGAAACCATTTCCTAGATGGGTGTTTAACGATGATTTTTCATATCAGAGTGCTAAGATTTTTTTTAATAAACACCTCGTCTGTGTTGTCGATGTAGCGTAGTGTCTGAGTAAAATCATGTCGATGTAACATGTTGTCGGAGTAGCGTGGTGTCTGAGTAAAATAATGTCGAAGTAACGTAATGTCTGAGTAAAATCATGTCGGTGTAACATGTAGTCGGAGTCGCGTGTGTCGAAGTTCAGTTTTAGAGTCGAGATTATGGCGTACGTACGATTTGAGATTGAAAAACCTTTCTTCCGATTTTTCTTCCGTTAACATAATATATAAATATTTATAAATTAGATATATAGGATCGAATAAGAGGTAATAGAATAAACTCAGCACACTTAAAGCAATGTATGTTTTATATTCCAATGACAACATAAGTTACAAGGTTACTATGGAAACGATCTTTATGGTAGGCACAAAACACAATAAATAACACAATAAAGGCTTCATGCCTTATATACGGGACATATTACTTCAGCCGCGTATTTATCGCTAGATGAACTGAACAGCATTGAATCTTCACTATTCGTTTGCGCGATCTATTAATGGCAATTTTTGGTGGAAACAGAGAGATATGAAACTAAAAAAATTTTGGTCAATTTTATTGATTTATATGGACAGCTCACACTTGATCAAATAATTGACTATGCCATTATAATTTTATTCAATTGAAATATGATATTGAGATAGTTTTATTACTTTATTTATAGCAGTTATATTATCTGTATATATTATGTGCCAACGCCTGCCCTTTATATTATGGCAATAGAGCACTAAAAACGTTTGCTTTTTTAATTTAATCAGGCACTTTGTAAAATTTTCAATCGCTTATATTATTTAACTATGTAGATAAGAAGCGTATAGCTTTAATTCGTGAAAGAAGCAAATAAGTAGCAATTGTTGGTAATATATACTTCTGGAAAATCTGCTCTCTTCATGCTGAACAAAGTGGCGACCAGCCATCCTGATATCAGAATGGCTGGTCAATTTAAATTTCTCAGAATATATCAAAGGTAGCAATTATTTAGAAAAGGTAGCAAATAGGTAGCAATTCTTGAATATATACTCAGTGCCAAATGCCACAGGCGACCATCTATCCTGACGGTCACCATAATTGGTTAATGGGAGTCCGGTGAATATAATTGTTATGTGGTCCTGTCTCTTGTAACGTAGTGGTTAATGCTCTTCTTCCATTCTCTATGTTATTGCTTCTTGATTATAAGTTCCGTTTTATATAAAAACAAGTTAAAACACCGTATTTGGCTGAAATGGTAAACTCGAAAAGCCAAGAATTTTTTTAAATTTTTTTTTACATAACTGACATGCCAATGACACTGGCAAGCTGTGTTGCCAATTTATGGAGAACTCCCCAAATTGCGGGGAATTTTAGTAATTTTCAACGCGATTAGTAAATTTGTGAGGATTAGCGCTATGTGAAGATTTTTATCATTTTGTTTAATCAATCGATTGCTGATGGATCGCTAGTTTGATTGTTACTGATTATAACACTGTGATGAACGATATCAAGATTTTTTGAACATGTCACGTCACTCGCATTATTAGCCGATTAAGCAGAATTATTATCAGAGCAGTTGGATCTGCGTATTGAGTTCGCGGTCCTCTCTCCCGTTTGGACCGATCTACAGTATGAAAAAAAAAGAAATCACCTATTGCTAAACAAAGCCGAGCAGTTGGTACGTCCACATCACAACTTGCCACTTATCATCATTAAATATAGGTGTAAACTTAATTTACTCGATGATTATTTCTGACCTTAACATAGTGTCACCAAATGCGCAAGAAATGATTACGTTACTTTATTTTATAAGGCTAAAAATTATTTGCGTGTTTTTTCAGACTGATTTATGTTGAATCTCATTAAAATAAATAAATGATGACGGTCATCTCATTTTATAATTTGCTGTACATTTTATTTAAACATTTTACATTCTGTTCACATTTACAGCAAACGTAATAGATGGTTTCATTTCGAGTTTAATAATTCCTTGGTATATTTTGATGCGGCGTATTCATAATAAATAGTGAGAACTCGGCATGTGTGGAATTTGTGGGGAAAATGAAATTTGCTCTCCCTATATTTAGAGATTTTAACCGTGAATTTTGGGGATTTTTAACAAATGGCATTGACAACGCTGCTGGCGAGGCGAAATTTTAAAAAGACAGCATTCACCAAGCAAAAAATGTAATTTATAGAAACAACAGCTAATGCTTACACGATATTATTGTAGGGTTCAGATAATTTTGTATAGATTTTTATTGATAATTTATTTAGTTACCAAATTATAGGAAAATATTCTTCTTTGTAATGGTTATACGGAATTTATTATTCAGGATGACAACACTGTGAAGCAAAATGGTGGAGTGGGTGTCGTCCTGAATAATATAAAAGCAGTGTTTTAGTTTAAGAGCGGGCAGTTTTTTTGTGAAAATCGAAGAGATAATAAACAACAGTTGTGATTCGGTGAGGGTTTTTATACATTATGAACTTTAAGAAGGAGGGAGGTGAATTAGAAAACAACCCTATGGGTTTACTAAAAAATGTCCACCTCAAACAAGAGCCAGTTGATGTTACGGAAGAAAACATTACAGAAAAGCTGGACCTGTTTGCAAATCACGAAATCAAGGAAGAGATGGTCATAGGGCCAGTGGTATTACAACCTCCTGCTGTGGTTAAAGCAAAATGTGTGCAAATTGGTGTTGCAGAACATATTACTAAGGAGCGGGATTTGCATGCAAACAAAATCAAAGAAGAATTGGTCATAGGACCTGTGGTGTTGCAGTCTACAGATTTAGTTCAAGCAAAATGTGTGCAGAAAAAATCTGATGGGTTGAATGTTGATACCCAACCATACAAATGTGATATTTGCACTGAATATTTTATAAGCAAATTTCAACTTAAGTGTCATTTAAAAACTCATGGAAAGAAACCGTATTTATGTCACATTTGCAATAAATGGTTTACATCAAAAAGTAAACTCAAAATTCATACTATGTTCCATACTGGAGAGAAACCGTGCAAGTGTGATATTTGCTATAAATGTTTTACAACAAAACAAGAACTTAAGACTCATATAATGATTCATACTGGAGAGAAACCATTCAAGTGTAATATTTGCAATAAATGTTTTACAACTAAATCTCAACTTACACGTCACTTAAATGTCCATGCTGGAGAGAAATTATACAAATGTGAACACTGTAACAAAACTTTTGGCTATAAATTAAGTTATGTTACGCATTTAAGGACGCATACTGGAGAGAAATTATACAAATGTGAACACTGTAACAAAACTTTTGGCTATAAATTAAGTTATGATACGCATTTAAGGACGCATACTGGAGAGAAACCGTTCAAATGTGACCACTGTAACAAAGTTTTTGCATTTAATTCAAGTTTTAATAACCATTTAAAGATTCATACTGGAGAGAAACCATACATTTGTGATATTTGCAATAAATGTTTTACAACAAAAGCACGACTTAAGCATCATTTACAGGTTCATATTGGTAAGAAACAGTTCAAATGTGATCTCTGTAGCAAATTTTTTGTTCGTAAAGGAGATTGTAAAACACATTTAAAAACTCACACTGGAGAGAAACCATACGTTTGTGATATTTGCAATAAATGTTATACAAGAAAACATGATCATGACAAACATAAAATTAAATGTCATATAATAGCCCATATTGATGGGGAAATATCTAATTGTGACTAACATCAAACAACTATGGGAAAACTATACATACCTTCACTATCAAATACTACAATAATTGCTATATGATAATGAGTGCAAAGATTAAATGAAAACTGTCAATATACGATTAGAATGCTTATTTACAAAGCATATTCATAAATGGTTCTTTGGGAGACTGACAAATTGGAATAAAACCAACTCAAGAAATCAACGGAATTCAAAATGCAAAAATGTATAACTTTCATATTGATAAACTGCTCATACAGAAAAGCAACGATTATGATGCAAACATTTTAGAATTCGTATATAAAATTATGGGTCTATCCAGATGTTCCAGACGGCCCAGATGTCAAAATTTCACACATTTGAGGCAAGACACAAATAATATGTTAGCCCTTTTAAGTCCCCATTGGAATAAACCACACGTTTACTATTAAATTTATTATCAAATGGACTGGTGTCATGATTTATTCAAAATAAAGTGTTAATAATCAGCTTTGTATTTTAATAATCAAAAACCCACAGGTTTAGTTTCTTTTTATAATATCAAGTGATGGGACAAACAAGTTGTGCGCCTGATGGTAAGCTACACGCCGCCTGCCCATAACAGTTGCAGAGCCACTCAGAGCTTTAAATCGCGAAGATCTGAGGAGCACTGCCACTGCGCTCGTCACCCTGAGACATAAGTTGACAAGTCTTACGTGCCTATAATTCCACCAGCATCCTCACCCTTCAAAACCGGAACACAGTAATGCTGACATTACTGCTTGGCGGTAGAAATAGGTAAGGGTAAGACATGTACAGAATTAGGGTCATATTCATGTAAAAGGTACATTTACAGGTAATTTTTATTGTGGTTAAAAATGTAATTAAAAACAATAATATTATTTTATACCATTAAAATAAGGTTAAAATTATATACTGCAGGTATTTTTATATCTAAAAGTATTGATTTACCCTAGAATTTTAATAAATTATAAGTTATTACAATGATTTAAATCCGGAAAAATAGTTTCATTTTCTATGTGTAACACTCGCGAAAACCTAAGAACTCGATATTGTAATAGTTTTACTTTCTATGAAATTTTAAATGTCACATCCCCGGGTGTCTAACTCAACGGACCATTACAGCTGCCGGTTAGCTATGAAATTCATGAAGTTGAAATATTATGACTATAATATTAATATAGTTGTTGTTGAACTGCCTCTGTGGCCGAACGGTTACCATGCCACTGCCATGACTGCCACGCAGAGGTCCCAGGTTCGATTCCCGGGCCGGGAGAAATATATGTATGGCCTACATTTATTTCTCTCTTGAGTTTGGGTGTAATTTGTGGTTGTCTATGTGTGTGTCCATGGCACCAGCAACACAGGGTTTCCCTAGTGCAATATGTAGTCAAATCGCGACAGAGGGAAAATGACTTTTAAAAAGTAATTATAAAATAATTCAGTACAGAGTACTAAAAAAACCGACCTCAAAAGTACAAGTTACGTCTATCTGCTAAGTTTTATTGAAATATCCTAGTTCGCCACTTTAAAGGACTTGACACTGGAGATAATAAAAATCGGTTCTCACTACTCAAAGTATATGGAGAGAAAAACGCCTTGAATAGGAGAAATAGCAAAATCAACCATGAAAATAATTGCTCCTTAGTAAAATTTAGGCGCTTTTTATAAAAAGGAATCTTCATGCGTGAACAGCCACCCTCAGAGGTGGATGATTTTCCTCAAAATGAAATGGGACCACTATGGAAGTACCCCCTTTCCAACAAAAAAAAGGATCATGATAATCGGTTCACAAATACCGGAGTTATCGCGTAACATACATACAAAAAGAAACACAGTCGAATTGAGAACCTCCTCCTTTTTTGAAGTCGGTTAATAAAAAACGAACAATTCGTTTGATGGTCGATATAAGACTGATTTATTTTAATTCAATATTCTTACTGCTAAGCGCCTTATCTACTATAGACATGCAACTACGCAGTTTTGGGCGCAGGTGCATTTATGATGACCATGCTATCTCTATAGGAGTGAGACTGTGTAACTTCTCCCTCCTTCAGTTCGAAATCATCCGAAAAACAAATTTTTTGGAGGATGATTGCGACTTTTGCGAAAACTGCATATGGAAACGAAATATTTGTATAAAATATAAGAAAGAAAACCTATGATTAATATTACATATAAGACAATGGTTCCTATGCTAACACTCCGTATCCACTACACTAACGCTTGGCACTTCATTGT
Source organism: Hyposmocoma kahamanoa (assembly GCF_003589595.1). NCBI lineage: Eukaryota > Metazoa > Arthropoda > Insecta > Lepidoptera > Cosmopterigidae > Hyposmocoma > Hyposmocoma kahamanoa. The sequence continues at coordinate 845,203 of NW_020653739.1, read as the reverse complement.
TTTTCAACGCATACGATATTATTTTTAAATTAGTCAGGTCAACTCCATTTAATTTTACAGGATTGATGTTCCTTTGGATATCAGTCTTCAGGTTTGCAGGGAGCTTTGCTAAAGGAAGTTGTAGATATAGTAATTTTTCTCCTTTTAAGGTATGTTCTCGTAAACAATGGTTCGCTATTTTGTATTCACATTTGTCGTCTATCGTGAGCAGGTTTGTACCAGAAAGAGTGTAATGTAGAATTTTATTGGCACAGGGCACCTTGTGAGGTCAACTGCGAACTTCGTGTATATTACCCATCTGTTCAAATGCAGTGGCTCTACCTTTATTTCTTCAAGTTCTATTGGAATCTGTGCACAGGCAGGAAACATCATTCGAATATCTCATCAAATCCAGAATACAGGTATCTTCAACAGGAACTATTGTCTGCGTTTCGTCACACAGAAACATTCCATCTTCGACGGCTTTGCACGGCGTGGATAACGAGTTAGCTTTCAACCCCTTTGCAATAAGGTAAGGGTATTTAGGTAAAATAATTAAGGTAAGGTTTGTTTCAGGGTTGGTGATTGGTAAGGGAACAATTTTGTAATAAAAGTAGGTATCTTTTCTAATTAAAGGTATTTCCATTACAAATATAATTTCATAATTCTTAACATATGATTTTAATACAATTGACTGCTCAATTTTTATTATATTTTCTGGAGTTGAAGGCAATACGAGCTTGTCCGTTCTCTCTATAAGCTTTAGTATCCTTATAAGTTCCTGAGTATTAACAACAAATTGATGTAATATTCCGATTCTACTAAACGCTATAATATTTTCAATCTCATTCAATTTAGCATAAACCATCTGAAAATTATGTAAAAACAAATTGTAAGCTTGTATTATTTTATTGATATAAGAGGTCTTTGAAATTTCATTGATTTCTTTACTAATCTTATTAACTGCAGCATCTAACAAACAAACAAAAAATAACAGAGACCTACTGATATTGGAGTGAGAACGGACCAGTCTATTTAATTCCTTGTAACTATTTATATTTAAATCTAAATTTTCTCTTATAATTATTACAGTTTCGATGAATATCTCGTCGAAACTATCGACGCGACGATAGTGTAAACGCGGTGTCACACGTGAATACGAAAAAGCAATTCAAGATAAAATCGCTACGATATCGTAACGGTTTGATTACATCTAACCGTTTACACATGTATGTCGTGCATCGCATCGCTATTCGCATCGCCTATCGCACGAATGTGATTGTGAGAACGCGACAGGGTGGAGACCCGCTCACAGATTTAAAAACCCTGGAGACATTCGTTTTAATGTTTATAGAGGTAGTTTGTTGTTGGTTTCAAAACGAATTCGTAGGAATTTAAAATTAAGGATATATGGTTAAAATATAAGTGAAAATAATTGGATATGTTATGTTTTAAGTTAACCTACCAGTGTGATGAATGATTTTAGTTTTAATATCAATTTATTAACGTGCCTAAATGTCTTTTCTTTTTGCTAAAATACTTTGTAAACGGTATTTTTCTACTGTCATTGTCAAAATTATTATACTGTCATCATTGTTTATTTATATGAGTCTGAGCGAGTTTTTCTCTTGCTTTATTTTTTCGCCGTCATAGGTACGGAAATATATTATTTATTTTTTGGTATTCCGGTTAAAGAGGTATTAAATACCATTGGCGACTTCGCCTTTACTTTACTTATGATTTTTATAAGAATACTGACACTGACTCAAGCCTATCCGCCATGAAGACATATAATAATAAAAATATCTTGCTATTTTGTTAGAAAGTACATGACCTGGTCACACTTCTCAAGATATTTCCTAGAAATAATTGGACTATGGCATGGACGGAGAGCTCTCAGTTTAAAGGTAGATTTTATAGCAACATCCAACCATCAATACAAGTGAAACCGTGGTTCTCTAAACTAAAACTGAGCAGAATGGCTGCACGCATTTTGACTCGTATGAGATTAGGTCACGTATGTACTCCTGTTCACCTTGCGAGATTCAATATAGTTGTTGACAATGTGTGTGACTGCAGTGAAATTGGTGATTTAAATCACTTTTTTTTAAATTGCCCAAAACTTTATCGTTCTTCTCTTATCCAGAATCGTATCCAATCCCAAGTGCCTCATCCGACTTCCATCTATCTTTTGTTGTTGTCCAATTACTCTTCTATATATGTTTTTTATCTAAATTTATTTTAGAAAATAATATAAAGATTTAACAGCTGAAATAATAATATAATATTTATTCTATATTTATACCATGTTTATTTACATCTCATAATTCCTCGCCTGATCCCTTTTGCACTTTTTCTCCAACTTTCAAATGCCATATCAAAGTTAGTCAAAACATTTTGTAAGTGGCTAAAACGCTTACCACGAAAGACCAAGAGAAATAAGAAAAAATAAAAAAGCTTATGTATTGATTTTTTAATTTTCATGTCCACAATACTCGTTCAATAGCAGAACCTACTGAAAGAAACAATTGGAAGAAAAATAGTATTGGAATTTAAATCCTAAAAAGGCACCGCCAATTGGAACATAAGTGAAAAGAAGCAAAGTAATACCATGAGCAAAGTGAGTTTTCCATTATTGTTTACATTTTATTCATGATTTTCTTGGGCTTGTAAATATACGAATTTGTTGTGGAGCAATTTATAGAAAATTCCGCAGCCTAGAGTATCGCCCCAGCAGCGCGAGGCCATGCTGGCCTTTATGATGGCCCATGAGGATCTGGCAAGAGGCCGTGTCACGGGGCCTGATGCAGTGCGGCACAAGGCCAAACTCTTGCAAGAGATGACCACAACATTAAATTCAATTGGGTCTGGGGCCACCAAAACCCCTGATAAATGGTTGAAGGTGCGCTTGTACTGTGTATGTAACTACATATTATCTAAAGAACAACATGATGAAATTTTTTAAAATAATTGTAAACTGTTTTAGTGCTGGATGGACTGGCGATGTGATGTAAAAGCGAAAGCTTTAAAAATAAAAAAGTATTGTGAGGGCTCTGGAGGTGGGCCAGGCCCTTCACCTCTCACCCAGATTGAGGAGACCCTCCTCCAATTTTGTGGGATTGAAATGGTGCTTGGGGTGGAGGACGTTCAGGACCCATTGGAGGTAACTAAAGAACCTTTATCTGAAAGAGTGTGGATTGCATTGCGTGTAAAAGATAACTTGTGTCATCATTGGTTATAGTAGAAAACGGGGTAGTACTAATATTATAATTCATGGGTACATTTCCAATACTAATTACATGTCTAATACTGCATACCTTATATTACTAACTTATTACACAAGTGTTTGAATAGTCTTTGGCTATGTTATTGGAAACTCCCTAAATTTGATCTAAAACACTTGTATATATAGGTTACAGACATGATTCCTCCAACAGAGGTGAATGAAAAAATAACCGATCCCTCTGCATACGTAGAGGTGGAAGTGATAGATGAGGGCTTGGGAGAACGGCACCATAAAGCGAAAAGTATGTATATAAATGTATTATGCTAACTATATACTATTAGCTGCTTCCATGGCTGAAGGGTTACCATATTGGCCTGGCACGCAAAGGTCCTAGGTTCGAAGGGCCGTGAGAAATATTTGTATGGTCCTCATTTATTTCTCCCGTGAATGTGGGTGTTATTCGTGGTTGTGTATGTTGTGTGTCTATGGCATCCACGGCAAGAACAATTTAACAATTTTATTTTTTGCCTGGGGAGTTGCTTATGCTTGATAATAATACTGCAATTCATATCATTAACATGCATTTATGCTACTGGCATACATAAGGGGACCAAGACCAAATCTTTGTTTAGTAATGGGTATGGCTGATAGTAGGTCATTGTATTCATCTTTATGATTACTTTTGCTGTAGGGAAAACCCCTAAATATAGAATATATATCGCCCGTTTGCCAGAACAACGTGTTATCTCCAAAACAACGAGATATATAGACAATACGTTGTTCTGGCAAACGGGCGATATTTATTCTTAATATATATATAATTCTATGTTGTAATATAATAATACAATATAAATATAACATAATAATAACATATAATTTTTAAAATGTTTTGTGGATGACGCACTGCAAGACTCATTAGATAGGCAGGCGATTGCCTTAGAGCACGTAGCTGGAGGATTGGCTGAAGTGGCCTCATCAATAAAATTAGGCCTGCAAGAGGTTGCCGCTGCTCTTAGAGCAGTCGCAACTGCAGTGGAGCAGCAGAACATGACTGCCATGGCCGAAGACGACTAAGGTAAAATGTTTATTGATTATTTCACAGGGATAGTGATGTCGGAGACTCAGTCTTTTAAGGTATATTAAAAATCTACTACTTTTTTTGTTGACTATCATGCACTACTAAGGCGCTAGTCTTTGTAAAAACAAACGACTCTGAGTCTGTTAGTATAATGACTAAGTCTTAAAAAAACTCGAACCTTTAGTCTTAATTTTAGAGTCGAGTCCTGTAAAATGGAGTCGTGTCTTTTTAATAGGCTTTCAAAGACTGAGTCTCTATCATGATTACACAAGACTTTTAATGGTTTTAAATTAAGTGATGCTACTCAGCCTGTACAAGGAAATATAAGTTGTAATGTTTTTATAATCTGTTTATTAACTAGTTCTTATAAGGAGCCCCCTCTGAAACAGTTAAATGTTTTGTTCTATTTCTTGTTGAGATGGGCTACTTTCTTGCGTCTCACTTCCTTGCGTCTCAGCATTCTCGGCATGTGCCCCTAACCCGCCCAGAACATTGTGCAAAACAGCACATGCGTTAATAATTTGGCCTGTTTTTTTTGGAGAATATGCTAGGTCGCGATGCTTATGCAAACATCTGAAACGGTTTTGTAGAACTCCAAAACATCTTTCGATGGAGTTCCGAGCCTAAAAATAAAAAAAAATGTAGTCTAGACAATATATTATAATTAATAAAAATAACAATTCGCACAAGTATTTTACCAAAATATGCATTCGTGTGTATTTTGCAACCTGGCTGCCATTAGGCGTCATTAGCCATAGCTCCAGTGGGTAGCCGGAATCACCTGAGAAATACCTTATTTGTACATGTTATTTTGGTTTACATTTTTTTACTGAGTTATATATTATTATTACAGGTGCATACCAAGAAGCCAGTTGGCGGAAGTATTTTCATTTGGTCTCGAACTATGACTGCCTTCCAAATGAAGGCATCGTGGGAACTGCCAGGATATTTAGCTAATATATTTAATATGAGCAAGTCATAGTCATACACCTGAAGAAAAATAGCACTTATCAAAGACGGTAAATTTAAGTACATGACAAACATGACAAATTATAATATTAATAATTATTAGTTGCGATAAATCGTGCGCCAATTGGGCAAGTGAAACTTATATCGTGGTCAAAGTCAAAGGTTATTAATTTTTAGACTATTTGTGGAAAATGTCACTTATGTGGTTTTGCCTTTAAACAGACGATATGATGAGTGCTGAGAAAGGGGCGACTGGTACTGACTACATGGCCTGGGGCGGCCAAAACTGCAAATCCACCACTGCGTAGAAATAAAAAAGGTCTCCCAAAGTGACTATTGTCACTCAGTGGGCGCTGAAGAGTCCTAGGGGGCAGTAGGGGCGTCGAAAGCAATTGGGGGCCGGGGGGGGGGTGGCGGGGGTTGATGCTGTCCAGTGGGTGCTACCCCATTTGAAAAAACCTACAAAAACTACACTACAAGAGAATTTTTTTCTTATGATTTTTGTGTTAAGTTAGTATAAAAAATACGTGTTTTCAATTAGATTTGTGGTGGTGGACGTTGATTTTATGGAAATTTAATTTAATGGAAATCCGCGTAATTCTCGCGCATGCTTGCAAATGCTCGCGCATTCCGCAGAAGTTTTTGGTTCGTGTCAAGTTTGTACTTTACACAATTGGCCATAAAGTTCATTATACTATGTACAATATCGTTACGAAAATTCGCTTCCATTCCGTACCACCGCGAAATAAATTGAGCCTAAGTGGGCGGTGAGCTAAAATTATTGATCATGAACTAAAATTATTTCTAAACTTTGACAAATAGATGGCATTGTCCGTTACAAACTAATATAAAAATTAACGCTTGCTAATACGGGTAGATGGCGCTAATCCTAATCAAAATAAATAAATTAGGCGGCACTGTCCATAAAATCTCGATGATAAAATCTGTGCAATAAGCGCCATCTAGTTGATTCAATGTTATCACTAAAATTTAGAGTACCTAGCTTTGTTAAATTGCACATTGACAATGTAAAACAATATAATTACTTTGGTACAGGTCGCGACATCTGGCGTACCAATAGGTATTAAACACCTGATTGCCGACTATGCTGTCTTGTCACGTCTTAAATCGCTATTAGCAGTCTTGAGTTATTAGTCCATGACAAAGAAAGGAATGTTACCTACACCAGAGATAAGTATGTACATAAAGTATTATATAGGCTTAGAGTAATGTATTGTGAGAAACTGGGGCCCAAACCAGGCCTCTGTCGCTCGCACAAGGTTACGCGATAAGTGCGTACCGTTGAGTGTACCGATGTCGGCACAAGCGCTCATACAAGTCTCTCATTTATGAGCATTCGTCTCCGCACGACTGCACGCGGCAGGCAACGTTATTTTGACCTCTCTGAGCGCCTGATTACGATTCCTGTTTCCTTGTAGTAAGCGCTTGGTGTCATTAGTAAGATTTATAGAAGTATTTTCGATTTTGTGTGAGAGTGATGTATCTGTTACGTAGTAACCTATAGCGTATGCGGAGGCAAAAGTAACAAGGGCCAATAGAAACATTGTCTATAGTTCGAAAACGGACAGACGATTTTACGCGTGTGTGCTTGTACTTACTCTTCAGACACTTTCCGTCTTGTATTTAGTCGAGCGCCGGCAGCGCGTGGTGCGTTCGACTGTTAAAGGTCATTTTCTATTTCGATGTGTTCAAGGTAAGAATATATTGATTTGTAACACAAATTATTGTACTTTTAACGAAGAATTTATATGTGTAATATGGTAACTAAGTTTCATATGAAAGATTGTGGTAATATTACTGTGTGTATGTATTTTACAGTAGTTTTGAAGATAATGAATATTCTTTTTTAATACGTGCTCTGGTGCAGTTGTAACACATGTCCCGGTATCAATTGTGACGTTACAATTGATCCACTGTTACAGTTGACCCTGTGAACATTTTTTCAATAATATTTCTTATTGTTTTATAAATCGACCTAATACAAATATTAAAGTTTTAAGATGTATAACAAATAAACTGTTTATTTACTTATTAGTATAGTTCTTTGCACAGGACAAACGTAAAGAAAACACGCCTTTTAATTACAGCATATTATTTTAAAAAAGTGCAGATTGATTTGGACATTGTGAAAATGCTCATGTATCATGAGAATATTGATCATGATACTTGAGCATCATCATGACCAAAAAAGGTTCTATACCCGAACATGAGAATATTGATGTTATTGCCCACTCATATTTTGCCGCAAACCACCTACTCCCTGCACATCCTACCCTTTCTAGAACCTCATTCATCAAGTACTTGGGTGTTATTGTGGATGACACTCTTAGCTTTCGCCAGCACATTAATGCTGTATCAAACAGAGCCCGTAAATTAACCAACATTTTTAAAAGCCTTAGACATGTTGGTGATCCCCGAGTTGTTAGAATGGTCTATCTGGCACTATGCCAATCTATTTTGATGTATTGCATCACTGTGTAGGGTGGAGCGCCTACATCAGCCCTGCTTCCTCTCGAAAGTGCACATATTTGAGTATTAATCTTAATACTCAAAGTGTGTCATTTCCTTCCACGACTTTATCCAACTAGTGAGCTCTATAAGCACTGTAAAGTCCTAACTGTCCGCCAATTGTTTATCTTGAATGTCACTCTGTTCAAACACTCAATTATTTTTCGATCCAACCTACAATAATAAAAGAATGAAACACACTGTGTGCTCCTCAGTAACTTTCGGTACTAAATTCGCAGGTAAATTCTTCTGTTTCCTCGGAAGTTATTTATATAATAAATTAAACAATATATTTGCCTTCTATCCTCTTAACTAAAAATGAATGTAAGACTAAAATTACAAAGTGGTTACTCAGTCTTGATTATCAGTCCACTGAAGATCTCCTAGCTATTCAAAATA
>NW_020653739.1:788835-837013 GCF_003589595.1 Hyposmocoma kahamanoa | reverse complement strand
CGACATCCGTCCGAAACAATTACTGCCAAATAAGCAATACTTGACCAAATGAAAAGACGCGTGATGCGAATGAAGCTTCATACTTGATACTTGTCTTTTAATTTTGTCGAATACTACTTATTTGACAGTAATTGTTTCGGACGGAGATCGAGAGTAGACCCCCTGCTATTTACTGTCTTTGTACTTTTTGTTCCATGTCCTCATTTCCGTTGAATTCCCTCTTCCCGCTATCGTAAAGCTTATTTTGTCATATACAAGTCCTATTGGCTATAAGTGTTTGTCTTCATGTATTATTTTACACTCCATCAAATTAAAAATATGCCTACATATTAATTATATTTTTTTAATATTTATTATATTCTATTTAACCTTAATCGCACTTCACTTCCTTTATTCCTAATTAATTATGATTCCTTTTAATTGTTTTCCTATAAGTTTCTCTGTTTTGCAGTGGCACAAACGCAAGCCGCGAAGTGCAAATAACTAAAAAACTGTAGTAGAGGAGTGAGCAGTGTTGCCAATTTGTGGGGAATTCCCCAAATTGCGGGAAATTTCAACTCCATTGGAGATTTTATTGAGATTGATGCTATGTGGGAGAGAAAGCAGTGATTCTAACATAATTTATCATTTTGTTTAATCTATCCATCACCATCAACTATATATCTATAGTTGATGGTTACTGATACAAACACTATGATGATGATGAACGATATATTTTTTTCAACGTCGCACATCCCCCGCATTATTAGCAAGCCGTGTAAATAGAATTACTCGGTAGGATCAAACCACTTGGTTCTGAGTTGTAAAATTACCAATCGGTATGTGTTGAGTGCGCGACCCCTCCTCTTTCTTAGGTCGGTTCCCAATATGAAGAAACACAATACCAGCTATTGCTAAACATAGCCGAGCAGATTATACTTAGGTCTAAACTTAATTTTCTCATTGATTATTTCTAACTTTAACATAGTGTAACCAAATGCGCAACAAATAATTAAGTTACTTAATTGTATAAGGCTAAGTATAAGGCTTTTAATTCTGATTGAACGTTGAATATCATTAAAATAAATAAACGATTTATGGTCGTCTAATTTCATAATTTTCCTTACAATTTAGGGTGGTTACACACGGCAACTATTAGCAGTGATGCAAACGCGCCTTTCTGAAACGCGCGATTGCATCGCTGTACTTGCAATTTAAACGCGATTGCATCGATACAAACGCGCGACTGCATCGATACAAACGCGCGATTGCATCGATACGAATCGTTGTACCGTTTTTGCGTTTCTTTTGTGAGATTTCAGGCATGTTTATGTGAAGCAGCTAGAACAATATTAAAGCAGACACACTATACACATTTTTAGTACCTAACACTAAATATGGTATTTAACAAAAACTCCATTAATAAAAGTAGAAAAATAACACACGTCCCGGAAGGGACCATTTGATATGCTTTTTCAATGTTTTTGTGCGCGATTGCTTCGATGCAAACGCGAGATTGCATCAGTGCAATCGCATTTAAATCCCAAGCGTAGCGATGTAATCGCGCGTTTGTATCGATACAGTCGAGCGCTTGCATCGCGTTTGCATTCTTTTTATCATGTTATATTTTAGAGCGATGGATTTATAATACTGTTCCCAAATTTTGGGGATTTTGGATAATTGGCATTGGCAACGCTGTTCCCACCCAACTTCTTCTGCCAACCAGACGACCCAACTCAACTCATTCGGTGGGATTCCCGCTACCTACACTATATTCATACTCTCAGTTACCTATCAACATTGTTAGTTATCATCAACAACATTACATGCTTTTTGCTTTGGCAGTAAGTCGTTGAAAGTGTTTATTGTATTAGACTTACTGTTTTTTTTTCGTCTCCGGAATCTATAGTGTGCGATCTTCCGACTTTTTTTAATTTGACCTGGCAGTACTGGTTGATAGTGTCAACTTCAGGGATTCGTTCTGGATCTTATGGAGGGAAAAGTGTCGTTTTTATTTTGACTTTCAATTATTTTGTGAAATCTAGTTTAAAGTGGAATAGGATAGTGCTATTGTGCCTTAATCGAAGATTAAAACGCGAAATTATACGACTAAAATCTATCTCGAACTAAAATACCCGTATCGGCTCGTTCTAAGAAATCCCGAGTCAATCCAAGCACGCCGCCTCAAATTGCCTATCCTCTTTGTGGCGGCCATATTTACAGAAAAACTTATTTTTATGTTTTCGGCTGAAGGATTTTGTTTCCATGGCCAGAAATAAATTAATAATTAAAAGTGTCAACTTCACATAATTGTATTATTTTCCTTTTCCTTCAATATGTAATATATGTTGGAAAAAGTTTAAGATTATTTTATTGATCTACGAAGATGGAAAAAAACAAAAGAACTTCTGTGAGGGCTGAGACTGTTGTTGACTTGACTAACTTTCTGACACGCTTTCTAGAATTTGTGTTCACAAGGTCCGATAAATTACATAAATCTATCTCAAATCGTTGATCTTTCTACAATAATTTGTGGTTCGACATTGGCTGCGTTCGACATAACTTAAATTGTTATTTTTACGAACTTGAATCTGTGCGAGATCTTTAAAAGTACACCATCAATTAGCAAAACTAAGAGACAAATAAATATCTAGGTTTTGCTTATGTTGCGAACGTTCTATGTTTATTCTTTTTAATTAATAAATATTCGACACGTCACATAGGTTGCTCTCATTGCAAAGTAAGTAAGTTCTGAAGCACCTGTGTAATGAAAATCGAGAAAACCACAGTCCCAATTTTTTGGTGCAAATTCCTTATGAGTACTGTTTTTTTTTCATATCAAGTAACGGGGCGAAGAAGTCGTGCGTCTGATGGTAAGCTATACGCCTGCCCATAACAGCAGTACCACTCAGAGCTTTAAATCGCAAAGACATGAGGGGCACTGTCACTGCACCTGTTACCCTGAGACAAAGTTGACAAGTCCCATCATGTAATTTCACCAGCACCTTTGCCCTTCAAAACATGAACACAGTATTGCGAACATTATGGCTTGGCAGTAGAAATAGATAAGGTGGCAGTACTTCCCTGGACGAACTCTTAACCACTAAAACTGTTTGTTACATTATCCATGATTAATCAAACTCGGGGTCGTATTCCAGAACTGTACTCAATACTCAAGTCAGGACTAGAGTATTGCAGAGAGCACTGAAAATCATACTCAAGTCCTTGCCATTAGGGTCGTATTTCCAGTGCTTGAAATCGTACTCAAGTCTGCTCAAGTCCTGACTTGAGCATTGAGTAGAATTCTGGAATACGACCCTCAGTGGTACCTAAGCTAAGTTTAGAACAGATTTGTCTCTAGGGCTCTAGTTCCGCTAGGTAGTAGGTACCTACAGACTTTTCAAATCCTGTTCAGTAGTTTATTCACTTGTTTGGAGAATGTTTACTGTTCTTCGAAGACTCGTCTTGACCCACCCCAAACAAACCTCATTGCTCACAGTGGGTCATATATGAGTTGATGAAGAAGATAATCAAATAGTATTTTACATCCTGTCGTCTCCCCACAACTAGTGTACGGATTTGGATTTAATTTCACAAATCTAGCATGGAAAAGCTGTTCTGGTTCGTCAATTCATCCAATAATAAAGACTGTATTAAGATCTGTACAAATTTTCATTTCAGATTAAAACTGAACAACGCGTTACGTTTTCAATATACCGTGTGAGTGTGACATAACTTTGTCAATGTTTCATTAATATACAATTACATTGTCTGTCAATGTTACACATCGAGTTACAGGACATTATGAACCTCAAGAGAGAGCCCAGCGAATTAGAGAACAGCCTGGTGGGTTTACATGAGAAAGTCCGCATCAAACAGGAGCCAGTTTGTGTTGCGGAAGAAGAACAAACTACAGAGCTGGATCTATATGCAGACCATGAAATCAAGGAAGAAATGGTCATAGGCCCAGTTGTGTTGCAGTTTCCTAATGTAGCTCAAGCAAGATGTGGGCAGAGCATATTTGATAAGTTGAATGTTGATGTTCAATTGAACAAGTGTGATGTTTGCAATAGGGGTTTTATAAAAAAACATGAACTTAGGAGTCATATAATGACTCACACTAAAAAGAAGAAACACCAATGTGAGTTTTGTAACAAATCTTTTACTAAGAAAGGAAATCACAGTAGACATTTAACAACTCATACTGTAAAAAAATCTTATATTTGCGACTACTGTCATAAATGTTATACCTCAAGACAAGGATGTATAAAACATTTATGGACTCACACTGGAGAGAAACCACACAAGTGTGATATTTGCAATAAAGGTTTTTTAGCAACAGGGCAACTTAAATATCATAAAATGACTCATACTGGAGAGAAACCACACAAGTGTGATATTTGCAGTAGAGGTTTTTTAACAACAGGACAACTTAAATGTCATAAAATGACTCATACTGGAGAGAAACCACATAAGTGTGATATTTGCAATAAAAGTTTCTTAACATCAAGACAACTCAAGTGTCACAACATGGCTCATACTGGAGAGAAACCTTACAAGTGTAATATATGCAATAGGGGTTTTACAAGACAATATGACCTCAGCAAACATGAAGTGAGACATTCTGATAAGCAGCCATACCAGTGTAACATTTGCAATAAAGATTTCATTAAAAAAGGCGACCTTATGCGTCATGAAATTATTCATACTGGAGACAAACCGTACAAATGTGATATTTGCACCAAATGTTTTATGCACAAATATCAACTTACGCTTCACATAAACACCCATACTGGTGACAGTCCTTATAAGTGTGAGCACTGTAACAAATTTTTTACCCGTAAAGAACATTATGATAACCATTTAAACACTCATATTTGTGAAAAACCATTCAAATGTGATATTTGCACCAAATGTTTTATAAGAAAATGTCAACTTAGTTATCATAAAATGACTCACACTATTGACAAACCGCATAAGTGTACTATTTGCAATAAAGGTTTTCTGTGGAAATATGAGCTCAACTCTCATGAAATGAGCCACAAGTCGTTTGATAAGCAACCATACCAGTGTAACATTTGCAATAAAGGTTTTCTTAGAATACATGACTATATACATCATGAAATGATTCATACTGGAGAGAGACCGTACAAATGTGATGACTGTGAAGAATCTTTTGTCCTTAAATCAAATCTTAAAAAACATTTAAGGAGTTGGAGTCATGCAGAAAAAACTTATTATGTTAAAAAATGAAATGGGACAAATTACTTAGAGAAACAAGTATGTACCCAAAGAAGTGATAGTTTTGTTTAAATATTGGTACAGTCATAAAGAATTTTGTGAGATGGGGGACTCTCTGTCGAATTACTGTACTTTGGAGGTGGGGCAAGGTGGGCTGTCCTCTACTAAACTGTTTAATTCGTATCTCAACCAACTTAATCGTCGAGCAATACCTATGCCTGTTGTCATATGAAAGGAATCGCCGTAAACAATTTTAATTACGCAGACGACATGATGCTGCTCGTACAGTTGACAAATCTATGTGAGCCGTAGGCTTGTATAGTTCATGAACTACGAACTATTAGGAATATATTCCCTACAGTGACCGACATGAACTAGTTCGTCTTGCACGGTTTTAATAGTTCATCGTTCTTTTTAGTTCAGTACGAACTAGGAACTGTGCGTTGATAGTTCACCTGTCTTTTATACAGTAGGAACGGTGCGAGCGGGACAAATAGCGATCTTTCACTACTTTTAGTACAAGTTCGAGTGGGATGCACGATTGAACGTTGCCAGCTCGTTCTAAGTTAATACGTATCTACATTATGTATATATACAAGCTTGCAAAAAAGTATTATATTTTTGGTAGGTATCTGTATGTATAATATCAACCTACGTGTACGAGTATATGAAATAGTTGTACCTAAATATTGATTTTTAACACACATTCTAACTAAAATTCTTATTTTGTAAAAAAAACAGGATATTTAGTTAGAATGACAGCCTTTAAACGTGTAAAATATGAAGGAAAATCAAATAGTACCCGTTCCATACAAATTGTATTTTTAAATATTAGTACAGTGTAGTATTGACCTCATAATAATAGAAGTCCGTGGTGGTTCATGAGAATAAAATTATTGGTTTGGAGCGTTCGTTCAATGTCCGAGCAAGGACAAGACGAACTAACTAAGGAACTAAATGAACTAGAAAACCGACCTAGTTCAGTTGACCGATTGAACTAACAAGGATCGCTCCCTCTAAGGACCGATTAGGGGGTCTACTCTCGATCTCCGTCCGTCATGCGTCCGAAACAACTACTGCCAAATAAGCAATACTTTACCAAATGAAAAGACGCGTGATGCGAATGAAGCTTCATACTGGATGCTTGTCTTTTAATTTTGTCGAATATTACTTATTTGATAATAATTGTTTCGGACGGAGATCGAGAGTAGACCCCCCAGGCACAAGTCTAGTGAGCCGTGTGCTGTTGACCATGGACTCGGGGTATAACGTTAAAAAAAGCGAAGCTCTATTTTACTAGTGGTGTCACTGTATATAAATGGATGGATGGAACCCTTATACAAAGGGATACCCTTTGAACTTTATCACTAAATTCAAGTACTTTGGTCATAGGGTAACAGAAATCAAAAGCGATCAAAATCAATTGATTTTGATTGCCTCTCCCGATTGGAAACTGCGTCTTTTCCGAGTCCAGGCATATAATATTGCGGATGGGGTAGCCCATCCGCAATATTATACGCCTCGGATCCGCGAACGTAGTTCGTTGACTGTCCCCAATGGACGACCACAGTCAACGAACTTCGCGCTCGCACACAGATTACACTTCGACTTACTTTTTTTACTTACACAGCAAGTACAGATTACACTTTCTAAACATACAGTCAGTCCCTTTACACATTATGCAGCATGTGGACCAGGTTTACGTAGAGGGCATACAACGACCTACGCGTTTGGGGTGTTGATAGGGTTGCCAAGTTTTTGTAGTGTCTTTGATATGTTTGTGGAGGCACTGACTGACAGCTTCGTGGCGATAGTGCGCAAGGGGTGTGCGTCACTAATGCCCCGCCTGCGTGGCAGCCCCAGCCTTATCCAGTAGAGTTAGCACTAAGGATGCGCGAATGTGAATGATTTCGATATTCGACTCGTTAGTAATCGTTAATCCTGTCATTTGAATATCTAATAATAACGTACTAAATTTCTTAATTGAATGATCATTTATTACTAATTAGTAGTACTAATACATAGATTCCATAGAGCATTTCTACTCGTGATCACGTTACCCTCTCTGACATGTTGTAAATACTGTACGAAAAGTTGACAAGGATACTTTGGTATGGACATGATGAATGAGGTGTCGACTCGAGTCGAATTTCGTGCTTCTAAGAAATTTGTGCTTGGATTCGACTTTGGCGAATGATTTGCCAATTCGAATGATTAGTATTAGGGTATTAGTAACATTCAAAATCACTTCGCTACGCGAGTTCTCTATGCGGGAATAGCAATATCTCGCGCTTTGTGTCGGTCTGGCGCAAGTCGCGTCCTTTCGTACTAGCTCTACTGTAGGCTCGAGTAGTTCATGAACTAGGAACTATTAGGAATGAGTTACAGACACTGACCGAAACGTACTAGTTCCTTGTGCACGGTCTTTTTAGATCAGCCGGAATGGGATTCTTTGCAGAGCCACAAACGCGAGGAGATCTTATTAGTTCACCTGTCTTTTTAGTTCACAGGCGCGAGGCGAGATGAAGCGAACGAGACAATTAATGGACTATCATGGCTTTTAGCGAGTGAGATGCGCGATTGAACCTTTTCCAGTTCGTGTCATCCAAATAATAATAAAATAGTAAAGAGCGATAACAATAAAACATTCCTATTTAAATGTACAAATAGTTCGTACGGATATTTTTATTCCGTATATCCATCAAAGGCCGAAACGGTTCCTATTCCATTCCAATTCCCAGATCCCACTGAACTAAGGAACTAAAAGACCGAATTAGTTCATTTATCCGAACCAACTAATTGGGATCGTTCCCTCTAAAGACCGAGCAGGCGCGAACCTACTCTAGTGGGCTGTTCACGGAGCACGAGAACTCTCCTATGAACGCCCATTGGTCGCGATTGCACGTAGTCGTGTAATACTAAGGCTGCTTACAGATTGACTGCACGTTTCCAATTAATGCGTGAAGTCGATCTCGGTTGCATAAACTCTTGTTTCAACTGCATGCAGTTAATGTGTGAAGTCGTTATCAACTTCATGCAGTCGAGGTCTCTGATAACGATTAAATGCAGTCGAAACCAACTTCATGCAGCCGAGATCGATTGCATGGATTTAATGCGTGAAGTCGTTATCATCTTCATGCAGTAGAGGTCTTGGGTGAAGTTGATTACTACTTCATGCGTTAACTGTCAACATGCAGTCGTTCTGTTGGCAGCCTAACACTCGTTATAAAATCCCCTGTAATACTAACCATTTAAGGTCAAAGTCTGAAATTATGACTTATACAGAAGATAAACTTAGCAAGTGTGAAAACTAATAAATGTTTCACCCAGGCACTAAATGTTTTATAAGAAAATCAATTCATGGGTCGCAAGAGGAAAACAACCTATCGATTCTGGCTCTCAATAAAACCAAAATCACGATCTATAGTTCTGTGCATACGTGATCCAATAAAAAAGATTGCGTTAGCTAAACGAATAACAGAACAATGAGTATAACGGCTGCGAACCACGATCGTCAGGCCGCCTCTGGACCGTATTCACACCGAAAAAATATATTTATACGGTCGAACTGGTGTAAATGGACGTAATCACGACATAACATTGTAAAGAAACGCCGCGCGTTTCTGTGTGGCAGGGCTCATATGAACTCGTACATTACAAAAATTCCCGCGCTCGTAGCGCTTCCGTAGCCGCCTCTGTGTGGCCTTGAGCATTAAAGTCACTATAATTAAGGATGCGTATCTACTTATATAGATTTCATAGCTCGCTCCGTTCCTACTTCCTATCTATTTAATTCAATAGATAGGAACCCTTTATGTTTAAGAGTGTCAAGTGCCTAGTTAATAAATTAATGTAATATAAGTAAATAAATAAAAAATAAACTGTCCAGTTTCCGAAAATGACTGATCAGAGAAAATGGCGAATTGGACAAAATGACGAGTTAAAGATTTACATGGCATTGGCAAATTACAAAATTGACCAGTTGACGAAAATGGCGTTTTAACGAAAATGGCTAGTGGTCCTCTAATTCATTGGAGCATCTTCAGGTTGCACTCAACTGATATCTATTTACTTGGAAGTATTTGGTCGCACTCATTTTCTTTGTTGTATAATTTATTTAAAGGTTTACAGTTTATTGTAATCCACACAAGTGTAGCCCAATCCTCGGGGAGGTCAAATGAGTATTAAGGTAATGTATGAATGACGTGGAAAAGCGTAAAGTGGTTGTAAATATACAATGAAACAAAGTAATATGAAGTCGTTTTTTTTAAATTAAGCCCAGTACCTATTTACCTTTTCGTTACATAATAACTAATAATCATTTAATTCAACACCAGAGAACAATGACGCCTCTTGCTCTCGTCACTTTCCAATTGAAGCCTAATATAATAACACACGAAATGAAGACGGGCTTTTTATGTGATCAGCGCGGGAATTTGTAAAGCGTATTAGGGTGATAACATTTCTGTTGAACAATTGGAAACCTCTGCCCGCTAGGTACTTCCTGTTGTCAAAATAGGACTCCCCACAAGGATCTGTGACTTAGTACGCTCTTTATCTAAATAATATTCAAATTCTTCAGTTTGCAGACGATTTACTAATTTATTCTATCAATCTAACACTGCCTACCACACTTTAATATTAATAAATATTAAATTATTCTTAAAATCTCTGCTTGAACTTATATGGATTAGAATTATCAGTTCAGAAAAGTAGCGGTCTTATTTACAAGGAAACTTGTCACACTTCCATCCTCTAAGGTAACACCAAATCGATGCCTTACTTTCTCAAATTCGTATCCTATAAAGAGTGATTATCTGATTATTCAGGAGATGGCAAAACTGTCTATTTATTTTAAATTGCTTATCAAGTGTTAATATTGAATTGAATTAATCGAATAAGTTATTCCGTACAGTAGTGCGATTCGCGTATCAAAATATCGTTGAACTTACGTAGTCGTTCGATCGAAGTCTTATCCAAAATTGGTATTCACGTATCACTTGAACGGACGTTGATATGAAAAGAATCGAAACTTAACGACTAATAAACGACATCTTGAATTGTGAAATTTAATGTTTAGTCATCGATAAGTCTATTGAAAGTACTGTCAAAATTTTAGCAGAATTACGTATGAGTCGTCGTTTAAAATCGATTTAAGTTCGATTCGTATACCAAAATACGCTTTAACGACATTTGGATCGAACGACTATAAAATTGGACTCGTTGAAGTTCGACTTCACACACAAGTGAACACGAAAAAGCAGTTTAACGACTAAATCGCTACGATATCTCGGTTTGATTACGTGAATCGTACTACAACTCTATGCAACCATAGACTATTTACAAGTCTATATTTGAGAAATAAAATAACCTCACTTTTGAACTAACGTTTTTGAAATAAGATTTAAATATGTTATTCTAATGAATATGGTCGGAAAAAGTAATGAAATATCAAGCCGAAATTTTCAAAATATACGTGAAAGTGTTACTTATTCCATTTAATGAGTGATTGCTTTATAATTTTAACCAAACCGGTTTGTTTACTTTTCTGGTTTAGTGGATTGGAACAGACTTAACTTTTTTACTCTGTAGATTTTAAAAAGAAGAAGAAGAAGAAGTTATCCATTTTGAAGAACAAGGATATCTATATAGGGTGTCGTATGTTATCTTTGTCGTTTAATCGTCGCCGCGAAATTTGTAATCTTTTTAATTGCATCGTAAAACTTTTCAAACACTCGATCAAAATTTTGCATTTTGCAAAAGTCACACACAAACGAAGTTAGTGTGAAAAATGTCGGTGAGAAAAAAGTAAGTGTACACGAAAAAAGTATTGTTTATCTTTCGTTGATCTTGGAAACATGCTCGCTTATTTTTCGAATAAAATAACTATTAAATTTAAATTGTTTTATTTTCCAGAATACGGAGTACCAAATTTCAAATTAAGTATTTAATTGATTATATGGCTTCTCATCCGCGACTGGCAGAAGGGGAGTATACTGGACCTCAAGGCAAGAGGCAGAAGGAGCTGCAGTGGTTGAAACTCAGGACCATACTCAACCAGTTTGGTCCTAACAAGTCGATAGCACAATGGGAACATGTAAGAAATATTATCAAATATTTTTAATATTCATTGACGCGTTATTTATTCCTACCACGATATTATATTGTTGTAATTATTAATATAAAGATCGAACACAAAGAATAATTCCTTCGACCTGACAGAACATGATCCTGCATCTGAGCCCTGAAATAAAGAAAAAACAATGGAAGTGCCTTGACATATTCAGCGCCAAGAGCCTCCGGGGCTAAAATCGCGGGAATCACGTTTTTTTACTCATATACTTTATTGGTATTAATTTAGTGAATTAATATTATGAACCCCCCTCCACTTAGGGGTACCCTTTTATTTGAGTTTTTACAGTTGTATCGGGCGAGATACACTGACCAGGAAGTAAAACCCACCTCAAAAGCTAGCTTACAGGCCAGTATATCTCTCGTGATACATCCTACTTTCTCCCCTAAAGAATGCTGTTAACCTAGTATGTATAATTAAAAATAAAAAGGAATATAAAATATAAAAAAACTGATGTAAGTATAAAGTAAAATAAAAAAAAAACGAAATAAAATATGATTATTATATGAAGAACTGCCTCTGTGGCCGAATGGTTACCATACCGGACTGCCACGCAGAGGTCCCAGGTTCGATTCCCGGGTCGGGAGAAATATTTGTGTGACCTACATTTATTTATCTCGTGAGTTTGGGTGTAATTTGTGGTTGTCTGTGTGTGTCCATGGCACCCGCGATACAGGGTTTCCCTAGTGCGGGGTTATGTTGAGTGTGTGCGTTATTTATTTATAATTGACAAGTACAAATGCCAATGAAAAGTAAAACAATTGAGTCGTTTTTTCTCATAAATTTAGCTAAATGCAGCCAAAATATAATAAGTAAAGCACTAAATAATAATGGGTACAAAAAATAATATTTTATGAGTTAAGTTTATTGTAGTAAATTTGATGTCATTCAATAAATAAGTAATTGAATCAATAATTATATTTCATTTTTTTTTCTCTTTATTCAACCATAACTTCAAAATGATCACAGATATTTATTTTCTGTATACACTGAACGATTCGATACGAGGGCCAGGGCTTTCAAACACTCATTCAAAATTATGTATGCACTGAGATACACCGGCCTAAAGAAGCAAGCCTTACCTGTGTATAGCCAGGGATACACTGGCCCGGGACAAAAATATTAGGTGTATATTCTTCTTCTGTTTATATATTGGCAGTGCTCTTATTGGATTTTGCCAGTATCAAATCTTCCACTAAGTAAATTTTATCGATTCCAGTGGGATCAGCTCAACAAGTTTTGTGGGGGTACTTTGTTAGAGAGAACAAGCTCACATTGTGAATTTTGAACTTTGGTGTTGCAGACCTGAAGGCTTACAAATACAATAATAGGAGTTGATGGAGCTCTAAATAAGGTACACGCAAATTATAATCTCATATTATTGTTGGATATATAACCACAAAGGCAATGATAATAGTGGAATTAACATATTGTCTGCTTAATGGTATAACCACATAAGTGAGATTTTCCACAAAAATCTCCAAATTATGTACCAGTTGTAAGAAATTCACCATCTTTCTGCAGATAAAATTCTTATTAAGTTTATAGCTTTTTTGTTATTGAGCTTCACATGCAGACAGATAGTGATTTTCTTACCATAGCTATATAAATTAAATACTTTTTGCGGAAAATGTCACTTATGTGGTTTTAAATTTAAACAGACAATATGGGGATGACCGGGGGAAGGAGATCATACAATGGTATCATCGAAACTCATACATTCATAATTTGAAACACTACAAAATCTTGATAATGATACAAGAATACAGGATATTTATAATATTTATTTATTGAAAATGTAGTAAAAATGCAGGTCTTAAGAGTGTAATATTATATTAGATCATACATTTCACCAAGACTTGTCATGTGAATATTTTACACAATTCTTTTTTCACTTTTGATGTAGCATGCATTTAAAGTTATTAAAACATATATATTCGCGAAAACCTAAGAACTCGATATATATTATTAATACAACAGCTTAAACAAACAATAACAATTGAAATGTAACCAGAAAATGGTCAAATAGTTACATTTAGAGATTATATAGATGGTGATTTGGCCGCCAAATATCCGGCTATCCGGCCTAGATGGGTATCTAGGCCGGATAGCCGGATATTTGATCCACTGCCTTAAACATGTCGCGACCGATTTACAGCGCATCGCCGTGTTTGATTGATTAGTTAATGATTGCACTTTCACATAACGATTTGATTTGTTGTGATCACTTGATTTTTATAAAAACGATTAATTTATTCGATAATACAAACAAATATATAACAGAAAAATGTTAACAATGAGAATAATCGCAAATTTGGCACATGCACATTTCGCGTGGTGCAGAAGGAAAAAAGCAGTAACATTATCCTTTAGCTGTTTTAAAATTTTTAGTTTTTGTAAGTAATAGGGGTTAAAGTATGAAATTGCCGATTTGTACTGAAAATCTAAATTGTTTATTTTTTAAATTTTTAACAAATTTATTTAATCAAAATAGTTGCCATTATTATCTATACATTGCTGCCATCTAATGGGAAGGTTATTAATGCCTTTGCGATAGAACTACGACGATCGAGACTGCACAAACTGTGTGAAAGCATTTTGTACTGCCTCCTGGGAAGAAAACTTCTTGTCATGTAGATAATTGTCCAAATCACGAAAAAAATGGTAGTCCGTTGGAGCAAGGTCTGGTGAATACGGAGGATGACGAATGGTTTCTAACTGCAGTTCCTGAAGGGTCAAAATGGTTTCTCGTGCTGTGTGAGGTCTCGCGTTGTCGTGGAGCAATAATGGTGAAGATCGATTCATGAGTCGGGGCTGTTTTACTGCTAGTTTTGTCAACATGGTTCGGAGTTCGGCACAATAGACATCTGCCGTTATTGCTTGACCAGATCGGAGAAAACTATAGTGAATAACACCATGCTGAGACCACCAAACAGTTACCATTACCTTTTTATTGGTAAGTTTTGCTTTAGGACACTGTTGTGGCATTTGACCTGGGGTCAGCCATTGCATTTTTCTTTTCCGGTTATCATAAAGAATCCACTTTTCATCACATGTTACAATTCGATCCAATATTCCTTCATTTCTGTACCGGTTCAACAAGGCAACACAAGTTTCAACACGCGTTTCTTTCTGCAGATCAGTCAAATCATGAGGCACCCATTTTTCGTATTTTTTTATTTTATTGATTTGACGCAAGTGAGTCAATATTGTGGGTAAGGTAACGTTAAACCATGCCGCTAATTCCTGGGTAGTTTGACTAGGATCGGCTTCCACTATCTCTCTTAATTCATCGTTATTCACCTGTGTGCCGTGTGGGCGGTCTTCCTCGTGGCTCGTTTTTTAAGTCGAAATTTCCATCACGAAAGCGTTTAAACCAAAATCGCACGGTGCGTTCATTAGTAGACCTCCAAACGCAGCATTGATATTGCGGGCTGTTTCTGCCGCGTTAGTTCCGCGTCGGAACTCGTATTAAAAAATCACTCGAATTTTCGCAGTATCCATCTTTCTTGTCTAAATTGAATAACAAAAACAATTGAAAGTCGATATTCAAATGTTTCAAATTAAAAAAAAAATCACAGAAACCATTTGAAAAAAGTTTCATTCGAAAACCTCAAACCATGAAGATTCTATGAAAATTCAAAGAACCTATTGCAATAAAACGGCAATTTCATACTTTAACCCCTAATATAAGCCGAGCACATAGGTTCCTAAATTTTTAGCTCATTGCCCACTTAGGAAAGATAAAAAAATTGCAACGCCCACCGTCACAAAAAATATTGAAAACACGTATTTTTTATATTCATATAACACGAAAAATCAGAAAGAAAAATGTAATGTTAAGTTTATATAGATAATTCAGGCTATTTTTTTTTCGAATGCGGTAGTACCCCCTGAACGGCATGAGGCCCCTACCGCCCTAGGACTCTTCAGCGCCCACTGGTAGGGACCATTTTGGGAAACTATGGCCTAGCACTTGAAACGCTCGTAATTATTTTGTTTCAATTTGATTTCTTTAATTTGCTTGTGATCTAACTAATTCTGAGCCTTGATACCAAATTTGCCGAAAACAAATATTTTAATCTACTTAGACGTATCATTATTATAGGCACACATTGTATTTGAAGATAGTTCAAATCGATCGTGATCGCAATTCTTTTATTTGGTCGTCTGGAAATAAAAAGTACTTCATACTTAAAATTTAACAAAGTGTGCAAGAGTGGAAAACTGTCCTCTGAAGCTGGTCTCGTTTATGAAAATAAATAAAACCAATTTTTACCACTTAATGCAGAAAAACTGAAACTGGTCTACATCCACCATAATTTGCCTGTATTAGAATTTGAGTACAAAATTTACAGATAACGTTATTTGTCTTCATAGTTCTTTCAGTTACATGTAATAGACAGATTGTCAATGATTCTGTATTTGCTGTTTATAATAAAAATAATAATAATAATAACGCACACACTCAACATAGCCCCGCACTAGGGAAACCCTGTGTCGCGGGTGCCATGGACACACACATAGATAACCACAAATTACACCCAAACTCACGAGAGAAATAAATGTAGGCCATACAAATATTTCTCCCGGCCCGGGAATCGAACCCGGGGACCTCTGCGTGGCAGTCCGGTATGGTAACCGTTCGGCCACGGAGGCAGTTTATCCTATTACTATCAATTTTTTTTATCAATAATTAAATTTATTTTGTATTATATTGTTATTATATTTTTGTGTAATATTTTTCTTAGTTTTAAATATCCGGTATTCGGTCGGAAAGTAAAAATAGGCCGGATACCGGATATCCGTTTCATCTCTAGTTATATTTTACATTTAAAAGTTATTAAATAAAAAATCGTCATTATTGTATACAGTAGCACTGACTAACTAACAAATTATGCAATTTTATTTTGTCTACAATTTAAGTCTTTAACAGCATCCAGTAATTTATTAAATAATTTGGGTGTTAATATACGAACATTGTTCTACTGTAAAATTTCAAATTAGAGTGTTGTTTGGGCCGTATTTCTATTTTATTCTTTGTGTTTTTAGGATATCTTTTTTTGACGTTTGTTTCACATAAACACAGGCCTCGTAAATTGTTAATATGTAATTGGACATACTGCCAGAATGATCATATTGTAATAATTGTAATTTTCTTCATTACTTTAATTTTCTTACATTTTATCTTTACGGTGGCCATTTTGAAATTTCGCCTTATAATTGGTCGTAGTTTCAAATTTAAAAAGAAATAACAAATTCTGGACTGTTAATGTATTTTAAACTTTACCCAGTTGCCGTATTGTTGAAAATTCAATATCTATTGATGCAAGTTACGTTGTTATGAGGTTATGTGCCAAACCAGGGCGAGCGTAGTTCCAACCGTAGATATAGAAATAAAGGGGAGATTTTGTATGGGAGCGTGGTTCGTGTTGCCTCGATATGACCAAAGTGCGCATATTGAGGTGACACGCGTAGAAACATCGATCGTTGTACGCTTAGAATAATAACGCATAGGTACCTACAAACCTAGTCCGCACACGCTAAGTGAGGCAAATTGTAGGGACCCAAATGGGCTTACACGAGCGGGCGGGCCGTCAGTGTTCAAGATCAACTTGCACCGCGAACAGCTCAAAAATTTTAGCTAAAAATAACGAAATGTGCAGTAAAAGTGTGTAAAAATATGTCAGACAAACATAAAATAGATACTAACATCACATTCTACAAGGAAAAGCGTTTCAACTTATATTTTTATGTAAATATTCACTAAAACAGAAAATTAATTTCTTTGCAACAAGATAAGAAAATGTTGCAAAGTAACGGATTTTTTCTCCCCATTTTGCTATTCTGTTTCAAAATAATTATATTACGTAATTTTTTGAGAATAGGCAATATCGCGACTGTTGCAGAATTTCTACAAATGTAAGCTATTTTTACGGAATATATTTAGTATTTGCCTTCATTAGATTCATGTGAAAATCGTTATTCTTGTTCATCATACAGGACTCATTTAGAAAGAATTGTCTTGCCCAGACTCAAAAGTTCTTAACTAAACTTATTTCAGGAAACTAACACTGACTAAAAAGTGATCGTTAGTTGTCCAGAGTCGTGTATAAATAACTTTCAGGTTCTTTATTGTTATCATGTACTCTTCATGTGTTTATCGACAGATAATATCAGGCTATTTATATATCCAAATTTTCTTGAACTAACTACCTAACTTAAACTCGCTTTTAGGTTTTCGTTCATAAATTATTTAAATAAAAATTGGGTAGTATTTATTAACTGAATGCTGAGTTAAGAAAGAGACAATTTCCTCACTTTTGATAGAAATGTTTTTTTAATATTATATAATTAATACAAAAACAAAAAATATAATTATTTGTGTGCGTGCCGACGAGCGTAAATACAAGTTGCTTACGCCTACATGAATTTGATTTTTGCCTCACTTCTGACAGTACGTTTGATATGAAACTATCATTCTATACGTTATCATTCTAAGGTTATACGCATAAGAACTCCCGTAAAACGTGAAAATTCCAGTTTGTAGCGTAACAGTCTGTAAAAATCGGAGTGAAAATAATAATTTTAAAACTAGTGTGATAACGTACCACCGGTTAGTTACACATTTAATTAATGTTTCAATTTTTATTCGATGTTTCCATTTTTCTATATAGAAATTTCTAGCCATGGTAGGTTTTCATTATTACAATTAGTAGGCACGTGGTTTTCGACTATCGATAAGGTAATGGTCTCAGCTCTTGTTGCGTTGCTTGTCTTGTTGCGCGTCAAACTATTTTACGCCTAATACACAGAATTGTAAGGAAGACTGAGTTTCAGCGTCATCTAACGTGTAATAGCAAACACAAGCAGTATTTTTACTAACGCCACCTGACGGTGAATGGCTAAACCAGAATGAAAATGGTATACGGCCTCCGTGGTCGAGTGGCTTGCGCACCGGTTTCGGTTTTCATGGTGTCGCCATCTCAGAGGTCCCGGATTCGATCCAAAAACTGACTTTCTATATTGTCTCAGGTCTGGGTGTTTGTGGTACCATCGTTGTTTCCGATTTCCATAACACAAGTGCTATAGCTACTTACTTTGGGATCAGAGCAACGTATGTGATTGTTGTTTAATATTTACTTATTATATTAATTTTATGCTGAAATTTTGCAACATAAATCTTACGTGACTGAAAGTTTAATTTTGTTAAAATCATAATTATGTTACGTCGTTTTCACGTTTTAAGCCCTAACCAATCAAGATCATCAATTTATGGTAGTAAATCATCCGTAGAACAAAGGCGTATATGAGTAAGACTGTTTATTCTCAGAACATTGTATATTTCGTTCGTTGTACTTCCCTGTGGGTATCAGATTGACTGTTGTTCGATTTTATATTTCCGAAACGAAATAAGATATAAAAATTCTGGAAACACCTATCGATTGACCTTATGTTGAATAACGAGATTATGTATTTATTATATTTTCGCTGTACATCAGACTCTGTTCTTCGGGTGAGTCGAAATAATAGAGCGTAAAGGTTGAATTTCACACAAGCTAAAAAGTGGCGACATCGATACGCCACCTGACGCTGCGTCATAGCATGTCTCCCTCTTCTCCTTTATTTCTATATCTACGTTCCAACAGTGCCACTGATCGAGTTAGCAGACCTTAGGAATTCCTCTATGTATTTGCTACAGATCTTTGTTTTTGGTTTGTAACCATTTTTTTCTCCTAATCCTGTCAGATCAAAGGAATTTTTCTTTGTGTTCGATCTTTGTGTTAATAATTACATCATGTGTTGTTACTTTCTTAGACTTGGCGTGACTTGCGGCGCAAAGCCAGAAACCAGAGCGCGAAAGCAAATGAGGCATTAGGGGTCACCAGCAACAATTTACCGATGCCTTCAATACCTGTTAATTCCCTAAATATTATGATTGAGACTATTAAATCGGAAAGTGCCTTTGACGGTGATGGTGCCGAGGAAAGTGGGGTAAGTTTTTGTATTAAAAATGTCAATTCGTTTTTCCATTATTAATGCATTTCTATTTACACCCAAAAAGTAAATTGAATCTGTTAATAATGATCACGCCCCATCAGAATGTTGGGCGATGAAAAGGGAGGATGAACGAACTGCGCAAGCAGCGAAAATGCGCATGTTGAGATGGATGTGTGGAATGACGAGAAAGAATAAAATAGGGAATGAGTACATCAGTAGAAGTTTGAAAGTGGCGCCAGTGACGGAAAAGATGAGGAGTAATAGGTTAGCGTGGTATGGACATGTCATGAGGAGGGAAGAATATCATGTGATGAGAAGAGTGTTAGGTATGATTGTGGAAGGATATAAGGGGATAGGAAGGCCAAAGAAGAGATGGATGGATTGTGTGAAAGTTGACATGAGTAAGAAAGATGTGAGTATGGAAATGACGGCTGAAAGGGAGAGAGGAACAAAAATAAATATTGCGCCGACCCCACCTAACGTAGGATAAGGACAGGAAGAAGAAGAATAATGATCACGCTTTAAGTAAGTAGCCAAAAATACTAACATCCTTGGACTATACAATGTGTTGATTTGCATTCGCGACGCCATATTTACAGAGGTCATTTCTATATCCGATACTGAACCCAAATCACTAAAAAAATAAATCCTAAATCCTTATTTTGTACTTAATTGCGGTAAACATGCTTGATCCAAACGTCATTGACTTGCACGGCACTTGCTAATAATAATAATAATAAACCATTAAATCCAGAGATTTAAATCCAGAAAAATAGTTCATTTCCTATAATAATAAACCATTTATTTCAGGCCATAGCCCATAAGATAATGGTGTTAGTTACAAAAGAAAATCTTAGAACTATGTTAGTATGATTGCATTGAATTTTGAGGTATTGATAGAAAATTAAAATACTAAAATTTGGAAAATGTACAGGTACCCGCAAAAATCTTGGAACAATGAACTTAAATGCGCAGAAATGCATTTTAGGTGTATTTGGTGGTAAGGCGCGGGTAGCAACGGCGGGGGAATATCGTATCGAACGCACGATTGGTAGATCAATCGACTTTGCCTCCCTTTGCGTCTAGGTCCCGCTGACATCCCGGATACATTCTAGTCTCTCACGGAATGCCACGTGGTTTGGTATGTAAACAAGAGTTAGTGCAAAAAAGAACGGCTACCAGGTTCACCAGAAACTGCATTACCATCAAGTGCAAGTGCGTGAGTAATCTTATGACATGATGTGAAATGTTTAGTTTACGCGGAGGAGATTACGAGTGTCGAAGAATTGCGCGCAAAATTCGTTTCTGCTTTCAAAGTTGTGAAGTCAAATGTACTAAGTTGAAATGAAACTCACGTGCTAGTAACTGTGGAGCTAGGTATTTCTAGCAATACTTTCCTGCAATACGTCACCTGAAGTTGGTAATGCGGGGTTCATTAGTCTCTCACTTGCGTTTTTCGCTTGCTTGCGTTGGCTGGATACACGCCGTAGATCTTCCATCCGCTTAAAGGCGTTCACGAGTCTTCCGCTTTGCGCTACGTAGAGACTTATGCGCGGCGCCTTGCCTTTGATTTGGTTGTATTGGACGCGTGGACGCTGTTGCTCTGTGATTGGCCAGTGGTGCTGTCCTCCGCAAACGTTCCCTGTTGCTTGCGTGGAAATATCAAGCTTGCTAGATATCAAAGTCACGGAACGCAAACAAATCCAACGACTCGTGAACAGTCCTGGCTGCGCGTATGCGACAGATCTTTGGGTATGCGCGAAGCGAGTCACGCAAGCAAGCGGAAAACGCAAGTGAAAGACTCGTGAAAAAGATAAGTACCACTCGGTGAAGCGGGTGGCGAGGTCACTGTCCTCGCGCGGTGGTATGCACCGCTTAGGAACAATTTTGCAAAACTTTACTAGTTACAATTAACCAGTATATTAAACAGAATATCTTTTTCAATAGTTTTAGATGATTTAGCATTACTTCTATTATTAATTTCTTAAATATGGCGGGAATGCAAATCAATAAACTATATTACTAACATCTTATAACAACAATTTGTTCCATGACTTAATAATTCATTGTATTTTAATTTTTGTGATTTAAATATTCCAGAATATTATCATTATATTATGAGTGTGTTATCCTGAAATATTATTTAATATTAAAAAAACCGACCTGAAAAGTTTGCTTATCGGATTTTTTTATTGGAATTACATCTATTTGCCAATTTTCATTGATTCATCGAATATTTTCTTCTAATTTAATTCGGACCAATACTGAGGTACCCTCTTTCGAACGAAAAAAGAATCATTAAAATCGGTTCACAAATGAGTTATCATGTAACATACATACAAAAAGAAATGCAGACGAATTGAACAGACAATAAGCGTCTTTTGATTCTCGTAGAGTGCAAAATATGATTCTCCTCAAAGTGAAACTGTTCAAATTCAAGTTTTAAGCACCTTCTATGAATAGAAGGACAGCTGATATACATATTGATTTCAATCCTAACCTTTTATTATGATTTTAGGTTGGTGATCCGCTTTCGCTACACAATGTCAGTGATTCAGCAGATGTAGATGAAATGGTATGTCTGCAAGTTTTTTTTGTTTACATTTAGAATAGAATACGACACCACGACACAAAAATACACTGTAAGAAAGATAAAAAAAAAGATAAAGGTAAATTAAAACAAAAAATAAAATAAAATAACAAAAAAAAATAAAAATAAAATCATAATAATAGGTAATCATAACAGAGCAAACATTAAATAGTCAACACAATTACAGTAGATGTCATGTGTGCGGCAGTGGCGTATGCAAAAGATCGACTTAGCTAATGTCACCGCCGAAAAAACGCTTTGACGCTGATTGTCAGTGGATCTTAAATCCAAGTGAATACCGGACGTGTGTGTCGCATACATACACTAAAATAAAATTACGTACATTATTTATTTTGTGTTCTCTTATATGTATAGAATACCTACTTAAATAATTCATTTGATACATACGTACAGTTGAGTTGAGTATCAGTAGAGCTCCTAATGAAAGAAAGTTGGGATGTTATCTGGTTAGCGACGTATAGTGTAACAGGAACAGTCTTGGATAGTGTCCTTATTCGTTCATGGTACATATAGAAGTAAATTAATGATTGAATTACAATATTAAAAAAAAAATGCCTAATCAATATTTCCTCCAATACGCAATCCAGTGACCTACTAAAGGTGTCTCGTTGCATCAATACGTTACACCGAATTCACATAAAGAAGGATGGCGCCATCCCGTGTATTTTGTGACCCAGTGTTTTTGACGACGTGCATTAAGGAGACTTATCAATACTTGTGATTCATTATCAAAGCATCAAAAAAGCTAATTGAGTACAGCCTGTAGAAGCTGGGGTTATAATGTTGATATAGGCTATATTCATAACATTGTCCTGTATTTCGCTTCAGATGTATGTTCGTAGTGGCAGAAAACAATAAGTTTTCAGTTTCTTCCCAAAAATAATAAAGAACTTTCCGAATATTCCCAAATTTGTCAAACTCTGCCACATTTAATATAACTTATCATGTTCTGCAGCAATGAAAATTAAATCTGCCCAAATTGCAGCAGTCTGCTACAAATGTTCACACTATTCTCAATATCAATGTGACATTGACATTGGCAAGAGGTCTCTTGTCAAAACGTTCCTTTGCAACTTTCATTATCTCTCATTTAAATATTGGCTAAATATTTTTGACACATTGTGTTTAATTTTTTGCTTTATGTCATTACTGTTTAATTGATTATTTCATTAAGTATTTCATAACTTTAATGTTTTATTTGTGTACTATAAAATAACCAATACTTTTCAGGTAGGTAAACATTCAATCATGTTTAAAATGAAACGTACGCAGAAAACCGTTACCTAATCTATGGTCGAACTGAATCAATTGCGTTGTGTTCTTGCATCTATTCTAAAATACAATGTAATTTTTTTTTTATTCCCGACTTCTAAAAATATACAAAAATATATTGATAACTAGGCATAAACTAAAACGCAAAATTATACTAGCAAAGTCCATGAACGGCCCTTCGTCGTGGGGCAGCTTTCGCCATCCTTCTTTTCCACCCATAGAGGTGGACTAATTACTTCAAATTTGAATGGGACCACTAATGAGGTACCTTCTTTCCAACAAGAAATCAATGAAATCGGTTCACAATTGTCAAAATAATCTCGTAAGATACACACACAAAAAGCAGTCGAATTGAGAACCTGCTCCGTTTTTTTGAAGTGGGTTAAAAGCAATTTCTTTTTAATTATATATATGCCAAAAAAATAAGATACAGTATTCAGGTTATATAAAGTAGCAGTAGAGCTCCTTATGAAAGAGTTCGTCCAGAAACGAACTGCCACCTTGCTTATGTCTGCTGCCAAGCAGTAGTGTCAGCATTACTGTGTTCCGGTTTTGAAGGGTAAGGTTGCTGGTGAAATGGGACTTGTCAAGTTATCGTCGCCTTACTTTCACAAACTCGCATCTTATAAAGAGTGATTATTCAGTAGATGGCAAAACTTTCTATTTATTTTTAATTTCTTATCAAGGGTGTTTATTTGAATGCATTACTTTAAGAATAGGTAAAAGCCAGTGAGTGAATATGATGGACATGTGAAGTGAAATCAGCCTGCAAAATTTGTATATACAATCCATTTTTTTGCATTTCAGTAACTGTGCTTTAAGATACGTGTTTGTGAAATTAAGGCGAAATTATGTCTCGGCGTGACGGGCGCAATGGCGGTGCCCCTCAGATCTTTGCGATTTAAAGCTCTGAGTACATTGACCCTGTTATGGTCAGGTATGTAGTTTACCATCAGGCGCACCCGGCTTCCCGTCACTTGATATTATTTTAAAAAACCATGAAAACCTTGTTATTACTGCCAACCTGCAATGAGGACAACGATAAGATCTGAATCACTAGTATCTAGAGATCGATTTCTGAACAGTATATAATAAGATACATAGGACAGAGAAAGCAGCTTTTAAACCTTTTTAGTTGTAATAAATATTTTATTACCGCCGTTAATTTACTGCCCCCGTTAGGGCGTGTTTCCATTATGTCGTGACGACAGGTAGTCGTGTAGTCTGAATGCAGTTGTTCACACATAGTACGACAGGATTAACTGTCGCTCACGACGTTACGACGACAGAGTATCGTGACAATGACATGAGTTAGAACCACAGTCGTCTGACGATAAATAAAGCGTCACGATAAAATTGTGACGACAGATAATCACAACTTCAAACGATTCTGTCGTGCAAACGACAAAGCGGCTGCCGTGAACAGATAAATTGTCGTTACGGCCTAGTGTGAACAGCTAGACACGACAGTCGTTCAACGATAAAATAAACGTCTACGATACAGTCACGACAGATAGTCGTTATATGGAAACAGGTTAGACGCGATAGTCGTCCAACGATAAATAAAACGTTACGACATAATGGGAACGCGTAGTGGTCCCGGGTTCGACTCCCGGGCCGATAGAAATATTTGCATGGCCTACATTTATTTCTCTCGTGAGTTTGGGTGTAACTTATGGTTGTCTATTTATCAGTCCATGGCACCCGCGATAAGGGGTTTCCCTAGTGCGAGGCTTTGAGTGTGTGCGTCATAATAATAACTAACTAGATAATTTTCATTTTTAACGTATATTTTATAGGTTCGATGCCGGTCCAATCACTGCGAACCAAGCCCAAATCCACCCCCCAGACCAAGTGCTACAAGTTTCGAAGCAGACGCAGACGAATTACTTGAAGCTAAATTGGAGATTAATGACATCATGAAGGTAGCCTTCAATTTTTTTGCCCCGTTGGTCACTTAATACGAGTCGTGGAAAATAGATCTGTAGCATCTACTCGCTACGAACATTTTCAAGGCGAGACTGAATAGGCATTATTTAGGTGTGGACGCTCCAAGTAGCGATGGGCGAGTCGAGTTTTTTAACTCGATTAATATTTATATATAGTTATAGTTGCAGTAGTGAAGCTCCTTGTGAAACAGTTCGTCCAGGGTAGTACTGCCACCTTACCTACTTCTGCCGCCAAGCAGTAATGAAGGTTGTGAAGGGTTAGGCTGCTGGTGAAATAACAGGCACATGGAGCTTGTCAACTTATGTCTCAGGGTGACGGGCGCAGTGGCGGTCCCTCTAAGATCATTACAACTGTCATGGATAGGCGTGTCGCTTACCAACAGATGCACGTCTTGTTCGTTCCGCCAATTGGTATTTTGAAAAAAAAAAAAAAATTACTCCCACAACAAGTCAACTCGAGCTACTTTTTAATGAACTCGAGCTAGCTCGGTTCTGTACCTGCCCCGTGCTGAGGTACGGCGACCTTCGGAGCACACTCGGTCGGTTCGGCGACCTTCGGAGCACGCTCTAGTCGCGGCCGGCCGATCGTGACCAACTCGGTTAATCGTCGGTTCGAGTTCTACTCGCAATTCACGGACTGGCGGCGAGAGCTACTCGCGACACACGATCGCTCCGTCAGTCACAGAATCGAGACTACTCGAGTTGCAACTCGAGTCAGCAATCACGACAACTTGAATAATTTGAGTTATGATACCGAAGTACACAATTATTTTACATTTGGAAGCTATTTTTTAGAATTTGGAAATAATTTATTTTACGTCTAATACATCGCGGCTGCATGTGTTTGTGCCAAGAGCATTGTATGTAGCACGGGCGGCAAAAATTACTCGAAATTAAAGCCCTCAGTGTTCGGCTTCGGGTTGACCTGATTGGTACCTCGAGTTGCAACTCAGAGTCAGCAATCACGTCAACTCGAGTAGTTTGAGTTATGATACTGAAGTACACAATTATTTTACATTTGGAAAAAACAATTATAAATTATTAATACTCGATCCGGGTGGATTCGATCCAGCGCCATCCAACAATCCGTGCTAAACGCTCTACCAGCTAAGCCACGGAACGAACCAGCCGACCTTACGAATTTTTCTATTTAGTAGACCCAGTGCGAAGCTTTGGTTGTGTGAGTTATTATTATTATTAACTAGATATTTTCATTTTTAACATTGCAGGTTCGTTGCGGATCCAATCATCGCGAACTAAGTCCAAACCCACCCCCCAGACCAAGTGCTGCAAGTTTCAGAGCAGGCGCAGACGAATTTCTTGAAGCTAAATTGGAGATGAATGAGACCATGAAGGTTAACTTTAATAATTTTTTGCCATCGTTGACGGCTTAATAGGTTCACAAAATAGTTCTGTAGCGTCTACTCGCTAAGAAATTTTTCTAAGCGAGAATGAATAGGCATTATTTAGGTGTGCACGCTCCATTGTCGACCTCATCGTCCGTCAGGGCCCCAAGTCTTCAACTCTCGAGTAGGCAAATAATTCGCCCATCACTCGACTATACTCCGAATGCCCCTACTGACATTCGATTCGTGATCGAATGATTATTGTACCGGAACTGCTCGGTATCCTTCTCCAGGTCCATATAAGAATATCCCTATCCCTGTCACATTTACGGTATTTACCATAATTATGTTAGAGAGAGCTAGGCAGAAATGCTTTATGGAATCTATGGATTCATAATAAATGATCATTCAGATCATTCGAATACGAAAATTAGTAGATTAGTAATTTGTCATTCGAATGACGTGATTAGTAATTACTAACGAATCGACTATCGAAATCACATACTAAATTAAATTAATTGATACTGATGTTATCTGCGGTATGCTGCCGTCCTTTAACTAAAACGCGGCAAAGTGACAAAATATTTCTTTGAGATCATTGACTCACCAATAAATGGACATCGGGTCTAATACAAAAACCACGAAAAAAATGTCCGAAGTTAACCTATACAATGCAACGAAATATAAAGAACTAAAACATTTAATTTAAATTGTAACGTCATTGCAGTACTGCCTAATTTTGCTTGCAACAATTTAAGGGCCCCAAAAACACCATATTCAGCTTCTATTAGAAATTTAACAAAATGCACCATATTTAGCTTCGACTGAAAATTACTTGAACACAAGAGT
Organism: Hyposmocoma kahamanoa; assembly: GCF_003589595.1. Lineage (NCBI taxonomy): Eukaryota > Metazoa > Arthropoda > Insecta > Lepidoptera > Cosmopterigidae > Hyposmocoma > Hyposmocoma kahamanoa. Next base: position 809,632 of record NW_020653739.1, on the reverse strand, counting down.
AATGGAGTAGCCTTTATCGTAAATATTAATTAATTTTTATATATATTATTATGTCGAATTTTGTACAAATTTACTTAAGGATTACAATAAAGAGTTGGGCTATATTATGTATATTGGGATATACATAGATACAAATATTACTACAAATGTAAAAATAAGCGTGTACTCTAAGAAATGTACCGATATTCCAACTAAACGTAAACTCAAATATCCGTAATTCTGAAAACTAATTTATAATAATACCGATACGCTTTCGAGCAATTTTGTTGCTTTTCACAAAGACAAAATTAGCTTTTGTTTTGTAATCTTCCTAAAAAATTATATTAGACATTATGAATTAAATTCGAGCTAATGTAATCCCAAGCCGTAAAACGAGTACAACAATATTTTGTTACTTATTGCTAACGTTTAATAAAAAAATCATTTAAAAAATAAGATTAAAACAAAGCGACTGTATAGTTTCTTTGTTTTAAATATTTCAATCGCTTGTGGTTCGAACAATTGAAAATGACCAAGAAGTTTATTTATGCTTCTTGAAACTGACGTAATGTTAGAAAAAAGACAGTTAGCTATTTGATTATTTTGTGTGCTTTTGTCATTTATATTTACGATTCATTTATACATAAATTAAATACTATAAATAACAAAACAACACTTTTCAATGAGAACTATGATAACACGATATAATTGTTTAGTGAAAATATGATACAATTTCCTGTTTTTACACTTTACTGCAGTAATTTTTTTAAAGTTATTATTATTGGTACTGCATGATTGACAACAGCGCTGTCAGTCGAACTCTGTATGCGATTTTAACGCCCTACAGGTGCGGACACTTTATAGCGCGAACCGGCGTCCATTTATTGGTAGATCAATGTTTGAGATATATAAAACCGTAACCCAGTTTTAGAAAATTTAAATTGTTTAATGATATTTCAGCTATGTATCGTTAGAGTAAGTTCCGTTAAGTCGAACACGTTGACTAATTTTAATTATTTTTAAAAGAGAATTTTGTGCTCTATCTTTTGCTATTTGAAACGGATATTTGACTATTTGTCACTTAGCCGCGTTTACTGGACGGCAGAATAGTGATGCAACTCACGTTCCTTTTGTTTTTCTACAATATTAACTTAAATGATACTAAAATACATAATTATTTTACATTTGGAAGCTATTTTCATGTATAAAAAATAATTATAAATCATTAATACAAAGATCGAACACTAAGAGAAATTCCTTCGATTCGAACCAGCGCCTTCCAGCAATCCGTACTAGACGCGCTGTCAACTAAGCCACGGAAGGAACTAGCAGACTTGACGAATTTTTGTATGTGTTTTGGTTTGTTTTTGGTTTTTAACGAATTTTTTGCCATTGCGTCATCTGTGACAAATCTATTTCTTCTCTCAGCCACGTATCTTTACAGCTACCAGCTGCTGACTAGAGATGTGAGATGTGTAATAACTTGTAATATTGCGTATTTTATTGAATGTCACGATTTTTAACGACCACGTTATTCAATTTTTTTTGTGAAATATTTTATTATTATCTAAAATCAAATATTATCTGAGATATTATGTAACCGATGGCGCTACGGCAAAAAAGACGTTAAAAACCAAAAAGAAAGCTCTGCAACAAGCACGTAGAAAAATTCGTAAGATCTGCTGGTTCGTTCCGTGGCTTAGTTGACATTGCGTCAGTCATGGTTTGCTGGAAGACCTTGGTTCGAATCCAGCCGGATCGAAGGTATTTTTCGTAGTGTTTGAGCTTTGTATTAATAATTATAACAAACTAGTGGAGAAATTTCACATAAACATAAATTCAAATACAATGAATAGCGACATCTCTAGCCGGGGCTGGTAGCTGTAAAGGTTTCTAATTGGGCGACAAAATATAATAGATTTGTCATAGATATTACGGCTGAAAAGTCGTCGAATAACCAAATAAAAAGATACGACGCAAGTACATAAATTTGTGAGGTTCGTTCCGTGGCTTAGTTGGTATAGCGTCTGGCACGATATGCTAGAAGACGTCAGGTCGAATCCGGCCGGATCGAAGTAATTGTCGATCTTCGTATTAATAATTATAACAAACTAGTGGAGTAATTTCACATAAAAATAATTTAATATCAATTCAGTAAAAATTTAAACTAAATTATTCTACAATTTCACAAAAAGATATTATTAGTATCATGGTCGTCAAACAACGTGACATTGAATAAACAATTACAATATTTACAAATATTTTCGAATGCCAAGGTAACCTAATGGTTTGGCCTACCGCCTCAAGCAGAGGCCGTGGGTTCGAATCCGGGTTCGCATACTCTTGAGTTTATGTATGAAATATAATTTGAAATTCACCATCATCTTTTCGGTAAAGGAAAACGTCGTGATAAAACCTGCACACATCGAATAAGGTGCTAAACTAAAACTCTCACCCGAGAGGAGATCCGTGCTCAGTAGTGGGTCGTTTAAATGTGTTGATAAAAATGATAATTTGTGAAGGTTTATTATACTGATTTGATTTTAAAATTGTTACAGGGTATATTAAATCAACTTACAATAGCAAATAGGCACAACGCCATCCGCACGAGGATCGCATTTAGGGAGAGGTAAGTAACTACTGTAGATTTTTTCAATTGTTGTTTATCAAATAATAGTACATTGTGTATTATCGAGAGTTTGTTAGAAGCCCGAAGCCGAACGCTGAGGGCTTTAATATATCGAGTTTGTAATTTTTAAATAAATATTAGTATAATATATTAGTATATATAATAATTAGTATAAATTACAACACAACGTTTATTGATGGGTTGTTTTTTAAACAGATTGCCAACTAAAAATGTTCTAAAAGGCACAAATGCATGCAGGCGCAATGTATTAGATATAAAATAAATCATTTCCAAATTCTAAAAATAATGCGATTTGTTCGTCCAGTCAATTGCTATCATAAAAAGAAAACCACGCCACATATAATGTATAGTGCTACATTTGAATGCGATATTTTAATTATAATGTACACTGGGTGTTTAAATGATTAGGTAGCTATGATGAGATAACATTGTCTGGAGCTGTATCACTCCACATATTATTATTGTACATTTTGGTGTACACAGGGCCTTAGAAGGATCACATCAAGTTATACACTTTTGTTCAAATGTCGTCTTCAGTTCAACGGGACAAGGTCCGTCAATGTGTAGCATGATTAATGTGACCATAATTTTTTCCCTCATAGTGGGACGCCTGTAAATTTATTATTGTTTTAAAAATAAAACGCATGTTACGAAACGTTTCATAAATAAAAAAAATACTAAAAATAATGATCAAAAATTTAAAAAAAATTAATCTTGCAAAGTCTGGGTGAGTTGGCTTTGTATATTTTTCGCTTTCGCTCCATTTTTTTAGTATTTATTGTCACGTGTATCGTATTTTGTCAAAGTGGGATATTTTTAAGTGTTCTGGGGACAGCGGAAAACGAAACTTAAAAGCGGGACTGTCCAGCCCAAGCGGGACTTATGGTCACGTGAAGCATTATGTGCTGCCGTCAGTACAATAGGCGTAATTAACCACTCCGATGAAGACCTAGACATCGGAAGTTGCTCTTTAGGCAGTAACTTGACGATTGACGTCATTTAGGTATTTCTAGGTGTCCATTTCTAACTGGAACAATGTCAACACACAGCTAGAGTTCCCTGCAAATAAAATAAATAATAATAAATAAAAATCATTTATTTCGGGCAACGACTGGCGACAACCCATATCAAAATAAATTACACACGAATTTAAACAAACAGGGCGTGACACGGCTATGCCTCCGAGGGAAAGTACCTTAAATATTTTAGTTAGAAAGTTTTACTGAAAGAAGACTTAATTTTGATTTTGAAAAGTACTGGAATTGAATTCAAAGATTTTTAAATAATCGTCAAAAAAAAATACAACTGTAATTTTACTATACTGATCGAAAGCCTCGATTGTTTTCTTCTAAATAACATAGGATCTTACATAAAAGGAAGACCATGAAATTACATATTTAATTTGAAATTTTGTTCAGAAAAATGAACCTCTAAAAGATTTAGTTCACAGGAACCGGTATGAGAATGTGCATTCACCATGAAAAGATAAATGAATCAACAGGAAGCGAAATTATGAAAAGAGTGAGAATTTGTATACTAGAGGATGGGACACATTTTGAGAATTTGATAACTTAAATTGATTGTAAGTTGCAGTTAAATGGAATTATTTGAATTAAATAGTATAACACGTTACAACGATTAGTTCGACGCGCCACCGCTGGATGGCATTAGGATCGAAATAGAACACGCTATCAGAGTGTTCACTAAAATTAGTATGGATGAAATTTGTTTAGTTCGACGCGCCACCGCTGGATGGCATTAGGATCGAAATAGAATAGAACGCGCTATCAAAGTGTTTACTAAATTAATATATAAGCGTTGAAAGAGAAGTGTTCAGTATCGACTCATTCGTAGAGTCCCTGAGCAAATTTTCCGCCTCTGCCTTCTCTTCCTCCTCTTTCTAATATGGAATTATTGACCAGTAGGAGTAGAGTCAAGCCCCGATCATTAATGCTTGGCATTTTCAACACGGATGTTCGAACCTTCCTCACAGACCACCGACTCGATGTCCTGTTAATTCAAGAAACCTTCCGCTCGAACCCCCCATGTTCTCTCTTCTCTTTTTCTCTGTTCTCTCTGCTCTTTTCGCAACTTCCACCACCATGTCACTCGGAGACTCAGCAGTTGGACATAACATACGGCTTGCTCCGACTAGAAATCCGCGACAAAGTTCCTCGCGCTAGCATCCAGGATTTCCATCATTTGTTAAAGGCAGCTCGTGCCGTCGAACAACTGCTACAGGAGAAAGGCAAGTACATAAAAACACTCGAGGACTCAATTCCAGTTTTTTAAAATCAAAATTAAGTCTTTCAGTAAAATTTTCTAACTACGATATTCAAGGTACTTTCCCTCCGTGTGGCATAGCCGTGAGACGCCCTGTTTATTTAAATTTGTGTGTAATTTATTTTGATATGGGTTGTCGCCGCCCTAAATAAATAATTTTTATTTATTATTATTTATTTTATTTGCAGGGGACTCTAGCTGTGTGTTGACATTGTTCCTATTGGAAATGCAGACCTAGAAATACCTGAATGACGTGAATCGACAAGGCATTAGTTCGCTAGTGTCATTGAGCGTACAAATGGGTACCTAAAGAGCACCTTCCGGTGTCTACATCTTGATTGGAGGGGTAATTACGCCTGTGGTGGTACGCGATTAATCTTCGGTATTTAAGCTACTTTCCCTCCGTGTGTTATAAATGTGAGACACCCTGTATGTGTATATGTACAGTTAAGGTCAAAATAATAAATAATCCAAAATAATAAAGAATAAGTTAAAAAGTTAATGAAAAGTTATAGAAATAAAATAAAATTGAAATGAAATTAAGTAAAAGGCAAAATTCAAATTAATATTACAAGTATAAACAATAAAATAACTGTAGTGTATTGATGTCTAAATCGATTGCCTCCATAACGTACAGTGAGTGATACCTCCAATGAAGCCTACGTCAACTTAATTTTTGGACCTGCTCTGTTTTTACTTTGTTTTTTGTTTCTTTATTTTTTTTCCTAAATTCGGTTTTTTGTTTCTTTATTTTTTTACTAAATTCGTCTTTTGACGTTTTCCGAATTTTGTTTTTTGTTTCTTTATTTTTTTTACTGAATTCCTTATTCTTTTTCGAATTTTGTTTTTTGTTTCTTTATTTTTTTTACAAAATTCAGGGAGTATAATATTAGTAAATAAATACTTAGGGCTGTTTACGAAAATAACAGAAACTAACCAAGAAATAAAATTAACGTGGTTTACCGGGATAGAAAACCATGTGTAATTTACACACCTGTATCATCATTAAAAGGCGTCGTTTTTTGTTGCAGATTATGGCGACTTCGAAGGCAAAATAACTTATAGTTTTAGTTTTTTTTAGTATATTTGATTGTTGTAATAATTGTATTTCGTTTTTCGATTGCATATTTCATGATTGTTGTAATTATATTGTGTATAAGATTGTAGATTTTAAATCGTGCCGCCGTCATAAACAAATTTCTTACATACCTAAGTATATTGACTTTCTTTTAAAAAAAACACAGACCTCAAAATTAGTTTACCATTCGTCCACATTCAAGAATGTTATATTATTCTCAATATTATAATCAATGGGCTGATCGGTAATGGTACATATACGTAGATACAATAGCCGTAGAGCTCCTTATGAAAGAGTTCATCCAGGGTAGTACCTTACCTATTTCTGCCGTCAAGCAGTAATGTGAGCATTACTGTGTTCCGGTTTAAAGGGTAAGGGTGCTGATGAAATTACAGGCACATGAGACTTGTGAATTTATGTCTCAGGGTGACGGGCGCAGCGGCAGGGCCCCTCAGATCTTTGCAACTTAAAACTCTGAGCGCCACTGCAACTGTTATGAACAGGCGTGTCGCTTACCACCAGAAAGGCAACTTGTTCGTCCCGTCACTTCGTATCTTTTTTTTATTTATTTTTTTTATTTTTTCAGAAAAACACAAACAGATACATACTAAACAAATAACAAACACTGAACAAGCAAGATTAAATAAATATGAACCAACACCGTGTTCCACAAATGTGTGACAATTAAGATACTGTGACGCGCGTGACACATGCGCGTAGTCTTATGGAATTGTATTTGAAAATTTTGTTTATACATATAGCGAAAAATTAAATAAAATAAATAATAAATAAAAAAAAATTATATGTTATATAGCCACATACATTATATTCACATATACACAGACAACCATATACATATCAAATCAGTTACGATAATAATCATAGGTACCATAGAAATCAGAAGGAGTCACTATTCACTCTGACAGAAACTTCACGTTTATGCCTGTACAAAGAGGTACTAAATATATCCACGTCCTGGAAACAATAATTATAATTGCAACACATCCTATAAATTGGAGAGCGTTTACCGACTTTGGTACGACAAAATGGGCGTAAGAAAAGGACTTTTTATCTAGGTTTACGAACGGGTACTTTATATATAATTTGGGATGCCAGCTCAGAACAATCAATATGATTATTTATGATTTTACAGAGAAATATGGTTTCAAGAAGTGCCCTTCGCTGTTCAAGACTTAACATACCAAACTCAGACAACAAGCTTTCGTAATCAGTACGTTTGCCTGAAACATCTGTAGCTAAGCATCTTCAGAAGTTTCTTCTGTATGTTTTCAAGGAAGTTAATATACAACTTATAAAACGGATTCCATATTAAGATTGCGTATTCCAATATAGGTCGCAACAAGGTGCGATATAGATAAGTGTCATGTTTTTTTAAAACTTTCGTAGTAAATAATTGAAAAGCTTTAGTAGTGATGTAGTCAATGTGTAAACTAAGTGTGAGTTTGGAATCTAAAAGAACACCAAGGTCTCTGATACTGTCTACTTTCTCTAAATTCACATTATTAATTGAATAGACACACTTAATTGGATTAAGTTTTTTGGTAAATGTAATAGTTTTACTTTTCGAGAAACTAAGCTGTAGTTTATTACGAAGACAATAGCTATGTAAAGATTTCAAATGCTTTTGAAGCAACTTGCAATCATCTTCACAACCGATTTCTTTAAATATTTTTAGATCATCTGTGTAAATAATGAAGTTTGGGTTACAGATACACTGGATCACATCATTTTTATATAAAACAAATTAAAATGGTCCCAATATTGAGCCTTGCGGCACGCCAGAAGATACAGCGAAGAGATTCGACTCATAACCATTTACCACGATTTTTTGTTGCCTATTACTTACGTATGATTCGAACCATCTAAGTAAACATCCCTTGATGCCATTGTATTGTAATTTTTCCAGAAGTATTAAGTGGTCAAGTTTGTCAAACGCTTTTTTAAAATCAGTATAAACTGTGTCTACTTGTGAACCACTATCTAAGGTTTCAAATAAAAATGTACTGTATAAAGCAAGGTTACTAATTGTTGAACGATTCTTTACAAATCCATGCTGGTTCGGTATTATGTGCCTGCCGATAAGTGGCTACAAGGATTTATGCACTAAACTTTCAAAGACTTTAGACAAAACTGACAAAATGGAAATCGGACGATAATTGCTTATATCAGACCTTTTAACTCTCTTTAAGTACTGGAGTGATATTCGCAACTTTCCAGACAGTAGGAAATACACCTAGGTCAAGACTCTTATTCATTACAATGTACAAGGGGAGCGCAATCGATTTAGCAGTGTGTTTTAGAAAATGTGGGTGAATACGATCAGGGCCGGCTCCCTTTTCACAATCTAAATTTAGAAGTTCCTTCTCAATATCTTTAAGGAGTAAAAACAAATTGCCTATGCATAGTCAGCAATAGGTACGTTTGCAAACTGTGAAAGTGCTGAAATCCAAAGTACCAGGTACATACACAGATTGGAAAAAAGATGCAAATAAGGAACATATTTCAATAGGTTCATTAACGGTAGCGTTCGCATCGTAAAAATAAATACAAGGAATGAATGAATGAAGGAGTGGTTAAAACCACCAAATATTAATTCATCCCTGTTTTCAAATAACTTGTTTTATTAAATTCAGATATTGTAGACACTTATTTATTATTATTCTTTTTTTTTTTAATTTTTAGGAAATAGTTACATTTGACAGAAAGTTATCAAATGAACTGTAACCCTTGAGCGGACCTATCCTGCGTTAATAAATTGCGACCGAACTTTATGATCTTGGGGTCTATTGCATACTAAATAAAGTCATGTTTGGACTTGAAATAGCCTGAGGTTTCTCTTTCACATTTCACACGCAAAATCTACTTACAAAATCTACTCGTATTAATTTAAAACACATGATATAAAAAAAATATGTTTACAATTCTCCATAGAAACATTTAGCCACGTTTTTGGATAAATATCGAGTAAAATGGAAAAAAAATTATGTATTGTGGGTATATTATATGGAACTTGAATAAAATAAAAATAAAAAAGTGTTGCCAAATTTCAGGTTTTAATGCATTAATGAAAAATAAATGTAATGATTTTAGTTTTCGTTGAATGTCTATTTGCTTTTCTATGTCATATATAACAATTAAATCTGTATTGTTTTTGCGTCTGACCAGAGCACATCAATGTTGACACAATGGAACACGTTTGCAATGTTTTGATTTTATTGACAGACAGAATCCTCAGCCAGTTTTTCTCCAGCTTACATCAGTAATCTTATTATGTAGGTACTGTGTTTGTTTTTCAATAAGTTTTTTGTTTAATGTTCTATGTTTTCTCTCCAGTATGAATCATTAAGTGTTTGTCATGATTTGCTTTATCACTAAAATATTTGTTACAAATGTCACACTTGTATGGTTTCTCTCCAGTATGGATCCTTTTATGACGCTTAACTTCATATTTCCTTGTAAAACTTTTGTTGCAAATATCACATTTGTATGGTTTTTCACCAGTATGAGTCATTATGTGATATTTTAATAGAACTCTTCTTGCAACACATTTCTGGCAAATATCACATTTGTATGGTTTCTCTCCAGTATGAATTCTTTTATGTTGTTCACAATTTTCTTTAGTGGTAAAAGATTTGTTACAGTGTTCACATTTGTATGGTTTCTCTCCAGTATGAACCATTAAATGTTTATTAAAATTTCCTTTATTGGTAAAAAATTTGTGACAGTGATCACATTTATGTGGTTTCGTGCTAGTATGAGTTATTAAATGTTTATTACGATTGGTTATAGAGGTAAAAGATTTGTTACAAAAATCACATGTGAACAGTTTCTCTCCAGTATGAATTAGTTTATGATTATTAAGTACATCTTTTTTCTTAAAATGTTTATGGCAAATATTACACTTGTGTGGTTTTTCGCCAGTATGAGTCATAATGTGATACTTAAGCAGTATTTTTCTCCCAAAACCTTTATGGCAAATATCACACTTGTATGGTTTCTCTCCAGTATGCGTCATTAAATGTATTTTACTTTCTGCTTTTGTGGTGTAAGATTTGTGACAATGTGCACATTTGTATGGCTTCTCTCCAGTATGACTTATTTCATGACGCTTAAGATGGTGTTTCTGTACAAAACATTTTGTGCAAATATCACATTTGTATGGTCGAGAATCAATATTCAACTCGTCATATGTGTTCTGCACACATTTGACTTGAGCTATGCTAGCTGGCTGCAGCGTCACAGGTCCTATAACCAACTCTTCCTTGATTTCATGATCTGCATATAGATCTAGCTCGTCTTTATTGTGAAATTCTTCTGCAACGTCAACTGTCTCTTGTTTGATGTGAACATTCCTGTGTAAACCTGTAGACCTGTTTTCTAATTCAATTACCACCTCCTTAACGTTCATAATACCTTGTAGCTCCATCTGTCCATGACATTGTTAGCTGTTGCAGTCAATACAATTGTATATAGTGAAATATACAAGGGCACTCTCACAGTGAGTTCAAATTGTTACTTTTTTTGCTCAGTTTTAATCTGAAACAAAAAGAAAGACTTTTCCATATTAAATTTGCCAAATTAATACCACAACAAAATAGTGCCCGCGCGGTGTCAGTCACAGACTACTTAGTGAACTACGTTGTGTCAGTAGAATGATCAGTGTTGCCAGATTTTGGCGAAGTTAATTCGCCAATTTATGTGTGTTAAGCCTAGAGGATGGAAAAAAAAAGAAAAGAAGTTAAGCTTAGAGGATGGAAAATTTCCATAGTCTAAGGTGTCAAGTAGCCGATATTCACTCAAGGCATAAAATCCCTAAAAATCAAGGAAAACAATGTTACAATTCTGCTTGCTGCCTGAACATTGAGGAATATGAACTCTCTTATTTCCCCGATTGCCTACACGTAGAAATACTCAAACCTTAAAGTTATTTTACAACTCCATTCTCCGCAAAATTCCCAATCAAATTTATAATTCCCCAGACATTTTATTAAGTAGATTAAAATCGCTTTTTCCTATTTCAAACAGTCTAAATATCGCCGAGTCGCCGATCACTTTTTTAGTCGCCGCGCGACCTCTCAAAACAGTCTTAAGGATCGTATTCCAGAACTCTACTCAATGCTCAAGTCAGGACTTGAGTATGATTTCAAGCACTGGAAATCATACTTAAGTCCTTGCCGTTAGGGTCGTATTTGCATTGAGTAGAGTTCTGGAATACGACCCTAAATGGCGAAAAATCTCCTAATCTGGCAACACTGAGAGTGACAGTCAAAGTGACAGTGAGTGACACGGACTGACAGTGCTAGCTGTCAAAACCAGTGTTGCTAGCATTAAAATTTTTCTTTCGATTAACATTAAAAAATATATAAACTTGAATAAATGAACGTAACTATGTTCAAGATCATTGAAAAGAGCATGATGATGTTTACAAATAATAAGAGATAATTGAATAACGCACAAAGACTCATTTATTTTTGAGTGGAAGTATTCTATTTCTATCAATTTACGAACAATTTTTTTCATGATGCCAAGAAACGAGACGAACAAGTCGTGCGTCTAATGGTAAGCACACCTGGCCATAGCAGTTGTATTTAGTGCCACTAAGAGCATTTGATTGCAAAGATTTGAGCGGCACTATCATTGCGCCCGTCACCCAGATACATAAGTTGACGAGTACAGTCAAGAGCACGTCATGCTTGACACTTAAGACTTAAATCCAACTCTATGCCGCTTATGATAAGAACAGTCCAAAGTACAAAGTGTCAAACTTGACGTGCTCTTGACCGTACCATGTGCCTATAATTTTATCAGCACCCGCATTTCCATTCCCATTACTGCCTGGCGGCAGATATTGATACGGTGGCAGTACTTCCTGGACGATGTCATTCACAGAGAGTCAACGGCACGTCAAGCTTTACACTTAAGACTTAAATCCTACTCTATGCCACTTACGATAAGAACGGTCCAAAGTACAAAGTGTCAAGCTTCATGTGCTCTTGACTGTACGCTACTCAATTTTATTATTTATTAGTGAATGAGGTAAGGTGAGATATTTAATGTTAGATCAAACGGCATTGGATCTCAAGTAGGAAACCAATGAATGGTGACTTGGAATAGGAGAGACAATGATAATATAAGATCGTTGTTTAGGGGAAACCAAAATTTGAAGTCAGTGGCGCCATCATTTATACATTGGTTTTACGGCAAGTAAGGTTGTATTGTATTTCATAAATTGTTGATTACGTATGATTTCCTTAATCATCATCACCGACCCATTATACATCCCGCTGCTGGCCATCGGTCTTCCCGAAGAAGGGACTTGCTTCAAATTCCGCTACACACTGATTCTATGCAGGTTGGAAACTTCACATGTTTCACAGGTTTCATCAGCATCAATGTTCTCCTTTTTCACTTTAGTACCTACTAAACAATAGCAATACCTACACTCTCACAAATTCCCAAATGTGTACCTAATTCATAAATTCTTAATAATAAATGAACTGAATTCTGCATTGTTTCCACCAATGAATGGAAACGACATTCCTTAGCGAGCTTGTTGGCCATGTTGGCCATTATGTAACTTGTGAAATAATCTTTGTCACCTTAATTAATGCATTTTGCGCTGAATAAATTATAAAGTAAAACATAATTTTATCTTGCTTTTTGTAATCCCAGTGTTGCCATTTTGATCAACTTCATTCACTCAAAATCAATTGTGTCGACATCGAACTTGATGTAGTAGGTTTTTATTGGTCCGTTGTCCGCATGAATGTGTGCACCAAAGACTCTCATCTGCGACGTTTGTAAACACCGCGTTTTTATTGTTATTTGTGATTTTCGCAAAATATTGTGAACTTAGTCAAGGTACACGTAAAACAAAAAACTTGTTTTATTTTTTAAATATTTTGTCGTGTGTCTTTGAAGTTCTTTTGTGACAATTATGTGATTTTGCTGCGAGGGTAAGTGCATTGCTGTTTTTATTAAATTTTTTTAAATGTTAAATCGTAATTTTTCAATTGTATTCGTATTTTTATTTCTTTTAACTTATACTCTTTTTTACTGTATGCGATTTCCTACGCTAGCTTGTGCAATAGTGGTCTAGTGATATAAATAAATAGTTATAACATGGTTTAATTGCATTTTAAGTATCCAATCTTTTTTTATTGAGAAACTAGTTTATGTAAGTTCAGCCAAATATTATGTAGTTCTTTTTTTAAATTTATTTTATAGTATAGGCGTTTTAATTTTTTTTCTTGGTATTAAAAAATATAAACTGTCTTCCCTTTTTAAATGGTAAATTTAATTCTTTGTGTTAAAAATGCAAAATATTTAAATCAAAAGCTATTCGGTTTAATGTTGAATCTTACCAAAAACGGAAACTTAACCTTCTGACTCATACTTTAGGCGAGTTTTCTTTAATAATGCGAACCGTTCATACATATTGGGATGTTTGATGTGAACAGGTTTTTCTTGTTTTCAAAATTTAGAATGCTTAAGCAGTGTTATTGTTTATTCCTAATAACAACATACTTAAAGTCAATAGTTATAGGTTTAATGGTCCATTTATTTGTATTTTCCTTGTCCCAATTTTTTCTTTATTTTTTTTATGAATTGTAACAAAGCAACTTCAAGCAACACTTCAAACAACACTTCAAGTTTGACACTTAATATTTAAATTCTACTCTATTTCACTTACTACTGTCTAGAATGTAAACCCATGATATGTACAGACGGCAGCACATCATGCCACACTTTGATGGATCTGGTTCCATTCAACTGGAGGCAATATTTGAACAAAAGTGTGTAACTTTTTAGTTGCTTGGTGTGCTGTTGTCTGTACATACAGCATGATTATAGATATACGTAATGTAAGTCTGTCATTAAATTTTGTAACTAATTTTGAGATACTGAAGAAAATACAAGTGGATGTATAAAATGATGACTACTTTCCTTTTCCTTACTTGTTTAAAAAAATCAGACTATGAGCAAGTCTGGGGAAAATGGTGGTATGTCTTAATTAAAATATATCCTAAGCACACTCAAGAGCACATCAAGCTTGACACTTTGTACTTTGGACTGTTCTTATCGTAAGCGGCATAGAGTTGGATTTAAGTCTTAAGTGTCAAGCTTAACATGCTCTTGACCCTGTACAAAACACTCTTATAATCCAAGTATTTAAAATATAAAATACTTTCATGAGGTGTATTGAAAATATAGAATACAAAATATTGTCTGCTTATAAGTAAAACCACATAAGTGACATTCCACAAATCCACAAAAAAAATCTCCAAATTATGTACCTGTTGTAAGAAAAATCACCATCTTTCTGCAGATAAAACCACTTATTGAGTTTATAGCTTTTTGTTATTGAGTTTCACCTGCAGAAAGATAGTGATTTTCTTACTGTAGCTATATGAAGACTTTTTGTACAAATGTCACTTACGTGGTTTTACCTTTAAACAGACAATATGGTATTTTGACTTCACATATTTAAAATACAAACGTTACCACTAACTGGTTACCAAAAAATAATACAAAATATCAATTACAAAATACATTACTGTCAGATATTTGAAATCCTTACCAATTACATAACATGTATATAGGTGATAATTGAAATATACAAATACAAAATATGTATTAGTTTTCTTTATTTGTATTTCAATTTTTACCTAATTTAAATACATATGCAAAGTATGTAGGTTTTCGTATTAAAAAAAAATAAGACATGCAGGGTTTAAAAATTACATTTATAGTAGCTATGTTTATTAGTGATGCAACGAAAGTGTCGTAACAGAAACGGTAACAGTGATGTCAAAAGTAAATTTTAGCGGAAACGGAAGCGCATGTGGAAGCAGAAGTATAAATAATAGTATTGATTAGAATTAAGTTTTTTTAGATCTCAACAAAATAGGTCCAGACAGGGCTTATTTTTGGTTTCAAATTGCATTTAACAGCTAAAATACACGCCCCACCGTCTAGTAATATGCGCGCGCGCCTGAAATCCGTCACGACCATTTTTTATGATACGAATTGACGGGACGAACAAGCCTACGCCTGTCCATAACAGTTGCAGTGCCACATATGTAACATTATTATACAATTTTGTTTTAAAATTCATGCTAAATAAAACATAAAAAGTTATATTTAAATATATAACATAATGTGAGTTTTCCAATTGTAATTTTTCAATTCTTCAGAATTTTTCCTGAAGCAGTTGAAGAAATATATAAAATTCCGGAAACCGACATCGAATCAGAAAGGGAAAGAAATGATACAGCTCGAGCTCTATGGACGAGAACACATCCTCACCCAGCAGGATCCACTAAAGCAACACGAAGCCTAATGTTGAAGCATGGTGTTGACCATCAACGCTCATTCCTAACAACACTACCTAACCACCTACTCAAATAACTAACTACCCCTACTACCTACTTTCTGTCACGCGCTGCATAGCAATCAAGAATCTGGCCACCGGTTGCGGGTGGCTGGTTTCCCCTACAGAATCCCGGGCGTGTCACTCCCTTAAACTGTACCTCCCCTGGTGTATCCGACTTGTCCGGATTAGATTTGTTCTAGCTGGGTGTGGTGCCAATGAGCAATGAGAATGAAAATTTCCACTATACGTATTTGAAATTTTCGGAAAATATAGTAATGGCTGAGGAAGTGTCATGGGGAGTCTTTATTTCTAAATACTATAAGTAAACTATTTAATGTCACTATAGCGGGACATTGAATAGCAATGATAAATGTATTACAAAGACCAGATAATGTACTTCAGTCATCTTTAATGTTATGTACGTAAACTCCTTTATTGGTACCTACCACAAAACAAATTACAAATTTTAACAAAAAATAGTTAGTGTACAAAAACAAGTTTATTCCATACAGGGATTTCTTACAACTAACCTGGTTGAAAGTTGGTTTTCTGGGTTTGCAATAAAAAATATATTTGTAAATATGTAATTTTTTGTATCTATTTATGATTCCCGCCTCTTCCACGGCTTAAAAGATAGATTTAATTATTTTTATAACGGAAGATGCGGTATTTCTTGGCAATGGCGTAGTCAGCCGCGAGAGTCATTGTGACTTATTATAATTTTATACAACATTAACGTTACTTTTGATAGTTTGTGCCGAGTCAAATAAAAAAAATTGACACCCAACCTGTGTGCCAGGCCTCACGATTAACGCGCGACGCACACTGGGGCCTTAGACTATGGAAACTTTTTTTCCATCCTCTAAGACTGGGGCCCGTCTATACAAAGTAACGGTCAAAACTCATTTTCAAAATGTGGGTATTTAAAAAAATATATACATTAAATTAAACGTAGTCGTAATCAAGTACTGTAGGTTTTGAAGTGCATCAGCTCAAAGTTTGCTCTTTACCGGTAAATTTATCGGTATATCAGATACCGATAAATTTACAAATTTATAAAAATGTTAGGAGACTCAAAATACGTTGCTTTGTCGCTGACATAATGCGTTTAAATAGATTTTAATATGAAACTTAAGAAATAAATTTGTAAAGATTGCACACAAATTCACGCACGTTACGGAATAAATATTATTTACCGCAAAGACCAAACTTTGAGCTGATGCACTTAAAAACTGTCGGCAATTGCGACTCAGTATTTTTACGAGTAATTACTTTATTGAGACTACTCTAATGTATATATATTTTTTAAATACTTACGTTTAGAAAATTGAGTTTTGAGCATTAGGTACTTTGCATGGACGTGCCCTAGTGTCCAGCGTCTTCTAGCAAAATGTGATAGACCGCTATGCAAACTAAGCTTATATTCGTTACATTGTATTTTTTGCTGTCAATCACGTACAGATACTGTCGTTTTTTATTTATGAAACCTTAATTAAGTGATTTTCAAACAATTTTAATAAACTGCTTCCGTTGATTTTGAAACACCGTGTCAGGCAAATCTATATTTAATTTCTCTGAAGAAGTGAATCCAAGGTAATGGATTAAATTAAAAAAATAAAACGCTCTGATATTAGATATGTAGATACGCATGTATCCGAGAAGATTATTACCGTCCGGGAGATGGCAGTGAAGTGCTCTTAATACCTCCGGTCCGTATAGCTGCCTTAACAACTCCTTGTTACCTTATACGGACTAAATTAAATTTATTAATCAAATTAAAATACCTATACATTGCAACTGTTGGTGTATAACAAAGTATGCAACCTGTTGGGTACTACAATTATATATGCGTAAATTGTAATGTTAAAGGCACTACACAACTATGTACCATTTCTTTTCATTCTTAGCGATTTATAATTACTCACCTTTCGTCCTAGGTATGAGTGAGGTATATTTTCAGCTTACCCAGCCCTTCATTGATTAGTATTATACAGAAGAAATGAAAGAAAAATTATAGTAAAAAAATAATAATACTTTATTTTAAATAAAAATGCTTTGAACTTAATGAAAAGAAATGGCGCGCAATGCAGATGAATGCATAGGTACCCGTCAATTTAGTGACCTTTTTTTTCTTAATTCGTGTAAAGAATAAAAATAGTAAAAATTAGTCCCACTGCTGGCCACAGGCCTCCTCTCAAAACGGGAGAGCTAAGGCTGTAGTTACTACGCGACGCACTTGAAGCACAACTACAATATTTAAGTATTCCCACAGTGTTCCATAGCCGTTAGACGTCTGGTAAAAGCACCGATTGTAATAGTTCGTGGTAAATTAATACATTGTAAAAAGCGTCATTTAGTGTCACATCGTTAATATACTTCTAGTTGACTGTCAGTTACTATGGTTGCTGCCAAGAAGGCAGACACTAACAACACTATTCATATCACTGACACATAGAGATGGAAAAAACTGCTTATTATTTGAAACGTTAAAACGTTATACTTTTTTCAATAAGCGTGCTTATAAAAGCAAAGCGTTTTAGTTTGCAGCTTTTGAAATCGTTTTATGTTAAAAAAGCCTGCAACATTGTGTTGACAGCGAAAAGTGAGAGTAGAGTAGGCCACGAACTACTACGTATAGGCCATTAAAGATTATAAGTAAGTTTATTTGTAAAACACGAGTTTTATTTTTATATAAAACATTGTTATTATACACATTGACGAATTAATTTGTTTAGGAAACATAGATGGTGGGACTGTCGAGTCACTTTGTAAAAAATGGGATTGTTGAGTATTGAACTAAATAACTACCACTTAAAATTATAAGCGTGCTTGTGTGCTTATACTAAAAAGCAACCTTTTAAAAGTGCTTTTCGTTATAAACGCCCCCCTCTACAGACAGATATCTATCCATGTATAGAACATTTTTAACAGTTAATCATTACTATGTCATCGTCTACCGACGACGTTCAGTGTTATATTTGAAGGACAGCTCAATTATTTATCCATTGACCCCTTTCCAAAGCCACATCATACATTATTTAGACACTCAACGATCACATTTGGACAAGAAAACACAGTTTGAATCTTAATTTAAAACATATTTATTAGCACTTCCTTTAGATTATAGACGCCATTACTTTTATTTCCCGCCATAAGTTGCAGTGAGTGGTGCGAATCGGGCGCGTTCTAAAACTTTTTGATCTGTTTCAAATTGACAATTATTTGTTTTTCTTTTTCGCCGTCCAGTGCTCTGTTGGTTAATGTAAAAAAGTGCTATTTTTACTTCATATTTTGTGGTTTTTTGAAAATAGTTCTTGTGGTTTTTTCGTTTTGAAAACCGTGGATGATGCTTTTAAAGAAGAGCTTGACGTGCCTGTTGAAATCGAAAGTAGCAGATGTAAGAGGATCGTAGTAAACGCTGTCACATCTCGGTATTCCTAATCTCAAGTCTACTCCGAACGACGATCATAGTTTTAATATGTAAAAACTTTAGACTATTTTATTTTATTCCATCCTCTCAGGTAAAAACCAACGGCTTATGTCCCATACGTAAAATAAAGTAGAAAGTTTTTATTCTAATCGTAAAAGATGGATATTGTGATTACGATTTAATGACTTGTCTATGCGGGGAAATAAAAAATAAAGTTTAGGTCGTCGACACTCATTTGGCAGAGATCCAAAGCATATGCAGCCAGTTGGCAAAAACTGCATGCTTGCTTGCGCGACTCTCTTAGACAACAGTATGATTAAAGAAATTACTTAGAAATCTTAAAAGCGTTCACAGGAGCGTTTATAAATAGTGAATTATTTTACGTAAAATTAGATTTTGTTGTGTAGAACTTTGCAATAGAATACTCATCCCTTTTCGTGGAACTTGGCTTATTTATCAAGCCCGTAGATACTAAATTAAAAAAATATATTACCACGAAGTTCGAGTTTTTATGAATCTAGATGCAGGTTCTTTAAGCAAATTGAAATAGAAAATAAAAAAATTATTAAAATCGTGGTCTGTATATAAGGTATATACTCCAAATTGCGATACTCTATTAACCCATTGTTATATGTACACTTCGTTTATATGTTAAATAAAGTATCCTGTATAATCTTCATTGAAATACTGATTAACTGTTTTTCAAAAAGTTTAAATAACTTACCGGAAAATAGAATCACCACAGATCAAGTGGTCATCACGCACAAAATATGTTTAAAATTTCAAATATAAATAATATAAATTCTTAGAATAAAAACGCATAGAAAGATAGTTTCATATCAAACGAACTGTCACAAGTGAGGCAAAAATCAAATTCATGTAGGCTAGCTTTAGTAGTAGGTTAATTTTCGGTTTTAGTGAATATTTATATAAAAATACAAGTTGAAACGCGTTACTTCCTTGTGGAATGTGATCTTAGTATCTATTTTATGTTTGTATGACGTATTTTTACACTCATTTACCGCACATTTCGTCATTTTTAGGCAAAATTCTTGAGCTGTTCGCGGTGCAAGTTGACCTTGAGCACTGAAGGCCCGCGCGCTCGTGTAGGCCCATTGGGAGCGCTTCAATTTGCCTCACTTAGCGTGTGCGGACTAGGTTTCTATGCGTTATTATTCTAAGAATTCAACAATAAAAAATTAAAATCATTCGTTTTTTAAATTACTTTTCTATCTATTTAGATGTATGTCACTAATTACAGGTTTCTTACCACGATATGATTTCTTTTTATTTTTTCGATATTTGGTTACACGCTCCATGAAAAGGAACCTGTAAATAATAATAATCATTTAGTGAATAACTACCAAAGCCTTAAAACCTATATTACTTTTGGGTTGGTATCATAATGACTATATCTTCAAAATGACCTGATCAGCATAAAGACTAGATTGCAAAACGACCACCTCCGTAGAAATACTATAACTTACAATGACTTGGTAGCAAAAACGACTGGATATCGAAATGACCATATCGTTAAACAGACGACATGGTAAAAAACAATGTACAGTTAAAAATGTATTTTCTATCTTTTTCGTAACCGACTTCAAA
Source organism: Hyposmocoma kahamanoa (assembly GCF_003589595.1). Classification (NCBI taxonomy): domain Eukaryota; kingdom Metazoa; phylum Arthropoda; class Insecta; order Lepidoptera; family Cosmopterigidae; genus Hyposmocoma; species Hyposmocoma kahamanoa. The sequence continues at coordinate 789,207 of NW_020653739.1, read as the reverse complement.
AAAAGGAGGTTCTCAATATGTCTGTATTCTTTTTATGTATGTTACGCGATAACTTATGTATTTGTGAACCAATTTTCATGATTCTTCTTTGTTGGTTTGAGGGTACCTCAGTGTTGGTCCCATTTAAGAAAATGTTCCACCTCTAAGGGTGGCAAACTAGGGCATGAATTACGCGCACTTTCCGATAACCGATTGCAATAAACCTTGTCAAATAGATGTAATTCCACGAAATTTTGAGGTCGGATTTTTAGTACTCTGTTTTGTCGTAGTCAATGTCCACATCGTGGATGTAATATCTTGGTATATTCCTGCAAGAGTACCTAAAAGGAATGACACAACAATCTCTAGGTCTTTAAGAGATAAATATAAAGA
>NW_020653739.1:744372-788735 GCF_003589595.1 Hyposmocoma kahamanoa | reverse complement strand
AGCTCCGGTATTTGTGAACCGATTTTCATGATTCTTTTTTTGTTGGAAAGGGAGTATTTCCATTGTGGTCCCATTTCATTTTGAAGGAAATCATCCACCTCTAAGGGTGGCTGTTCACGCATGAAAATTCATTTTTATAAATAGCGCCTAACTTTAATTTAGGAGCAATTACTTTTAGCAATTATTTAGTTGATTTTGCTATTTATCCAACTCAAGGCGTTTTTCCCTCGATATACTTTGAGTAGTGTCGTAGTGAGAACCTATTTTTATTATCTCCAGTATCAAGTCCTGTATAGTGGCGAACTAGGGGATATTTCAATTAAACTTAGCAAATAGACGTAATTCCACGTACTTTTGAGGTCGGTTTCTTTAGTACTCTGTACTGATTATTATCTCCAGTATCAAGCCCTGTATAGTGGCGAACTAGGGGATATTTCAATGAAACTTAGCAAATAGACGTAATTCCACGTACTTTTGAGGTCGGTTTTTTTAGTACGCTGTACTGAGATTATTATGACATCAAGTGACAGAACGAATAAGTAAGCGAACGAATAAGTACCAGATGGTAAGCGACACGCCTATCCATGACAAAACAGGCTGTGCCACTCAGAACTTTAAATCTGAAGGCCACTGATACATAAAAAGACAAGTCCTATCTGCCTGTAATTTCACCCGCACCCTTACCCTTCAAAATCGAAACGGTGCTCACATTACTGCTTGGCAGCAGAAATAGATACGGTGGCAGTACTGTCCTGGACGAGCTCTTTCACAAGGAGATCTAGTGTTACTAAAATTTATGTCATGTATAAATTATTATCTCATCTTCATTAAAATACATTTGGAAATCGTTCTAAAAACATCAATAAATATTCAATATAAGTTGTTTTTATTTCCTGGTGACAGTTTTAATTATGTGACACACTGTCACGATAATAAATTTGACTTCAAATTTATGTTGTCGAAACTATTTCAGTTGTTATTTAGGGTGAGAACGGAGGCGTGTAGCTACGACGGTACTGTAGTAAATAACTTAATTAAAATGACTAACCAGTGAGTGCAAATATAATACATATCTATGCATTGACCTATTAATAAATGGACGTCGGGTTCGCGTTAAAAAGTGTCCGCGACTGTAGGGCGTTAAAATCGCATACAGAGCGTCAACCGCGCAGCAGTCTTCGTTTGTTCGACTGACGGCGCGGTTGTCAATCATGCAGTGCCATTTAATAATAACTTGTAAAAATTACTGCAGTAAAGTGTGAAAACAGGATTTTGTATCATATTTTCACTAAACAAATGTATTGTGTTATCATAGTTCTCATTTAAAAGTGTTATTTTGTTCCGTTTTATAGTATTTAATTTATATATAAATGAATCGTAAATATAAATTACAAAACACACAAAATTATCAAATAGCCAACTGTCCTTTTTCTACACATTGCTTGCGCAAAAGATGGAAAGAGACCCATTACGTCAGTTTCAAGAAGCTTATACAAACTTCGTGGTCATTTTCAATTGTTAGAACCACAAGTGTTTGAAATATTTAGAACAAAGAAACTATAAAGTCGCTTTGATTTTAATCTTATTTTTAAAATGATTTTTTTAATAAACGTTAGCAATAACCATTATCTATGTATATAATACCAACTAAGTTATTTTATTGGTTGGTCATAGACTCAACAACAAAATACAATAAGCTAGAACCAAGAAATTTTATTTTACAAAGGAAAGAGATGGTAATGAAACCATTTCGGATGTAAAACGCGTTAAATGTATTTGTTTTTTCAAAGTAACCAAACGTTTCGGCTGGACACGGCTGATTCAGCCGAGACCACGGCACCTGGAAAGGGCAGTAAACGTTGATAAATATACGCGATTTAACCTTTTTTCGGTGAATGGCAGATTCTTTTAACGGCAGATTCTTTTGATTCTTTTAACGGCAGATTCTTTAAATGTAAATTCTGTAAATAATAAATTTAGTGTGAGTTTGTCCAGGGAAGTACTGCCACCATAACAATTTCTGCCGCCAAGCAGAAACGTGAGCGTACTGCGTTCCGGTTTAGAAGGATAAGGGTGCTGGTGAAATTACAGGCACATAGGACTTGTCAACTTATGTCTCAGGGTGACGGGCGCATTGACTGTGCCCCTAGGTGCCCTTTTTTTTTTTTTTCAATTTATTAAGGCTTTGGCAAAGCCATCAGCCTAAACATGAAGTTTAAATATGTTTCTGTAAATATGGCCGCCACAAAGAGGATAGGCAATTTGAGGCGGCGTGCTTGGATTGACTCGGGATTCCTTAAAACGGGCCGATACGGGTATTTTAGTTCGAGATTCGTATAATTTCGCGTTTTAATCTTCGATTAAGGCACAACAGCACTATCCTATTCCACTTTAAACTAGATTTCACAAAATAATTGAAAGTCAAAATAAAAACGACACTTTTCCCTCCAAAAGGTCCAGAGCGAATCCCCTAGGATCTTTAACAATAAAAAAAAATAAGATCCGAAAAAATAGTGACATTACTTATGTGTAACAATCGCGAAAATCTGAAAACTCGACAAGAAAGAGATATGAAGAAATCGTATATTTTTTCCCCATCGTTGAATCCTGAACTATTTCATACTGGCCAGACTACACATTTCGTATCGACAGCGAAGTGGAATGACTTCCGAATATTTTCATTTTAAAAAGTCTGTGCCTTCTTTATGTAACCTTTGTGTTTAAGTTTCCAAAAAGGCGTGGTTCACCTAAGGCGGTAAAAAAAGCAAGGATCTTTAAACGGTACCTACAATCAAAACAAGCAATCATCGTAATAGTTAATGTGAGGTCATTTGCGTTTTAAAAACAAAATTTGCATTTGTGCTTATGACTAGAATGGTGACGAAACGGGCCCAAGGTCGATGAGATATTTTGATTTATTGCCAGCAGTAATTTGAAATTATGAAATAGTGTCCTTTTGCGATTCATTTTAGCTTTAAGAGGTCAATTGCACAAACGTTTATAAATATATACCTACGTTGTAAAGGCGGCAAAGTTAGCTTTATCACTTAAGTGTTTCAAAATTTTGTTTATGGTCGGTATTCAAATTGGTATTCAAATTGGTACAATCAAACAAAACGGGTTTGTTTGAAAAAACAAATATACGCGATTTAAATCCGGAAAAGTAGTTTCATTTCCTATGTGTAACAATCGCGACAACCTAAGAACTCGATTTGTCAATAAATTTTAGACATAAATTTTCCCATGCTTTTCCAGTCGATTGGAATAACTGACGGAACTGATATATTGCAGGCTGTTGTTTTGCATTCTCTACAAATTTTTCAACTCGATTATCCTCTATCGTAGTTAATTTGAAAAATTAGCATGTACACCTCACTAACCGTGACTGCAACCGAGCGTTACTGCAGCGCGAATGTCGCGCGGCCGCCGCGCAGTTGCAACGCTTCTAGAAATTGTATGAAAAGTGATAATCGCACGGTCGGCTAACAGCGGCTAATTTGAACGCGCCCTAAAGGTACAGGACTGCTCAAAATAACAATGTCGTTCGCACACACGCAATAGTATCGTGTGTATGCGGCTTGCCTATGGCTTACAAAGACATTGAAGGTGTATTATACATTTCAACAGACTAAACTATGTATCACATGCTGTTTTTTAATAATATCTCATGGGCACACATGGATTCAATAAGTCAGTTAGTAATTTAAACGGTGACAGTTGTTTGGGCCAATTTGAATGATAATAATAATAAAGCACACACACCTATGAGTGTGTGCCTTATTATATTATTATAATTTAAATTGGTCTTATTAAGTGCGGGGATAAGGGAAACCCTGTATCGCGGTTGCCATGGACACACACATAGACTACCACAAATTACACCCAAACTCACGAGAGAAATAAATGTAGGTCATACAAATGTTGCAGGCCTCCGTGATCGAGTGATGTAAGGGGGCGAGATGTAAGGGTTCGATCCTCGGCCGGGTCAATGCAGAAACTAATTCAAATATTGTCTTGGGTCTGGGAGTTTGCGGTACCGTCGTTGTTTCCGATTTCCATAACACAAGTACCGTAGCTACTTACTTTGCGATTAGAGCGACGCATGTGATGTCTAATATTTATTTATTATTATTTTATTAAATATTTCTCCCGGCCCGGGATTCGAACGAGGGACCTATGCGTGGCAGACCAGCATGGTACCGTTCGGCCACGGAGCCACTTAAATAATAATTGTAAAATGTAACTAGATGTCAAAATAATCATCCATATTTTTCCGCATTAATTTTATGCCTATCAATAACCTGACTTCAACAGCTATTCTAAGATTCAAAAATAAATATTACATTCATTGCCAAAGCACTCGGGAAAAGAAAATTTGACGTTTCTCAATTGTGCAGTATATGCCGCAAGTTCAGATAAAACTTTATAAATAAATGTAAAGCCAGAATTACATTTGTCTGACGTGTCGTGTCGCGTCAGAACAACGGTATCGGTTTCATACATTTAATAGGTTACATTTATATTAGGTCACTTGATGTTATAAAAATAAATAAATAAATAATAAATATTAGTGTGACGCAATCTGCCGTGACGGCTTATGTATGAAAACAGTACCGTCACGACACGTCAGACAAATGTAAATCAGGCTTTTTATGATGATTAGTAGCAGTAGAGCTCCTTGTGAAAAGGTTTGTCTAAAGAGGTACTGCCATTACTGAGTTCAGATTTTGAAGAGTGCTGGTGGAGTTACAGGCACATGGGACTTGTCAACTTATGTCTCAGGGCGAAGGGCACAGTGGCAGAGCTTCTCAGATCTTTGCTATTTTAAATCTCTGAGTGGCAGTGCAATTGCTAGAACTTACTCCTTACTACAGTTATGGACAGACGTGTCGCTTACCATGAACCGCACGACACGTTCATCCCGTCTCTAGGCATCATAAAAAAAGTAAACACTCGTTTTATTAATTTTTTTTAACACACACACAACCCCGCACTAGGTGAACCCTGTGTCACGGGTACCATGGACATAAGACATCTATGTGTGTGTGTAGTGATAGATAACCACAAAATTGCCCCGAAACTGACGAGAAGTTAATGTAGGCCATACAAATATTTCTCCCGGGCCGGGAATCGAGCCCGGGACCTCTGCGTGACAGGCCAGCATAGTAACCGTTCGGCCACAGAGGCAGTCTATATATGTAAGCTAACTGTTATTTAAGTATATCATTACTATAATATTGAAGTTTTTTTGCACTTGAGACCTCTTTGCATTTAGGTCATATAAATATAAAGCTTATTAGTATACTCATTGGTTAGGTAATAGCTTGTTTTTTTTTTACAAAAAATAAGTCTGTAATTACATCTAAAATTAATAAAATTTCAGCTGTAATTTATCTGAAAATCTCTCCATATACAACATTCACATATCATCGTGTACTATAATTAAACATTTTGTCTACCAGAAAGTTGTGTTTTATGAATGCAGTACCCGCGTTTCACGTCTGACGGTCGCAGGACTCTTGCCCGAGCTCTATACTATTTCGGTTAAAAACCAATTATTTATTGTCACAAAAATAATCCGATGAAAATCTTTTTGGTAGATTTACGCCTTATGAAATGATTTCCTTGTCGTCAAAAATGTAACACCATTTTTTTTCGTCTATGGTTACCCAAAATCGAGTGAATTTAGAATAGGGAGCGTGTGGCAAAATAGTGTTTCGAATTTCGAAATATTGCGGAAGAGGAAGTGTCATTTCGTTTTAAGTCCGCGAAAGTGTAACCAATTATGTGTGAGCTCAGTGTTGCCAATGGAATTTCAGTTTTATTACATTTTCCCCTTGGAAGGAAGCGAGGAAGGTCTTTTTAGATTGGTAGCTTGGATGGAGGGATCGGAATGCATTCTTGGCTATTTATGTATCCTCAGTATACGCCTTTTTAACGCAACGGGATACAGCGAGGATTTGTGAAACATGGTTTTATTTATATAAGAATTTGCTTTTCTTCGAGCTTTAAGCAATTAGGCTACAATACAATCTGTCTATTACATTGCTCTCTTACTGCCTTGCCTGTACCGTATTGTCTTCGAGCAGTTCTATGTATTATTTTTTTAATTATGATACAAGTGGCGGGACGACCACGTCGCGCCTGGTGGTAAGTCATACGCTTGTCTATGACAATTGCAAAAAAGAGCTGGCAGCTAGCTTGCCTTACGTAGAAACAGAACGCTCTGTCGTCGCGGTGACTCATTTTCTATCACAGAACAATAAATACAGTAGAAGAGCTTAGTTGTTTAGCGCGCCAACAGTACGTTAAGGTCCACACACTTAAACTCAGTCCGCACTTTTCGCTGTGTACGCTATAGTCATGTCAATTATTTCGCTCAGAAGTTCGAAAATCGTAGAAAGCTACTTTGGAGTGCAAAAACGATAAACGCACTTGTTATATTATCTATGATGGTGTTTCATTTAATCGTTAGTATTATTTCATTTAATTTTAATAAATTTTTATTATTTTATATTTTTTATACTTTTTTGTTATGTGCTTCTTTTTTTGGAGAACTAAGTAAACATCTCGAATTCGTCGTCGTTCAGCTGTTAACTACTAGATGGCAGCACATTGATTGAAATTCCAATATTAAATCGAAACGTGGTAACTTACCTTAATAGGGTATTGAACGTTCAACGATATGCCAACAGGGTAAAGCTTAAATTATATTAAAAGTCCAGAATCTGTTATTTCTTTTTAAATTAGATATTACGACCAATCATTATCAAGAGTTCATATTGTTTCAAATTATGAATGCATGAGTTTTTGCGGCAGCGGTTCTGGTAATCGAGGCTTTAGGCATTTCCATTGCTTTGTTTCCTTCCGTGATTTGTACTATTTAATCTTATAAAACCCGTTTTAACCATACATAATATCTCGACAGGTTTGTAAAGATTTCTTTAATGCATTTGTGAAGTTATGAAAATCTTTTTACCAAAAGAGATTTCTATAAAGTGGACTTTCAAAATAAACATCGCATGACGTAACATGGACGTTTGGATACACGCCAGGCCGAGATAAGAACGCGGAAGTTCCAAATAGATGCAACTTGCACTCGCTTGACATTTTGTCATATCATAACGTAATAACCTCTGTAATACTGGCTGTTTCGGTACGAACGTAGAGGGAGTACGAAGGATGGGTGAACCAACGCCATCGAATATATAACTAGAAATAGAGACGAAATGTCATTTAATTTGTTTGAGAGCTTTTCTACCAAATCATTACGGTGACAACTGCGCTCCGATTGGTGAGCCCGAATTCGAAACAATTGATGGGTGTCGTCAATTGTTTCACTTCAAATCGACCAGTTTAACTTGATCGTTGCTATAATGGGCGCAAATTGAAAAATTACATATTCAATATTTAATTAACGATGAAATGTGGTTCCGTTTGTTTTGTAATTAGATGTTTTGCGGTTTTTCCTACACCACCGAATGTAACAGTCCCCGATTGTTTTAGATATTATCTTTGTTACAATTAATACAGAATATTTTTGGAATATGCGGAGACACACACAGGTCAGTTGTTGGCGCTGTACTATTTCAGCTTTCTAATTTGTGATTTCAGCGCAAACGAGAGTTGATATTTAAGAATGATATAAGGCCCATTTGCCTGATGAGTTGCCAGGTATGGGTGGCCTTTATTTCGTCTCTGTTTATGGTTATATACTCGCTGACCAACGCCAATATACGCACAGGTGACTTAAGACCTTATGGCAGCCAACAACGCATTCGCGACGTTACGAATACTCTGTTGATGAGTCAAAGCTTCAGCTGAGAGGAGGAGGTTCGCATTCACAAGCCACTACATGTTCTTAACTTTACTCAGAATACCAAACGCACAAAATCCTGCCATAAACACTCTATCTACACACAACTAAGATGATTTAAGATTAGCAGACAGGGGAACGTACAGCGTCGTGTTTCTACTATTCTCGTGCAACCGCATGAGCTTTCACCAAATCGGGATCTCGAATTATTATATGATTGCATGCATTCAATGTCTTTTTTCAATAACATTCTAAAGAAAGTGAACCAAAACGAATTAAGTATCCAACACTCAGGGTGCGGCCAGACGAACGTAATTTTGTGAGTTGCGTTTTTTGAGTTGCGCGGTTTGCGCTCGACCGAAATTCGATTGTAGCGCCAGACGAACGTATTTTATTCAGTTGCTTTTAAACGTTTATACCAAAGTGACCCCCTTCCCTTACCCCTACCCCTATCCGCGCCAGCCCGTCACACCATGCAACCGAAAGTCAGTCGTCATTACGCCCCTTAGTCGACAGATAACTCATTTTGCGTCGTCGTGTGAAACAAACCGTACTTTTGTATGAAACCGAATGCAGCGCAAACTACGCAACTCAAACTACACTCACACTAAAAGCTATTCTATAATATTTTTTTTATGATATCAAACGACCGGACGAATAAAGCGTGCACCTGGCAGTAAGCGACATGCCTCTCCATAGCAGTGGCACTGCCACTGCGCCCGTCACCCTGTGACGTAAGCTGACAAATTCCATGTGCCTGTAATTTCACCAACACCCTTAACCTTCAAAACCGGAACGCAGTAACGCTCACATCACTGCGTGATGGCAGAAATAGGTAAGGTGTATTTATTGTCTCGAAATTTTATTCATGCATCAATTTTTCGTAGCATTTTTCGTAGAGCTCCTTGTGAAAGAGTTCGTCCAGGGTAATACTGCCACCTTACCTATTTCTGCCACCAAACAGTAATGCGAGCATTATTGCGTTCCGGATTTGAAGGATAAGGGTGCTAGTGAAATTACAGGCACATGACACTTTTCAACTTAAGTCTTAGGGTGACGGGCGCAGTGGCAGTGCCCTATAACCGGCACTGCAACTGTTATGGACAGGCGTGACGCTTACCACCAGGCGTACGACTTATTCATCCTGTCACTTTGTATCATAAACAATAATAATAATAATTTTCCCATCCTCCCTTCATGTAAAAATTAATAATCTCAGTACACAGTACTAAACAGACCGACCTCAAAACTACGTGGAATTACATCTATTTGCCAAGTTTTATTGAAATGTCCCCTAGTTCGCCACTATACAGGACTTGACACAAATCGGTTCTCACTACTCAAAGTATATTGAGAGAGAAAAACGCCTTGAATTGGAGAATAGCAAAACCAACCATTAAAATAATTGCTCCTTAAGTGAATGTTCATGCGTGATGAGCCACCCTTAGAGGTGGATGATTTTCTTCAAAATGAAATGGGGCCACTATGGAGGTTCAACACCCTGATTCCAACAAAAAAAAATCATGAAAATCGGTTCACATTTCACAAATACAGGAGTTATCGCGTAACATACATAAAAAAATAAGAAAAGTATATATCAGAATTGAGAACCTCCTCCTTTTTTGAAGTCGATTAATAAAATAAATAACTACAATCGCAAACACCACTACCAAAAACGTACACCGACACGAGTTTCGGCTTTCTATGAGGCTTCGTCTGGAATTGTTTATTGTTCGACGGTCGGCCGAAAAATGTTTATCTACCTACTCTCCTCTCTTTTGGAAGGAGAATGTTTGTGGTCTACGCTTTTTAATGATTACCAAGTGACAGGGCGAACAAGTCGCGGGCCTGGTGCTATGTGACACGAACTTTAAATCGCAATGACCTGTGGGGCACTGCCACTGCGCCCGTCATAAATTTACAAGTCCTATGTATCTGTAGTTTCACAAGCAACCGTACCCTTCAAAACCGGAACGCTGTAATGCTCACATTACCCCTCGCCGGCAGATATAAGTAACGTGGCACTTTTTTTCCTGGAACAACTAATTCACAAAGAACTCGTAAACTGTATACTCGTGACCAACAACCGTATAGCTATAAAATCTTTCAAATCGAGAAAAAACATAGTTAACACAACCGCGTTGTTTATAAATGATCAAACCGAAAAGCTAGATAGACTTTTATTTAGCGCCGCGTGACTCATGCGCTGATTTAATTATAGATCATTATTGTCTAAAAGATCTAGCAAAGTTGAAACCTGTATTATTTACCTCTTCCCGTTAACCGTTCAAGAATTATTTGCAAGAAAACATTTGGAGGGACGCAGACCTAGCATGACGTATAACTAATAGTCATCACACGTAGAAATAACTTTTGATTTTCGATTGACAATTACTGTTTATATTCTAAAACAAGTCCAATGGAAGTGATGAGTAACAAAAAGTGAGAAGCGTATTGAAGATATATGTGTATAATATTAAAGATCATAATCTCTCCACAGAGTACTAAAAAACCGACATCAATAGTTCGTTGAATTACATCTATTTGCCACGTTTTATTGAAATCGGTTACCGGAAAGTGCGCGAAACCTGATTCATCCCCTACTGGAGTATTTTCTTCAAATTTAAATGGGACTACTACTGAGGGACAAAAAATAGTTATCACATGCATAAAAAATATGCAGTCGAATTGAGAACCTCCTTCTTTTTTGAAGTCGGTTAATAAAACTACATCACAACATGCATTTTTTAATTACTATGTTTTTTATTAAGAGTTTTGGCTTGGATACAAGTCCTCTGAGCCATGTCTTCGTTTAGTTATCGGGAGCCTCAGTAATATTTTCCATTGTGGTTCTAATACATTATGTTTTCACCTTCTCGTAAATAACTTAGTGGACCTATTTGGGGTTTTTAAACATGCTTAATATAATGTTTATGTTTTCACTTTCACTTAAATCACATAATCTTCTATCACTTTTTAACAAAAACTTTGAATTCGTAATTATTGGAATTTTTAGGGTAAAGTCTTTTGTAATTTGGTTTAAAATAAGAAATATAGTTCTAACCTTCTTGTCACTATTTCTTTCTTCGTTTTTTCTTCATAATATACTTATAATAAAAATCTAGGGTCGGCGGACCAAAGCACATAAGTCCAAATCCAACTCCAAAATACAATTCTTTTCTTTCGTACTATATGTACATGTTTCAGTAGACGTAGAGCTGCTTTTTGTGAAAAAGTTCGTATAGGGAAGTATTTATGCCGCCAAGCAGTAGGTTTTGTGAGCATAGCTGCTTTCCGGTTTTGAAGTGTAAGGTAGCCTGGTCTAAGACGACGCATCCGATAAGAGTACGCAATGTACATTGCCGAGAAGTTACTTACAATGTCATTTTGTAGTGCTAGGAAGTGGATTGCTGTGCGTAAAAATATTCAAAAATTATTGAAAACCAAGAAACTACCTAAGTCTGAAAATGTTTATGTATTTGCATAAAAATTTTCGGTATTTTGAAACTGTTACAGACACTAAACCAAGCATATTTTTTTAAAACTGACTTTGTATGAAACCGCCCAAGAACTCATCTACAGATCAAACTGTAAACGATTCTGGTCACTAGCAACATATGGGGCTAGTAGCAGTTTTATTCTGAAATGGCTGAAGTGTGCAAGAGTACAACTCGACGTGTTGCAAGAGTACGCGCGTCTGAGACTGACCATTTTTTTTTACAAATGTGTACTTCTGAATGAAATGTCTATCGCTGTGCCTCGTTCTAAATCAACAGAAACCTTGTGCGAGAGACTAGTATTTTTAAAGGTTTAACAGACCTGAGACACGTGCTGCAAATCTGCCTGAAATATCGCCTGCAAGTGCGCTTAAAGCACCACCACCACCACCACCACTCTAACTGTGGTATATCCGTGCCACAAGTAGACTCTTCTCAGCTCTCCATGAGCAAAGGTCCATGCATACGGTGACAAAAATTACATTACTAGAAAGCTATGGGGGGATTCGTGCAACCGATAAACGAAGTCCTATCAAAAAAAGTGTTGCGTACTCATACCCATACACTATGCAAATCCCATTTTGCACTTTTTTTATCAATTACAACTGTTAATACTTTACTATTAAGGATTCAGCTATTTAATAAAATAAAATGACATGAAAAACCTTTTGGAGCGTGTATTCCAATTTGACTACAGTAAAAGGTAATACGTGTGAGCACGCTTAGCTACGATGGCGGAATTAATCGAGTGAGCAGCGCGCTGGCGGCCCAGCGGCGCCGGAGCTCTTTTGCTTTAACAACAACCACATTATTAAATATAACTACTTTTCACGTTAGTATGTAAGAGTCAGATACGTAGACTATAAAATAAAACAATAGTTGATTTTCTAACACATTTTGTTTTCATTCAACACCGTCTCAAACCTTAAGAGCTCTCATGCCATTGACTTACAAATAAATGGACGACGGGTCTAATACAAAAACCACGAAAAAAATGTCCCAAATCAACCTATTCAAAATTTAAATTGTAATGTCATCGCAGTATCGCGCTGTCAGTAGAACAAATGAAGACTAAAGCGGAGTTTGTAGCGCTCTGTATACGATTTTAGCGCCTTATAAGTGCGGACACTTTTTAGCGCGGACCAAATAAGTAAGTCAAATAAAAAAAAGACTAAGTAAGTCAATGTCTCATGCCAAAAAAGTTTTGACGTTGGCTCCGCCCAAATTTGTGAAACAAATATATGCCTGAAGTTCGCGTGACATGTGACACGTGTAGTGACAGTTGTCGATCATGCATAAATATAATTAATTATCTAATTTTTGTCCTAATAATTAATAAATCGAAAAAATGTGAAAATTAGAGGTCATTTCGTGATTTTTGTCTATCGAGGAAACTTTATTGTTTTATGTTTCTGATTAATGTCTATGCTAGAATATATCGTGTAGTTACTCATACAATATTTTATTTTTAACTTTAAAGTGGATATACCCCTTTAAAATCAAATCGAAGATTAGGAATGTTTTCCTCTGCTCCCTCTTAAGTACGTCGTCTTAAACTAGGCTACCCTATGGGTACTTGTGAAATTACAGGCACATGGGACTTGTGCTGTGCGCCTGTAATTTTACGAGTAGCGAAATAGGTAAGCTAACGGTACTTCCCTGGACGAACTCTTTGACAAGGAACTGTATTGCCACTGAATAATTATATATTACATACAATTCACCAACACTTTGACTGTATGGTGTTAAACCTCTGTTCGGTCGACGTGAAATTTGGTATAACGGAACTCCGACGACATGAAATAATATGCTAATGACATTACATTAATATGGAATGTCTCGACGAGTGGTTGGCTTACAGATGGTGACTTTTTAGAGGACATTATTTAGTATCTGGTTGCCCGTTTTTTTTATTTTCGTTTTTTATTACATAAGTAAACGGCTATCCTTTCCACTTCTTACATATAATAATTACTTCTGGTTTATAATAAAAAACGGCCTCAAAAATTTGTGGAATTACATCAATTTGCCAAGTATTATTGAAATCGGTTAACGGAAAGTAGGTGAAAAGTAATAAACCCGATTCACCCCCTAATTTGCTACTATTAGGGGTGGAATATTTTCTTCAAATTTTGCTGAGACCACTACTGAGGTAGTTTCCAACAAAAAATGAATCATCAAAATCGGTTCACAATTAGCCGAATAATCGCGAAACTCCTTTGTTTAAGTCGGTTAGAATGGAGTTAATTTACAGATTTACACCTATCATTTGATGTTTTTATTCTCTCCACTGGTCCAAAGTAGGTAATAACATTTTATTATTCGTCTTCTAATCCATGATATTACACTATATCTGCCATCTTAGATAAAGTACCACAGAGTGTAAAGTAAACAGTAAAACAACTTATAGTGTATCTGAAACCCCGCGTTCGCCACACACGAAAGGAGCAAGCATTAGTTGTAATAATGTATTTATCAGTGATGATTGTGTGCCAGACGCTAGTAGCTCTGAAATGACATGATTTGGCATCGTGATTTATGATGAATTTGAGAAATGCACTAAACTGGTTTTGGCTGGGTGCTCTGGGTGGTACACTAGAATGAATTTAGAAGTTCTGGTTCTCATAATACAGGAAATTTTTTAGTGTTTGACCTGGTAATTCAAGTAGTTATTTGGGACATTATTATTTAATAATATCAAGTGACCGGATAGTCAGCTACACGCCGGTCCATAACAGTTGCAGTGGTACTCGGCTTCAAATCGCAAAGATCTGAAGGGCACTGCCACTACGTCCGTCACCCTGAGACATAAGTTGATAAGTCCCATGTGCTTATAATTTCACCAGCACCTTTACCCTTCAAAACCGGAACACAATAATGCTGACATTACTGCTTGGCGGCAGAAATAGGTAAAGTGACAGTACTTCCCTGGGCGAACTCTTTCACAAGAAGCTCTACTACTATTATTACTTTCGAAGAATTTCGTCGATTGCTAGGGTGCACTGAAGGACCCTCACCACAAAGACATTCATTTATGTACATGTGTGTGTATACGGCGGGCGCAACCTGGGCTACAGTCGGCGAATACCTGACTGTGATTGGCAAAATTTTTTCACCACGATGACAAGCATTGTTTTTGTTGTACATCATCGGTACAATAAGAAGAAGTGCCAAGTGCAACTGCCCCTTAACCGTCTATTTGGTCCTAAGTGTGAAGGAAGGTGTTGAACAAACTTACCTCTAACTTGTGAGCCCTAAAATTAATTTTGGTATCTCACTGCTGCATCATTAGCGAATGACGTTTTAAGATACTTTTAAGCCAATTTAATCTTTAATTACATTACAAATTTTACCCAAAAACCTATCCTGTATATTTTTCTGTTGAATGCGTATGAAAGCTCTAAGGTCCTAAAGGTCGCTAGTTGGTTAGGTATTTAGGGCATTGATTGTACGTAAAAAGCGCATTCGCTGTGAAGCTACAATAAAATAATGTCATAGTATAACACTTTGAACCATTGTCAGTTGCTATTCATCTTCCACATTTATTATGTTAATTTCTGTCGAAAAATGATTTGTAATTTTTATGTTCTGCTTCAATATTTCGTTAAAAAAGTTGTCTTACTGCGTCGTCTTCAGCATATGTCAATCTCAGAAGCGACGAAGGGAACCAAAATAAATTCAGCCGCGTTTCATGCAATGTGCATCCATGTTTTCTTTTTTCAGATTCAAATTTAGAATCGTGGCCACGCGCCAGTCGGAGCGCGTGCGCACTCTCTGGTGCACTTCTCACTATTTGAAAACATTTCTCACAACCTTCTTTTTAAACCTTAATAGCTGCTATACGGTCTCTTTGGTAACTATTCCGATCAGTGTTTTTGAAATCGTGAATAACGTTTTAGTTTTGGCTGTTCACCCCATTTGCTTTTTTTTGTAAATAGTTTTAGGTGTCTAAATTTTTTATTTGTGTTTTCTCTAACTTATTGTAGAGCCCATCATAGAGTCCTGTACCGGCCAGATACACTTACCTACGTTTAGAATACGAAACGCGTATCATTGTTCAAATAAAGCACAAAGCAATTTGTGCGTTCCGTGATAGAGATAACTGGCCAGTGTTAATTGTGACTTCGAATAGTGTACTTTTTAAAACATTAAAAAGACTGAGTGATATTTTTAGCCAGTGATTTTTTTAAATTTAATTTTTGTGTGTTTTTATGATTACCTACGTTAAAAAAATTAGAAAAAATGGGTAAAAAGAAGAAAAATAACGGAAAAAGAGGGAGCAACAGATTTTTTCGCTGGATTCGAAGGTAAATTTTTTATTTATTTCTTTTTTTTTGCAACCACTGAGTGACTAACACTAATTAAACATGACGACTATTGAATAATATAGATTCCGACGGGAATATCATGGAAAACTCAATCATCGTCAAATCGTCTTCACTTCTCAAGCGACAAGAAAAGAGAAGGAAAGATGTTTTCCCTGAGATTCCAGTTGTCCTTTATTTCATACTCCGTAAAATTTTGCGTAAAATTACCTCAAGGTCTGGCAATTTGCCTTATAATTTATTTCATACTGACGACTTGGCTTTGTCTTTAAATTAAATTATTGAAAAATTATATATAATCTAAGATCAGGCAGTATGGCTTAGACGCCTTAGCCCGTCCTGAAAGACGAAAAATTTTATTACTTCTAAAATGACATATGTCAAAGTTTATGAACTGATGATGGGACACGATCGGTGACAGAGAATCGATATTAAAGTATATTGACTAAACAGAGTGTTATTATTTTGTGGTAATAAGTAAAGTCAACTCAATAATTTATTAACGGGGTTTCCCACTCGAATAATGTTGAATAGACATCATTATATTCAATTTAATTTCCATAGAACGTAACTGAGCATATCTTAATAAAAAAAAATCAAGCAGACACAATTTAACCGAAAATAATATTCGTAGCTGAAATCAACACCTCTGGCGAGTCCTACGGATAGTTATAATTATTATTACAAAGATCGAACACTCAAAAAAATTCCTTCGATCCGTAACGTCTGTTGGTTCGTTCTGTAGCTACAATAATAAATTTAATTTAACGAAAAATCGTATTGTTTAAGTAAAATAATTTATAAAACATGTGTAGCGTAAATGTTTTTTGGAAAATTTAAAAATAAGGTACTTAATCAATAACTTTTATAACTATGGTGAAAATAGGGTGATTTGCATTAATATTAGACATAACTGGTAGAAGACTTACTATCTCAGCCAGCCGTGATCATGGAACCTGTAAATCGCCCGTAGCATTGGTTTGTTTGAAAAAAAAAATTAAACAAATAGTTTCATTTCCTATGTGTGTATATTGTACATGATTATTTACAAAAACATAATAAATTTACCAAAACTAAACTTTTAAGTTTTTATTCAGTTTTCACTTTTAAATGTGTACTCTCGTTCTCCGTCCGACATACGTCAGAAACAAATACAGTCTAATAACTAATACACGACCAAATTAAAATAATGTTAAGTATACCTTCATCCGCATTTTTAATTCTGTCGAGTATTACTTATTTGACGGTAATTGTTTCGGACGAATTTGTAGAATTAGACAGACATAAAAGCGTCCTCCCCAACGGCCAGGCGTTCCTGCGGTTGTACAGAGATATCACCGTTTAAAGCGATCTATTTAAATATTTTAGTTTATGTAAAATATAATTGTATCAAGATTGTAACTTTTTATAAAAAAAAAAAAGACCTCAAAAGCTTGCTTAACGGCTTTTTTCGATTTCCATGGTTCCGACATCTTGGCGACAATGTGACTGTTACGGATTCCTTTGTATATTATGTACTTTTATTCTGGTTGTCATGATGACGGTGTTTGTTGATTATATTTTTAATTTGTAGTACCTGAGACGAACCTGAAATAGCATCGTCGGCATCAGGGACCAGCCCGAGAGTATAACTATTTCAAACAAAAAATAATAATTTTCAAAATCGGTCCACAATTGATGGTGATATCGGTAAGATCACCGACATGCCTATAAAATTTGAGGATTTTCCTCGATTTTCATGATATCCCCTCATCAGATTCTGACTCGGTGACAATGGGACCACCACGAGAGTGCACACTTTCAAACAAAAAAAGAATTTTCAAAATCGGTCCACAATTGACGGAGAAATCGGAAACATACAACATACAACCGAACGTATTACCTCCTCCTTTATTTTTGAAGTCGGTGAAAAAATTTAAAATAAAAATATTTAAATAGATCGCTTGGGCCTTTTCAAGGCGACAGTGAATAGGCATTATTTAGGTATGCATGCTCCATCGTCGACTTCATCGTAGCGCACTTATTTTTTATAAAAAAAAAGTGATGGAACAAAAGTTGTTGTTTATGATGTTAGTAATATAGTCCTGCGATGTTGTTGTATTTTACAAATAGCCCTATTGAACTATAAAAGCGCCAATTCGCATACGCCAAAAAGAGGTACTTGGAACTCTGCGAAATCTAGACGTGAATAAAGCTAGCGGGCGAGATGGAATTCCAGCAATAGTCCTGCGTATAACTGTGCGCCTGAGTTGTCTCTTGTCCTCACACGCCTGTACCGCCTCTCACTTGAGACTGGTGTAGTTCCTAGGTCGTGGAAGCTTGCAAACGTGCAACCTGTGCCAAAAAAGGGAAGTAGAGCTGACCCTGTCAACTATAGATCTATCTCAGTCACTTCCATACTCTGCAAGACTATGGAACGTGTACTCAACAACCGTCTCCTATGGTACCTTGAAGGCAATGACCTCCTCGGTGATCGCCAGTATGGATTCCGACGAGGGCGATCTACTGGGGATCTTATGCCTGTCACATATGGAGCGAGGCTATAGAAAAGCAAGGCGAAGCACTTGCAGTGTCTTTGGACATTTCTAAAGCCTTTGACAGGGTCTGGCACGCAAACCTTTGAAGCAAGCTTCCATGTTATGGGCTTTCCACTGACCTTTGCAATTGGATCTCGGATTTCTTGAGCGAACGTTCGATTCGAGTGGTCTTAGGCTACTCTTCCGAACATATGGCGATAGATTCCGGAGTTCCTCAAGGTTCCGTACTGTTTGCAACTCTCTTTCTGCTGCATATCAATGACATGTTAATTCCAGGTACCTTTGCGTATGCTGATGACAGCACAGTTGTAGATAGATTGACCAATGCAAGGGTCAGTGGAGAGGAAATCCAATCTTGTTGAGTCAGTCTCCGATTGGGGCAATGCCAATCTTGTCAAATTTAACGCTACCAAAACGCAGGCTTGTCTATTCTCCACAAAACGGAGTCCCTTTGAGCTGACTCCGACTTATCGTGATATATCCATACCGATAGCCGATTGTCTCCAGCTACTTGGAATGGACCTGTCGTCCAAAAAAAAAAAACAAAATAATCAATACTTTAGGTAAGTAAACATTCAATCACGCTCAAATGAAAAGTACGTACAAGAACGATACCTAATCTATGGTCGAACTGCATCAATTGCGTTGTGTTCTTACATCTATTATAAAATACAATTTTTCACAATTTATTTATTCCCGACTTCTAAAAATATATGGATAAAACTAGGTATAAACAAAAACGCAAAGTTATACTAACAAAGTCCATGAACGGCTCTTTATCGTTATTGGGACAGCTTTCGCCATCCTTCTTTTCTTTCTTTTATTCATGTTCCAATATTATATTTTCGTGAGTAACCATTTTGATAACAAAGACTTTATGCCCTGGATTAGCATGTAGGTATTAAACCAAAATTGTAAACGTAGTTTCGAAATGATTGCCCAACTTTCTTCCATATAAATGATTCATTCGGTTATCTAAGTTATTACTCTGAGATTACCCACATCAAACACGAAATAGCATCAAAGGCGTGTTACATCGTTGCGCAAGCGCAAGTCGACAGCTTTAGAGGATTTTTATTGTGTCTTAGCGTTCGCAGTAAAGTTGCAATGTAATCTAATTTTCTAGGAAGATTCGTATTAGATTTCCTTTTTTATTTATTTACATTTCAAAAAGTATACATTATGGAAACAGTTCGTTGGCGAGCACGCTCTTACTCAATTATAGATCTACTTAATAATTAACTTCGTACCAGTAGGGAGACGTGCATATAACTCGATTTCCACGGGCTTGCCTGAAATTTTCCACGTATTATGAAACACTACATTTTGTGCTAAATTTTAAGTGTAGAATAAGTTAACCAGTGAAATGAAGTATACTAGTACCTTGTGTGCTAATGATTGTGTTTTAAGTGTCGCCAAGGCGCCACTTTTTCTTAAGATATTTTTTATTTTGCTCCGGCGTTACTAACGACAATTATTGACGCCTCGCCACCTGCCAGATACATAGCAGAGAGAAGGTACTTCTCATGTAGGTCAGACTTACTTATTAAACAAAATATGTTCAACAACATTCTGTGTATTAAAATAAAACCACGTCACCTCACCATCCTCACCTATACGGGAAATTATATACAGTATGCACTTAAAGTTTGAATTTAATTCAAACTGCGCGCGTAAACTGAAATTGCTCATTTCTGACTCTGCATTAAGACAGGTTTATTTTGCAAATTTCCATTCGCTGATGTCGTACGGTTCATATGGGGTAACTCCACGGATGCTAATGCAAGAACGTGCCGGAAGCGTATTGGTTGGGGTAAAACACAGACATCCCTGCAGAAACCTCTTTGCAGCGCATTGCATAATGACGCACTACTCACTTACTATATACGAAATTATAATGTACATTAGAAATAGTCTTTCTTCATTTACAACTGTAAACGTTTCTGGCATCCCACTCCGCCATACCGGTCATTTGAGAACATTCCCCGACGCATGGCACTTGCAGAGAAAAACCCGCGTGTCATCAGACCTAGTAACTATGAGTTTTATGGACCTAAAATATAACGATTTTGAGTACTTTCTATTTTATTATTGACGATCCTTGATGGAGAATGATATTTGATATGTAATTTAATGACAACAAAATTATTTAAAGAATTGTTAATTTTCTAATTAATGTGTATTTTTCTCATAATTTAAATTTTCGTTTGACGTTCTCTATATAATTTCTTATACATGTAATGCAATTTACACTGTAATATTATATTTGAGAAATAAATTAATCTGAATCATAATAAATAATATTAATAATGCCATACCGCCACTCAATTTATTTGGAGCCCTGGAAGACTGCTAATTTTAAATCATTTCGGTTGTGTGTTATGAGGGTTTTTTAAATATGATACATTAGCAGCAATAGAGCTCCATGTGAAAGAGTTCGTCCAGGGAAGTACTGCCACCTCACCCATTTCTGCCGCCAAGCAGTAATGTGAGCATTACTACATAACACGACACGACGTGACATAAGTTGACAAGTCTCATGCGCCTGTGATTTCACCAACACCCTTACCCTTCCAAACCGGGACGTAATAATGCTAACATTACTGCTTGGCGGCAGAAATGGGTAAAGTGGCAGTACTTCCCTGGACGAATTCTGTAACTACGAGCTCTACTGCTGCAAATGGTTACCTATGAGTAGTCCGAAATTAACATTTTCCAGAAATTACGTTTGCTCGAATTTTCATAACCTCAAAAGTAATTTTGGGAGGAAAATGTTTTTTCTTTTAAACCTAACTTAACCTAACCTTTTTTTTTTTTTTTTATCGTGAGGAAAATGCGTTACGCATTCCCCGCCGCTGGGAGACGGCGGGGATATGTGGGACTCTCTCCTGGGGACTATGTCGATCCCCAAGAGCATACCCACTAAAAACCTCACGATGTTCCTGCGCGCACCTGGCGCCGGAGCCGCGGGGTCCCTTTCAGATGCTACCGCGACTCCGGTGGTGCTGGTCCGCCTTTGGGCGGACCCCTACACCATCGCCCCCTTAATCATGGGGGGCGACCTACACGGAGATGCCCCGGAACATTTGGGGCATCTACCGGCGGCGGAGGCCTGTGCAATGCAGGGGCAGGGTCTCCCAACCCCGCACCCTGCTGGCCTCCGCTGATGGGACGCAGGCGGTCGGCGAAGAGCCGTCGCGTGCGTCCTCTCCGCCGACGCCGAATGGGGTCCGAAAGGGCGCTGTCTTCGCGGACCCGTTCGGCTGTCTCCTTCTGCGACATCACGTCCTCGCAGAAGGAGACCATCGCCTGCCACGACCTCTCGCTTCCCAGCATGGCTCTAACTATGCTGGGCAGTGAGAGGTCTCGTCCCACCACCTCTACGAGATCCCGGCGCTGCTGGCTCCAGGTCGGGCACACCTCCAAGGTGTGCCTCGCCGAGTCTGTAGCAGCGCCGCACTCGTGACACTCCGGGGTCACCTCCCTCCGTGCGATCTTGTGCAGGTAGTCACCGAAACAGCCGTGTCCGGTGAGTACCTGAACAAGACGGTAGGTGAGGGACCCGTGCCTCCTCTTAACTTAACCTAACCTAACCGAACCTAATCGTGTCTTTGCGATAAATATTCAACATATCCTGAAAGAACAACGGTTTCGTTATAATTCGGTTTTCGGTGTAATGAAAATTCGAACAAACGTTATTTCGGAAAAAAAATCGAGTTTGTAGCTTGTCAGTGGCTAGCCATGGAGCTACTATTCAACTGACATTGCAATTTTTTGATATTCTGTGTGTTGCCTTAGGCTCAACTCACACTGGCGCGTGTTTTTCGCCTATAGCATATTCATCTCTATTATTCCATTATTAAGGTACAAATTTGTGTTTTGCAAATATGGAATCGAGGGTCGACGCGCGTCACTTGGGCGCCGTGAGGCGTCAGACGCCGATCACACTGTGATCCCGGCGCACTTATGTGAGCGTCGTCGTGCGACGACGCGCGTCGCCAGGCGGTGTAGTTGAAAAACAGGACGCGACCACAGACATATATCTAGATAGACGCCGCAAGTACAGCAATTTGTATGAAAACCAAGCGTGCCACATTTTTTGTACCCACTATGACGTCACAAGAACTATTTAGTGATGGAAACCTCCTTCCGCTTGCCGAAATCGATTGATTGAACGGAATACGGATAAACACGCGTATTCCATTCAATTAATCGATTCTAAATAGAATAATTTTTGTTCAAGTATTTGTTGATTACAAGTAGGCGTAATATTAATATAGTAAAAAAATACTATAATAAGATAGTTAACTCTTTTATTTTACTTGTTTTAAAAAAATGTTGATTACTTGAAAAAAACTTAAGACTTTACTTTAAATATTAAATTTATTGTTCTTTCAATAAAATGAGCTTATTATATAACATCTTTTTGTAATAGAAGATCTTATCGATTACCTTAAATAATGAAAACGCACGTCAATATATGAACTTGCGACTGTTGGTAATTGATCAAATTGATGAATGGTAAGACAAATGAAAATGTTCATCATCATCTTCATCATCATATCAGCCGGAGGACGTCCACTGCTGAAGCAGCCGATCGGACGCGACGTGCATCCATCGGTAACCCGCTGCCCTTACCAGGTCATCCGTCCATGTAGTAGGGGGCCGTTCCACTGGACGGTTTCCCAACGGTTGTCAGTTGTACGAGCGAGAAAATGTTTCTGCTGACAAAATATGGTAAAATCTTATTAGTCAGAAGAGGTTTACTTAATGACGGCCTTGGGTGTAATTTTTGTGATTTGTTTACTATTACTCTGATTTCTAATTGTGCATATTTTGATAGCATCTTAAGTGGGATAAACTAGACCACCTTCGTCCTCGAAAGCAACGAACTCATACGTATGACCAACTCCAGGTTTTTGTAAAGACAACGCACTGTTAATTCTTTGCATTATATATTTTTTGTGTATCACTCGTACCACATATCTGGCGATGTATGTAATTATTTGCTCACTATGTTCGGACTTTCGAGGCAATGTGCTGCAAAAATTATCGAAATTACAGATACTACTGATAATAGATACTACAAAACTGAAAAAAATAAACGAAATGTTACTAAACGTTATAACAAAAAAGTTATAGAATATTTTTATAATATTGCTAAGGTCATAATAATTTTCGTCCCTTTGTTTTGAAAATTGATCAGAATCGAGACAGTGTGGTCTAGCGTATACATCACTAAATATTAAATTTGGCCAAAAGAATGTACAAGCGGCCGTACCACGAAACTGAATGCATTGTACATAAGTGCATGCGTTCGATATTCATGGCATATTAACAAAGAATCACTAATATATCGCACCAAGTAAAAGCCGCAATGTATTATAAATCATGAGGCATACACTCGGTTGCATATTTGTTTTCTCGAAATCGTACAAAAGCCTTTCTATTTACATGAAAGATGTGACTTGAAAGACGGTGTGGCGACCAGAATAGAGAACGGAATGTTGAGGTGGTTTGGACATATAGAGCGGTTGGATGTAGGAAGAATTACTAAACAGATTTATGATGCGAATGTGGATGGAAGGATTTTAAGCGGATGTCTCAGAAACATTTTCATTGACCAGATCAGTGATGTCCTCGAAAAGGCTGGGATCCGAAGTGACAAGAATGAAAGAATTACAAGGGTAGTTGATGTATTTGAGGCTAGAAAGTTGTTTCAGGATAGAGTAAGGTGGCGTTCCATGGTCTCTGCCTACCCCTCCTGAGGGACAAGGGCATGAGCGTATGTATGATGTAAAAACCCGGGCAGGGTTTTAACCCATTGCCCATCTCGGATTGTGTGTGGTGCTACCTGCGGTAATAAAAGCATCAACTCAACATTTGCTAGCAAACGCAGTGCGTTCTCAGCATTGATTTTCAGTTGTAGATCTCCTGCAGTGGTATCCACAATAATCTAGCTGCTTTGACAATGTTTATCCACCGCGGTGCTTAAAACAATAAGCAAAATATTGGCGACGCGGGCGCACCTCGATGCGTCATATCCTATCTTACTATTGAAGTAGTTGCGCTTCCTTTGTGTTGCGGACGTTTATAATGGACGATTATAATGAAGGTATCTTACATAATTTAATATACAATTTAGCAATATATTTGCATGGTTTTATTAAAGAAAGTATTATACAAAATATACTAGTTGAAAGTATCGAAGAGTCCGTTTTGAATGACTAAACTCTTTGGCAGAATATTGATTTTTAATAAACATTGAAATGAAATGTAATAAAATAAAATAGAATGAAACGAATTGAGGTTTATTCGCATTGAATAGGTTTTATAGGATGGTATTCAGCCATTATACTTTAGCATGTCAAATTTAATCTTCAATTAGTCATTTACACTTTAATATCCTTTTTTAATTAGGTCTTTATACAGATCGTTGTCATTTTTTTAAATGCCAGATTCTTTATTTCAAATAACAGCTTATAAAATTTCATACACATATAATATGAACTTTTTAAGTAGTGTAGTTTTAGGTACGAGTTCAAGAAGTCAGTTTGGGTTTCTTTTCTTGCGTGGATTAATTTCTATTGATTGTTTAAATAATTGTAAATGTTTTACTGCCATAATATTCATTTATTTCTGTGAAATTATTCCTGTAGTCCATATTAGCCCATACTAATATTATAAATGCGAAAGTAATGTCTGTATAAATATTTATTTATATATTTTTTTATTTACCCCTGACCCACTGAACTAATATTGATGAATTTTGGTATAGAGATAGATGGAACCTAGGGGAAAGATATGGGCTTTTTATCACAAAAATACATATTTTTAACACATCTTAAAGGGGGTGAAATAAGGGATGGAAGTTTTTATGGAGAATTTATAAAACTATGAAAATTTGTGTAGCACATAGGCTGTCCGAAGTACGAAGCTGGTTTGTTATTATTATTAATAACATATGTACATCGAACAACAAAATTCCTTCGATCTGACAGGTCTCGAACTTGTATCCGTTTTGCCAAACTAATAGGGTCCATGTTTGTACGAGATACATTTCTTTGTGCTATCCATGTTGCGATTAAATCGATCATTCTAGAATCAGTGTTCACTACCTAATTTCCGTGGCAATATTTATTAAGAATGACCTAAAACATCGCATTGCTAGCAAGAAGCTTATATGCTCGACTGGAGTTTACACTTAGAATTTCATGTTTAGTAAATAAATAGTTATACTTTTCATTGATATAGTTTTATTCTCGACTGTACTTATTAATAGAAACGGTTGAGTAGGGATAAGTGCAAATGAAATTCCACTTATCCTAACCAGGGATGGCGTGGTAGGGAAGAGTGGAAAAAAAGTGCACTTGTTCCTATCCGGGGGGACAGCTGGTAGGGACTAGTGGAACAAGCCAATAAATGAATATTCCTGCTAATCTTCTGGTTACAGGGGACTTACTAAATTCAGCGCCATCTGTAATTTACATACTGTACTATAAATTACACAATCAAAATATTTAGGTTAATTTCCATGTTGTTATTGTTATCATGGAAAGTCGTCCAAATACAGTTACCGACTTATATTTCCCAGAATTTTGAACTATACCATCAGTGTATTCTTGCATGTATGACGAATAACTCTGATATATGATTATCACTAGTAACAGGTTTCTTACCACGGTATAACTTCTTTTTATTAACTCTGATATATAATTTATGCTACATGTAGAGCTTGTCAACAATCTTGGTTCCTAGTTAAAACTGTGTTATTTCACACTTCACTTGTGGTTAATTAATCGTGAAATCCAGTTAACTTAATTAGCTATTTGTTAAAAGTACATTTGCCTTGTCGGCAAAAAGTGTTACTAATGAAATCAGGAAGGCGTTTTAACTTTTATTCAATACAGTAGATTAAGGGCGCGTTCCCATTATATCGTGACGACGGATAGTCGCGCAGTTTAAAGTGTCTTGGCTTGTAAATTTAAATTAAGGATAGCCTATCACAAACGTGATCTTTTTTCCGAAATAACATTTGTTCGAATTTTCATTACACCGAAGACCTAATTATAACGAAACCGTTGTACTTTCAGGATACGTTGGATGTTTATCGCAAAGGCACGATTAGGTTCGGTTAGGTTAGGTTTAGTTAGGTTTAAAGGAAAAAACATTTTCCTCTCAAAATTACTTTCGAGTTAATAAAAATTCGACCAAACGTTATTTCTGGAAAATATCATTTCCGACTACTGATAGGTAACCTAAGTGACGTTCTATGTTCACGCATAGAACAACACGATTAACTGACCTCCACGACTTTTTTGACGTTACGACGACAGACTGTCGTGACAATGGGAACAGCTAGAACGACAGTCGTTCGACGATAAAAATGTGACGACAGATAATCGCAGCTTCAAACGATTCTGTCATGCAAACGACAAGGCGGCTGTTGTGAACCAATAAACTGTCGTCACGGTCTAGTGGTAATGGCTAGACACGACAGTCGTTCAACGATAAAATAAAACGACATAACGGGAACGCGCCCTTAGTTTATATCAGTATGTCTTGAAGGGTAAGTGCCTAGTTACACGAGGCGAAAGCTTTCGCGTGGGCCGTCGCGTAGACCAAATTCAAACCAGGCGCGCCCGCGTGTCCGGGACGCTCATTTAAGTTAAAACGTAAATGCTAAACATATAGAGCGTGTTTTGCCATAACAGATGCACGTGGTCGCTGCGCGGCGGCGACCCGAGATCCGCTCATCGACCGCGCGCCGGCCGCCGCACAGTCAACTCGTGTCTCTGGGTGATGGGCGTAGTAGCTATGCCAGCTCAGATCTTTACGATTTAAAGCTCTGAGTGGCACTGCAACTGTTATGGACACGCGCGTAGCTTACCACCAAGCTTACAACTTGCTCGCCCCGTCACTTGATATTATAAAAAATAAAATTAACAGACTTGGGTCCCTGAAATGTTGTCTTTTTTATTACACCGAGTGTGCAAAGGTGATGTTAATTTTTTGCCCTAATTGTGTACCGAGGTACTAGTTACATAATAAAAAATCTAAAACTGTATAGGAAAGTATCCTTTAGTTGAAATATTTTTAATTTCAACAGAACTCTGTCGTACAGTCCACGAATAGCACTCCCTTCCAGCGCACGTATTCTCTCTTTCTTACGATATGGGGTCCTTCAAACGAGGCGTGAAGAGGCATCTTGTAGGCATGCAGGGTGGAGGTGGCTAGGGCAGTGATTGTATCAACACTGCACTAGGTTCCTTCACGTTTGGATTCCACTTCCCATTTAACATCAGGTGGAATGGAGTCATCTGCCTAACAAGTATTAAAAAAAATGATAATAAATGTAATTCTACCATTATAAAAATAAACGAAACGTGCATGTCATAATTTGACAGCTCTCACTATAATCTAATACTCTTGTCCCTTAGAATAACCAAAATCAGTGATGAATGAACTAAACAAATAGAAAGTCTAAAAATTAAAAACGATATACATTGACGATATACCTTTGTATTTTTTTTCTATTTTAGATCAGTTATTTCGTCGATTCGTATGACATTTACCTAAAATTGTAATCAAAATTAAATCGTTCAAACAAAATATCAGCCATGGGCCTTATCAATTTTTGTAGCTATAATTTAACTAAAACTCTGCAAAATCGAATGCAAACATTATGACGTGTCAATTAGTTAACTTTGATTAATGTACCGTTGAAATAAAGTTTTATATAAGCACATAGGCAATAGGATTACATGAACAGGAATTTGTTTTTCGATTATTTGCTTGTTTAATTTCAGATTAACTAATGGCGTGCGTGTTTTTTTTAGTGCATTTACTTATGTATTACGTGGGCGGTTGTTTTTGGTTTAACCAATTCAAAAAATGTAAGGTGTTAAATATTGATAGATTACAAATTTACAGCTGTGCTGAATGAGGAATGAGCTCCCTCCTGAAGTCATGTCTTTGATTTAAGAAAGTCAGATGCGATCATACGTCAAAAGGGCTTTTACCACATGACACAAGTAGCACACTCAGTAAAACACCATACTAATTGACTCTTAATAGAGTTTTTAAATCCCTGTTAAAAGCAACTCTATAAAAATAATGTTTAAGAGCAATTTTCATCCATAATTCCTTCTTGAGATAAGGTTTGGTCAGAAACATAAAACTAGAAAGAGAAAAAATCGATCGACTTTACCTCATCCCTATGACAAACGTCAAACATCAAATGAAATGTCACAGAGATCATCCTAGTTTGTATAGTATATATAGCAGTAGAGCTCGTTGCGAAGGAGTTTGTCCAGGGAAGTACTAACCACCCATTTCTGCTGCCAAGCAGTAATGAACGCATTACTGCGTTCCAGTTTTGAATGGTGCTGGTGAAATTACGGGCACATGGGACTTGTCGACTTATGTCTCAGGGTGACGGGTGCAGTGGCAATGCCCATAAGATCTCTGCAATCTAAAGATCTGAATAGCACTGCAACTGTCATGCATAGGCGTGTCGCTTACTGCCTGATACACGACTTGTTCGATCCGCCACTTGGTATCATATAAAAAAAATTGAGATGAATAAATCCCGTGTATTTGGGTTTTTAAACACATTCATGGTTTCGAGCTGTTTACAGGTCCCATGCAGTCATACAGTATAAACGATAATAATAAAAAAAACAGTACAGAGACGGTACTAAAAAAACCGACCTCAAAAGTCATTCAATCCCCTAGTTTGCCATCCTTAGAGGTGGAATATTTTCTACAAATTGAAATGGGACCACATCTGAGGTGGGTACCTCTTTCCAACAAAAAAAGAATCATCAAAATCGGTTCACAATTGGAGTTATAGCGTAACATAAACATACATACAAAAAAAACACACGAATTAAGAACGCCCTCCTTTTTTTGAAGTCGGTTAAAAATACAGTTATAACTCCAAAGTATTACGTAAAGTGCCTAGAAGTTACTGGAACTTAGAAGCGAAGCTGCAGAGGCTTGAACACAGCCGTAAAGTTGCCAGCTTATCTATGTAGTTGTCAGCTTATACGAGTATATCTATTGTACAGGATATTATATCACGGAAAATGCGACGGACATCAATTCCGTCGTCCGAATGATAAGAAACCTGTATTGCTTGTTCAATAGTCATTAGGAGCATTTGCCTTTGAAGGTCGATAGCGACAGTGTCTCTGTTCGTTTAGATATAAGGTTGCTAATCTGTTACATTTGAGTTATCGAATGTTTTTCTTCAAAACATGTCATTACCACCACCTTTTCAGGCGAAAGACGTCAACTACAACCTAACTGCACTTAGCTAGCTAGTCAATTAAAAATTTACTTTAGTCAGTATCCGTAAAACTCGATGACCTCCGAAATTTGACTTTACAAAAACTCGGAGAGTGTTATATGCGTGACGTCATGCTAAATCCAACATGACGGACACAAGGACTTGATCGGGTAAACTGGTTTTATTTTCAATCATCATAATGACACCTAATGCAAAAATGTCTAAAGTCAATTTTGCAAAGCCGTCTAAGTTCAACACGTATTGCTACAGCGTCGTGAACTAACTATAAATATGGGCACTGCGATCAATTAAGAAATCTGAACGGAGTTCTTCATTCATTCTTCATATCTGTCCCAATTCGACGCCTTAAAACTTTGGGTTTGTAGCATCTGAAGATTTGAAGATCTGTAGATTTCAGCGCACTCCCGGCTGCCTTTTTTCGAAAGACCAGAGTTAACTAGTCCAATTCCTTTCCTTATTCCGGAATGTGACTCCGTATTACAAAAAGTCCTTTGGTTACATTGACCTACCAATAGGTCAATGTTTGGTTATGGCCGATTTCCTACTACGGATGACTTATAGATTTGAGTTTCGATCGGGGCTAGAATTAAGAATGTACGACAAGCTGACAACGCGATTCGAACGGGCCCATCTTTTCGTTGACGGATTTCGAGAGTGGTTCCGTAGGTCATCCATAGTAGGAGAACGGCCGTAAGCACAATTTCATTCTTCGAGAATAAGGCCCCTGATCCCAAAAACTGTGACCTTTCACGGTGCTTATATATCAATTCTTTTTAATCTCAATTGACCATTTGCTCCAATTTAACCAGTACTTATTAATAATTCCAAAAAGGTATTGTACTAGTCCCGTGTGGGTCGATCCATTTCGCAAGCCGAACTTAACAGGCCGGTATGCATGCGTGGGGTGCTATGACGACGTACCGAGAGCTTTAAAAACGTAAGTGTGCCAACACTTTTATATAAGATATGAACTGTAATTTGGACAAATGTATGTCAACCAGCGGTTTCGGGATCTGACCTGTTGGGATTAACTTGCATAGACCCTGAGTGTTGAACCTAATGCTGTTTTAGGAGTAAACTCACCAATTACTGGTGCACGTCTTGTGGATGTAAAAAAAACACTAGGTATTCTTTCCTATCCAGTCTCTTTCTCTAACCGCCGTAAACGATGTGGCATCTTACCTATTCTTTCCCTTGGTTTAACTTAGCTTTTGTCTTCAACGTCCACGATTGCGGTAGAGCTCCTTGTGGAAGAGTTCGTCCAGAGAAGGACGAACTCCTTCTTTACTTATTTCTCTTTTTTTCTTGAGACCAAGTGACAGGACGAACAAGCCACCCACCTGGTTATAAGTGACACACAGTGGCAACACCACTCTGTGCTTTAAATCACAAATATCTGAGGGGCACTGCCACTGCGCTCGTCACCCTGAGACACAAGTTGTTGACAAGCCTCAAGTGTCTGTAATTTGTGACCCGATTTTGATGATTTTTTTTTAAGGAAAGTACCTCAGTATTAGTCCCATTTAAATTTGAAGAAAACATTCCACCTCTAAAGGTGGCAAACTAGAGGATTCCTGTTAAGCGCTGAACTTTTGAGGTCAGTTTCTTTTTTATAAAATAAAATCTTCATCGTCCGAGATTGCTTTCCAGGTGCCTTAGGCTAAGAAAATTCTATTTTCCATTCACGTAAAATCAAATTATGAACACTCGATACCTTCTAGAAAACGTCACCCGTACCCATATTACATCTAAATATCCCCCTCAATCTATTCTAAATTTTGATCCCACGTGTTTAGAAAGACATGTTTTATCTCTCGTAACGTAAATGGATCAGTCCCATAACTCTTTAAAAACTGTAACGGGCGACGGGACGTGAAAGCTGATAGTATTTAATGGGGAAAAAAAATTTAAAAATGTTACGTCAATTTGCAAACACTCGTTCCCAAACTACCATCGTTGGATATGAGATTTTCCTCAAAGATAGACATTTCCAAAATTACCACGCTTCCCAGGTTTTTTTATAATATTAAGTGACGGGACGAATAAGTTGTGTACCTGGTGGTAAGCTGCACGCCTGTCCATAACAGTTGCAGTGCCACTCAGAGCTTTAAATCGCAAATAAGAAAGAAGAAAGAAAGAAAGAAAATCCATTTATTTGCACACCACAAACGACACCACACAGAAAAAAACAATCAAAACTAAAAAACAAAAAATTAACAACAGTGAAAATATAAATAAGAAAAACATAATACAAGCACAAACAGAAAAAAAAACATAATTAAAAAAAATATTCATACTTGAGGCACAAATAAATAATTACGGAACAAAATCACGAACATTATTTAATTTAATATAAGACCCTACGTATAAAGATACTCGACGCAATGCGTTCCCAGCACTGATTTTCAGTTAGGACCCTAAGTGAGGTAATATATATATGTATATATACAAATATCTGCGAAGTAGTCCAACTTAAGTCTCATGTGTCTGTAATTTCACCAGCACCCTGCAATACCGGAACACACTAATGGGAACATTACTGCTTGGCGGTAAAAATAGGTAAGACGGTAGTACTACTACCCTGGACGAACTCTCTCACAGAGAGCTCTATAGCTACTGAAAGTTTGAGAATGCGCACGCTAGGTTTAATAACACCACATCTTCACTCAGCACTCAACGCGTCACTGGAATGCTCTGCCGGACCCTATCAGAAGGTCGCTTAATTTATTCATCTTTTAAATTGTTCGTCACAGCGATAATCATCATGTTCTGTTATTGTATGTATCATGTACGTATAAATAGGCATTATGTATATAGATATGAATATATTAGGTTTGTTGGTTATAATATTTGTTGGTGAAATAACATTCGCATGGTACTTGTGAACTTATGTCTCAGGGTGACGGGCTTAGTAGCAGTGCCACTCAGATCTTTGCGATTTAAAGCTCTGAGTGGCACTGCAACTGTTATGGACAGGCGTGTAGCTCACCATCAGGCGCACAACTTGTTCGTCCCGTTACTTAATATTATAAAAAAAAGATTATATATTTATTACATTTATGTTATTAATACATTATTAATTTATTATTTTGTTTAATTTGCAGCTATCGTGAAATTAGTTTTCCCCAAAGGTTGAGTGGTAAAGAATGCTTTTAGCATTAAGTCCGCCTTTTGTACCATTATGTGTTGTGAACAATAAAGTTTAATAAATAAATGTTCAAAATAAATACGTTTAAAAATACGACGAACGAAGTTAGAGAATGAGGTAATCAATATTAAAATCCAATTCAAAAATAATACTGGCTATTCTTGTGACGGTTTCCTTGTGAATTCGTATTTCGAAATTAGTGAGACTCATTTGTTTATAACGTTTCGCTTTGCACGGACAAAATGGCGGAAGAAAAAAGCAAAATGTTTAAACATGAGCTACAACTTTTCATTTTAACAGACCCTTTGTAACTTTTCATTCCCTTTCTAACAAATAGAACAAATGCATTTCATGTTTACATTTCCTATGTAATTTCATATTGAAAAAAAAGTAACCATGGACATCTTTTATTTCATAGTTAACGCTAGTACATTACATAGATATCGTTGTAGACTGGTTGTACATAGGTAGATTACTTTTCGGCCGCCACTCATATGTGGTTTCACTTTGCCAAGAGTATTAATTGCAATAGAGATGCAATCAAATACACAAATATTAAGTTGCATCAGTTTCTCAGGCTATGGAAAAACCGAGCGGAAATAACGCAACTGAATTGCTGACGCGTAAAATTTGTCCGTCGTGATAAACTTTTAAATATATCCATATACTATTAAAGAGCTATGTCAACAGACTAAAGAAAAGCCTTGCCCTTAATTGCAAGAATTAAAAACTATTTTATATCTACGGTGTTATTTAGTTTGCGTGTAAATATGGTACACGATAATTTTGAAGAGGCTGTATGTTAGAACCAAATAAATATGTAGTGAAAAATCATAAAAAACATGGTGCCCGAATATACCTACACCAAACTTTAGTTAGTAAAATAAACGAAGGTACTTTGAAGTATTTTGTTACAGTTTAGCGTAATCCTAGTATCTGTGGCTTTACATAAATTAAAATTGTATTTTTTTTTAAATTATTGATTAAAATTCGATTAAGTATTGTTACGTTTCTGTTTTCTTAGTTATTTGTTACCTGATGATAACGAATGCTCAATAAATAAATCAATATTAATAAAATTCAATGGCGTTTGCACTGTATTTTAACTGTCACGATGAAGCGTTATTACACACGTGTAATTCAGCGGTGAAAATTTGTCCCAGCATTGTACGTGCGTATGAGATGATCCCGTTAAACTATAGTTACTGTACCTAAATATCATCTTCCATCCAATCTAGACGCATGATCCAGAAAGCGATTATCGTTAAGACAATGACATTGACGATAATTGGCTATTGTGATCCATCCTCTTTGCAATTAATCGCTTGCGCTTGCGTCTATCCTTCTTGGGCTTGGTTTTATGTCAATAGAGGTGACCTACTATTTCGTTTTGCGGGCTATAAATATCCCCTGTACAGTGATTTGGTTACTTCCCGGATCTTACTGCCACTCGTCATTTTGAACGATTTTTTCCCTCTGGCCATCCCGTGATCTACTAACACAATATACGGAATGTTTTGGAAATCATCAAAATTTATTAGATATAAACGATTTCTAGTAGCTTTTTTTTTTGCTAAAAATTTTTATTTTCGTTCGTACTGTTAAGTCTTTAAATTTTTCTCCAATGACATGCCTTTTACATATCCTAGTGAAGTTGACAAAAAAAAACAATCTTCAAAAATTCTTTACAACGTTTTCTTAATCTTTTCACATTCTTTTGCTACAAATCTTTGATGTTAAGTCCATTAGTGTAAAAATAAAAATAGACAACATCCAAAAAAAACATCTGTTAAAGGGTAATCATCACATTCTAGCACGTGCCCACGACCTAACATAAACAAGTATACCGTAACAGTCATTGCGTCTGGTCCCCCCCTTTTAGTAGGATGCTACTACCAAATCTACCTTTCAAAAACTATTAATGCTATAGCGTTCATGTACGTTTACATTGCAGCCTACGTTCAGTTACGAAGCTTAAGTGAGTTTGAATTTTGACTCAACGCGAGCATTGGATGAGGTTACTAACCATTTCCTCAGAAGCATAAGTGGAGAGAATGCAGTTCAATAGTTAATTTCAAGACCACGTCATACGGTCACAACGCCTACGGACGGTGGACGTGCGCAAACGCATTAAAGTTTCTAAAAGCGGGTGAAAACTTTCGGTGTCCTACAAGGTACCATAAAAGGGTCATTCTTTCTTTTTCATACCAACTTCTTAACAGTGACTAATAATTTGTTCATTGAATATCACAGCGGTTCGGTAGTGAAATTGAATGACTTTCCATAAGTGAAACTTGGTTTGTTATTAAAACAGTGAATTACAGTTTTTATAATTATTCAGAAATGATTTGACACCGTGAACAAGAATGATGAATGACATGTGTAAGTTGAAGAAAATCTTTTTTTTTGGATACAAGTATAATACAGGCAAAGAATTTTTTTCATTGTTGATTTCAATAGTGACTAAGTGACTAAGCAAAGAAAAAAAAGTAGGTCGATCTAACGAGGGAGTGAACTGTATAATAATGCTTATAGAGTTCAAATTTCATTTGTAAATTTAAAGTGAATGCATGAAACATTTTAAGAGAAATTTGTTTAACGATTTCATTTGAGATAACGTTATCTGACTTTTTATTATTTGAACACAATTGTTTATAAACGGAAGTGGAAATGTAATTATTTACTTAAAAAAACATAAGACTGAAGCAAGAATCATTACTGGGTAGCCCTAGATTGAAATTCTGTCCTAACACGTTGGTTAAAATAGCTACCAGTTCTTGGGTTCTCAATCAGCTCGCTTAATTTGCAATGAAAGTACTTTGCAGAAATAACTAAATTGTACATCGATGCACATAAGACCAGAGCCCCAAGTTGGCAATATTTCCGTGTGTTTGTCGATAGAGTGTCAATGCCACGAGTTTGTGCGTTTGGTATCCTGCTAAAAGTTAAGAGCTAGGTAGGCTTGTTGAATGAGAATCTCCTCCTCTCAGCTGAAGCTTTGACTCACTTCCCGAACACTATTGAGACTAACTGCCATTACAACTAGATTTCAGCAGAATAACAAATAATATCATAATTGCAATATAAACTCAACATTGGTTTCAAGAACTTTAGCCGACTAGAGGCTCTGGTTCTGGAAAGAATATCTTGTCTGAAAGTTATACATTCAGAAAAAATCTTTTTTGGCTATGAACCGATCGCGATAGAGCTGTTTAGCTCATATAACAAAATTTATTACGCGGAACTACAGAGTGCAAATTATTTTGTGATTCCATGCGAATAAAAACCTAGTTATGAGAACTAAATAGCTCTATCGGCTCTCAACCAATTTTTTTTTTCTGAGTATAGTAAGGGAGAAACTAGAACTTCTCTTGGTTTATCCTTACCTATATTGTTCCCTCAACAATAACGTCTCTATATGCATTAGAGCTACGCCTATGAAACGTTCAGCAGAAGATAGACGTCCATGAATATCAGCAATTTATAGCATTACCGTCGTCATCTTCCTGCCCTTCTTTCAATTGGTGTGCTTTTCAGCGTAGTACAGGGTCAAGAGCACGTCAAGCTTGACACTTAAGATTTAAATCCAACTCTATGCCGCTTACGATAAGAACGGTCCAAAGTTCAAAGTGTCAAGCTTGACGTGCTCTTGACTGTACGTTTTCTTTTTCTCGCCGCAATCATCTGTTTTCTCGATGTTTATCTCGTTCATAAACCCATAAATTCATTGCATTAGTATCATACGGTTACATGGAATTTTCAATTTCTACATTGTTGTACTATTGATATAAATGTACTCATTGGTGTTCTAGATAAAATCATTCAATCTAGATGGTTAAGAATTTCAAACATACCTTTCACACTCGTGCTAAACATTATTTTTATATTACACACGTATTGTTTCATGATTTATCTTTATTTTATATTAAAATTCAGAAAAGTGTAATTTATTAATGGTGTATCTAGGAATATTATTTTCGGTTTTGTAAGTGCCTTTGTCTATTAATTATTATATGACGTGTTGCGCTGGTATGGCGTACTATAGCACTCTCTCTTTAGAACAAACTCGTGCTCAATAGGAAGATGTATGTGGGTTATTAATTGTTACGACATTTATCTGTATGTAATGATTGTGAGAAAAGTCGTGATATAAACTGCAAAATTTTATGATATACATACTGAAGTTAATTTTATTATTATAGTCATTTCTTTTTTCTCATAACATCGTGAGAGAATTCATGTGATAAGCGCACTGTATTTTTTTTAAGTGGTGGGTCGGTGGGTCTGGATTCTTATATCTGATTTCTAGCTATAAAATTGAGTGCACAAATTAATATTAAGATTTGACCAACTGACTCTTAAACAGTGGCTGTGGGGTGGGAATCGAGATTCGCACCTCTGACGTTCGGAATTTATGTGCAAAATTTATTTTGAAATTGGCCTAAACCCTAGCCTGAAAGAACACCCATGTCCAGCAGTGGGACATATAAATGAGTTGACGATAATGATGATGAATATATCAGATTTCAAATTGCCAACTTTTCCGAGGTGTCATCCCAGGTTTCAGGGCATTAGACATATCAAAACATTAGCACCCCGTTTTGTTTGGCATCAAGTCAGACACATTCCACTGTAATATTTATTGTGTTGATTAGTTTCCTTGATTGTTAGGTAGGTAGAGTTTTTTATTCTTCAACATTCGCGAGTTTGTCCAGTAAAGCCTGTTCATTCTAGCATTGAACCGTGCTAAATTATAGCTTTCGGAAAACAAGAATGCTTTTAGTGTATTCTATTACTTTGCTGTACACGTCTGGAAGGATGGAGCGAAGCGCTTCGTTCGAGTGTTCTAGACCTTATTAGAGCTCCCTGTCACCTTAACTATTTCTGCCGCCAAACTGTAATGTGAGAATTACTGCGTTCCAGGTTTAAAGGGTAATGGTGCTGGTAAACTTACAGGCACATGCGACTTATCGACTTATATCTCAGAGTGACGGGCACACTGGCCATGCCCCTCAGTTCTTTGCGTTTTAAAGCTCAAGTGGCAGTGTAATTGTTATGGACATGCATGTCGCTTACTACCAGGCACATGACTTGGTCGTTCCGTTATTCAATGTCATAAAAATCTTTCGATTTCTTTAAAATGTATTTCATTTAAAATGATTACAATTCAATAACTCCCCACTAGAAGAAATGGTATCTCGTCTAAGAATTTTATGTTTCTTATTAGATATAAATCATAGTTAACCAGTGTGGTTCCATCTATAGATGATTAAATAAGTTGTTAGTTTTATTTTTCATTAACACCGTCGATACCGTGTTCATTAACAACGTCTATATTGTTTTCATTATCATTGTCGAAGGAATGATCGATTCTTGTACCACATCAATTGATTCGGAAACGAATGCCAGCTAATTTAATTATTGACCAATTGGTAGGCGATTCGGTCAATTATTTGGCTGTTTTTTTTTAATACTTGACGATCTCTGTAGCCCAGCGGTTAGCACTGTAAGGAATTTAAAAAACGTATACGTAGTAAATTGGTTCTTTGGTTATCTAGTTACCCCTGAGTTAACAGCGTTGCTATGGTGCTCATAGTATAGAGAAGTCCCTACTTTGGCCCAAGTTAATGGTGTGGTTGTCCAAAAGTTCCTCTTCACTTTTGGGCTTCAATCCTGGACTCTGCCACTGTCGAAGAACAGGGAGAATCAGTGGATTTGAAAATAATTATTGTTAACTAACTTATTTTGGCAACGAAGCTAAGGAATCGGATATCTACATATTGTCGTCTTAGGGTGAATACCTCGTACGTGATTTCTATGTAATTTTTCAGGACGAAGATAATTATACAAACGCAATAATATATGCAGTTAGCATTTTAATTATTTAAATTACCTCTTTCAGATACTATATTACTTAAATAATTTACTTGAGCAAGAAGTTTTTAAGTTTTTTCTTCAACAAAAATCAGTAAAAACGAACTATATGAAAACGCGTATGCGACGTTTTCACTCTAAGACGACGATATTATACCTGTTAAATTTTCGCGTTGCATTGTACTAACATCTGGAAATTGTAAATAAACGCGTTCACATACGAATAGGTTGTCAGGTTGCCCGAAACGTCGGAAAACTAGGTAGGTGTGAAAAATACCTATTCGTATGTGAACGCGTTTATTCCCGTTTCCAAATGTTAGATATATACCTGTTTTATGATGCTGCGACGAATTAGTCGTGCGCCTGATGATAAGCGACACGCCTATCCATGATAGTTGCAGTGCCACTCAGAGCTTTAAATCGCAATGATCTGAGGAGTACTGCTACTGCGCCCGTCACCTTGAGACATAAGTCGACAAGTCCCAGGTGCCTGTAATTTCACCAGCTCGCACACCCTCGAAAACTGGAACGCAGTAATGCTCACATTACTACTTGACGGCAGAAATGTGTAAGGTAAGAGCCGTGGCCCCGGTGTAGCAACAAAAGCTGGTTTATATGTTTTAAGTTTAAATTTAAAATATGTCAGTTTCGTTTACTGTAGAGTATTATAAATCTGCGATAAAACAATTTAACGGGGAATTAACAAACCACAACCCTTGATATTAGTTTCAGGCACCTATATGTCATTGAGTTTCATTAGTTAATATCAACAAGGATTAAACTTCGTTTGTTTGAAAGCGGAAGAGGAAACACCGAATAATAACCGCGTTTATGACGCAACAATGGGCTTATCTCCTTTCCAATTTCAAATTTGAATTGCCAAAATTTATTATCTTCCTAGAAGTTGGCAAAGGTACTGCGATGAGGAAATCCTAGTTTAGTTCCATGGAAAGCTTATGACGTCATCCAACGATCTTTTCGAATTTCAAATTTGAATTGTAAAAACCATAACTTGCTACTACCGCTTAGGGAAAGAAAACGCATAGCAAGTAGGAAGTCAAAACAATAACCGCGTACCTGCAATTATGATGTAACCCACCGGGCCTCGGTCAAAGAACTTCAATAATTCGCGTTACATGACGCCAGGTGAATGACTGGCCCAGCAGTGGGTTCGCGACGTCATTAAATGTAGGGTTGTCCGGAAAACTTAGATTGCAAAATGCAAGATGATTTTTTTACCAGAATCTCTTGATAAATGGGGAAATTGAAATTTGTTATTAACAACACTTGATTTATTTGGAATCCTTCCATTTCTATTTTTTTTTTTAATTTAAGCTTGAATATTTAAGTGACATTGAATTATGCAAATAATGTACTAAATACGCTTACTGTAAAAGAAAGTAGAAGGAAGAACAATTTTCTACTAATGTAGAAAATTGTAACCAGTTAATACTGGTCTAAATAAAGATTAAATTTCATTGACAGCACTCTGAAAAATTCTGTCAAGAAGGCTGGTTTCCAATTTAGGGACCTAAACTTGTTTTTGGCGGAGATTGCGTGAAATTTTTTTTGCTGATGGCTTTTTTATTTACCCCAGATTGGAGGACAATGTTACCAGTAACTACTTCAATGAAGTGGACGAAATTATGGAAGTTTGCTGATGTTTGTTGGTATCTGCGACGAACGACGTGGTTTCGTCGTAGCCATATTTTATGATAAAAATCAGTGAATTGAAAGTAAAAACAACAGATATCACGAGAACTTATCCTTTTTTTTAACCGACTTCAAAGAAAGGAAGAGGTTCTCAATTCGACTGTTTTTTTTATGTATGTTACGCGATAACTCCGGTATTTGTGAACCGATTTTCATGATACTTTTTTTGTTGGAAAGAGGGTACCTCCATAGTGGTCCCATTTAATTTTGGAGAAAATCATCCACCACTAAGGTTGGCTGTTCACGCATGAAGATTCATTTTTATAAATAGCGCCTAAATTTTATTATAAGCAGTAATTATTTGAATGATTGATTTTGTTATTCTCCAATTCAAGGCGTTTTTCTCTCTCAATATACTTTGAGTAGTGAGAACCGATTTTTATTATCTCCTGTGTCAAGTCCCGTATAGTGGCGAATTAGGGGATGAATCCGGGTTTGCGCTCTTTCCGGTAAACAATTTCAATAAAACATACTAATTATATGTAATTCCACGTACTTTTGAGGTCGGTTTTTTTAGTACTCTGTACTGAGATTATTATAATACCAAATGATGGGACGAACAAGTCATACGCCTGCTCGTGCGCTCACACCTTTAAATCGCAAAAATCTGAGGGGCACTGCCATTGCGCCCGTCACTCTGAGATATAAGTTGACAAGTCCCGTAAGCGTGTCTCTATTATATATTTTTTTTAAAAGTCCCATGTGGCTGGAATTTCATAAGCACCTTTACCCTTCAAAACCGAAAAGCAGTAATATCACATTACTATTTGGCGGCAGAAGTAGGGAAGGTGACTGTCCCAATTGAGACAAAAAGCAATATTATTGGACGAAACAAGTTGCAAATCTTTAAGATAACTTCTGTTATTAAAGATAAATGAACGGCCATTTTGTTTTAAACAAGTAATAAAACTTAGTTTTTCGGATTGTTACACAATTATTATTTCGAATTTAATCATGTCAGCGTTTCAGTCAACCGTGACCAAGGGACCTGTTTTAAAAAAAGCAGATATACCTACGCGATTTATGTCCCGAAAAATAACGTCATTTCCAAAAACTGCCTTTGGCCAAAACGCTACCTGTGAGGAACCATCATTTTAAGAAAATATTTTGGATTATCGACCGCGGGAACGTTCTCACTTATGTAAATAGGCTTTCTGTAGCCGGAAGCCTGTTGAGGTAAATAGAGAGTGTAACGGTAGACAAACCTTCTTCTACCTAAGAAAATAAAGTTACTTTCTTGCTTTCTCGTAGTCGTATGTCTTTTTATTAATGCTATAAACCAAACTTCTACTAGCAGTTGCTGTTATATGAAATATGCAATCATTATAACATTTTTATTGAATAAAATCTACCTCAAAAATTTGTGGTGATCTATTTGTCAAGTTTTATTGAAAGTGTTTGAAATTTTATAAACCAGATTAATCCCCTAATTAGCCACTCTTAGGGGTGGAATATTTCCTTCAAATCTAATTGCGACTACTA
Organism: Hyposmocoma kahamanoa; assembly: GCF_003589595.1. Taxonomy (NCBI): domain Eukaryota; kingdom Metazoa; phylum Arthropoda; class Insecta; order Lepidoptera; family Cosmopterigidae; genus Hyposmocoma; species Hyposmocoma kahamanoa. Next base: position 747,029 of record NW_020653739.1, on the reverse strand, counting down.
CAACAACCTTCTTTTTTTAAGTGGGTTAAAAACACATCAAATGCTTTTTCATCAACTTTTCTTTTTCTATCGTATCGATGGTAGAAAACACAGAACAATAAATACAGTAGAAGTGGTTAGTTAGTGTCTGACGCATGCCAGCTATAGGTCTCGAGAGACCAATCTGAGCTCAGTTCGCCATGTTCGCTTTGTGTGGTATGGTTGCGTCATTCTTTCGTGCAAATTCTCTAAAATCCTAGAAAAATGCCTCATTGGCTGTTTTGGAGTGGAAAAATGACGGCCGCAGCAAACTATTACCCGTGGTGATATTTCATATCATCGGAACGTCTTATTTTAATAAATAAATTTTCTGTTTATTGAAATAATTTTTTTGTTGCAAGAAACGAAAGTAAAGCTTATACCCCTGCAATATGGTCGCTTCTTGTTTAGAGAACAAAATTAATAACTCCAATTCGTCGTCGTTCAGCAATTAACCGCTAGATGGCGGTACATTGATTGAAATTTCAATATAATATCGAAACATCGTAACTTGCAATAATGGGTATTGATGATATTGAACTTTTAACGATATATCAACAGGGTAAAGTTTAAATTATATTAACAATCCAGAATTTGTTATTTCTTTTTAAATTTGAAACTACGATCAATCAATATCAAGATTTTGTAGTGTTTCAAATTAAAAATGTGTGAGTTTTGGCGACATCGGTTCTGATGGTAATTGAGACTTATGGCACTTCCATTGTTTTTTTTATGCTTCCATCGCGATGGAAGAATTTGCCAATGGACATAAAACTACTCGCCGATTATAGCCCATGGTTCGCCAAACGAATTAATGGTACGTGTCGTGCAGGAAGGCTCCTTTCGTGTTTTTTTTTATATGATTTAGCAACGTTTCTTCGGTAGAACCTTAAATTAAAGAAAGCGCCAAAAACAGCTGCATATATATAACATTAGAGAATCAATCGATAATGGTTGAATCGAGCAGTCGATCGATTGCGTAAATATAACGACTTCCTATTCTGAGCGTGTATTGATCCAATTTTCGATTTAATAGATTTGTCTGACATGCAAACGTCTTGTAACGTTTTGTACATTGAAATGAGAGTTTAATCGAGTAACATATCTATAATCATTATCGAGAATCATGTTCATGACACAAAACACAAAGTGAACAAGTTTTTCTTTTAGGAAATGAATCTATTTTTTTTTCGGATCTAAGTTCGCATGTGTTTGTTCTTGCAAACAATCCGTCACAATTTAAAAATAAGATTTTTGAGTAGTCAACAGTAGTGCATATATTCTTAGATATCGGTGTAATTTTACTTTAATATTCTACTTATAATATGTCTACATATTACAGAGGTACACAGCATTTAATGTAATAAAATAATGATAAGCAACAAAAAGAACAACGAAGAACTTACTAAATTACTGGGAAAGATTCGTGGAAGTTACTTTTGAAAACATTACGAATAAATAACTTTGGTAACTATAGCGAAAAATAGGGTGGTTTGCATTAATATTAGACTTTGCCGTCTCAGTCAGCTGTGACCATAGTACCTGTAAAATTTATTTTATTTATTTATTTACTCATATTACAATAACTTATTATCTAGGTACTTGGCACTTTTAAACCTAAAGTGTTGCTCTATTCGTAATATTTATACACACATAATCTTAAACATATAGGCATTGACTTACAAATAAATGGACGACGGGTCTAATACAAAAACCACGAAAAAAAATGTCCCAAGTCAACCTATTCGAAATTTAAATTGTAATGTCATCGCAGTATCGCGCTGTCAGTAGAACAAATGAAGACTAAAGCGGAGTGTCGCGCTCTGTATACAATTTTAGCGCCTTACAAGTGCGGACACTTTTTAGCGCGGACCCGACGTCCATATAATTGTAAGTCAATGCATATAGGCAAAATTTTGTTTATACAAAGACCTAAATAAACGTACGCATAGACAAAGCGCGTTACAAATAACTTAACGAAAAAAACAATATCGTGATATTTAACAATCTTAATAAATGAAATATAAATAACTATATAATATAATATTTTCATAATCATTAAAATTTAAACAGAAGTAAAAACTAAATAACTACCGGTAGTTTTATAAAATATCGCGAAGCTATCACAATCTGCTCGGCGAAACCAGCGATGTTATGCGTGCGTAGAATAAAGGGCCCAAAAAACTTCGTTCGTTTGTTTGAACAAACAAATGGCGTATATTTAGATCAGAATAAATAGTTTCATTTCCTATGTGTAACAATCGCGAAAACCTAAGAACTCGATAAGAGTTTCTTTATTCCATTTGTCACTGTAATAAAAAAAAGAAAACGAAAAATACAAAGCTGCCCAAGTAGATTGGTTTATCGTATCCGGGTTCTTAAGGGTCGATCATACCTCAGCTTGAATTCAAATTTTTCCCCTACTAATACCGTTCGTTTTGCTTAGGTCGAGCGACAGGGACACTGGCTTTATTTAGAATTTCTTTTTTTACAAACGGAGTTAAAGGCATTTGAAAAATGTACTTTGTATAGTATACGTGTTGTATTTAGTCCAGTTGATATAAAAAAATCATTGACTTACAATTATATGGACGTCGGGTCCGCGCTAAAAAGTGTCCGCACTTGTAAGGCGCTAAAAT
>NW_020653739.1:715043-744362 GCF_003589595.1 Hyposmocoma kahamanoa | reverse complement strand
TCAGTAGAACAAATGAAGACTAAAGCGGAGTGTCGCGCTCTGTATACGATTTTAGCGCCTTACAAGTGCGGACACTTTTTAGCGTGGACCCGACGTCCATATAATTGTAAGTCAATGGACATGGGACTTAAATTTTTTTTAATCTTTTTTATTTTTTATGTGAAATTACTCCATTAGTTTGTTATAATTATTAATACAAAGATCGAACACTCAAACTCAGTCACTTTGTATTAATAATTATAACAAAGTACTAGAGTAATTTCACATAAAAAAATTAATATCAATTCAATAAAAATTTAAATACAATGAATAGCGACATCTCTAGCCAGGGCTGGTAGCTGTAAAGGTATCTAACTGGGCGACGGAATATTTTCATAGATTTCTCATAGATGGCGCTACGGCTAAAAAGTCGTTGAAAAACCAAATACAAAGACACGACAACAAACACAAAGAGAAATTCGTGAGGATCGCTGGTTCGTTCCGTGGCTTAGTTCGAATCCGGCCGGATCGAAGGAATTTTTTCTGAGTGTTTGATCTATGTATTAATAATTATAACAGACAAGTGACTTGTCAAACTGACGAGCGCAGTGGCAGTGTCCCCCAGATCTTTGCGGTTTAAGGCTCTGAGTGGCATTGCAACTGCTATGGACAGGCGTATCGCTTACCACCAGGCGCACGACTCGTTCGTTCCCGACTTGGTGTCATAAAAAAAAACTTAGTAGACGCCATTTAAATAATTGTTTTGTACAGTGTAGCGAACTAATTTGCTAAAAAAGTATTAAACCTTAATATACCTCCTTATTTTGTGTGTGATTATTTTTTGTGTTTAATTTTCAAATTAACCATTTATAAAACCTTTACGTGTGTCATGTTTTTTTTTGTACGTGAGTATGTTTTTTCTTCTTTAGCTTTTTTTCGCTTTTTGTCTTTAGAGTTTTCTTAGAGGTGGACGCGTACCATTGCGTGCCGCAAGTGCTGTAGTAAGTACGAAAAGACGCGTCAGTCCATTCATTATTGGACACATACGCTTAATTACGATGAAGTTTAACGATGGACGTTAAATGCATAAGGAGCTTAGCATGCGCGTTTAATAACATTAAGTATAATTCGTGAACAAGCACACTTAATGAAGTTGTCTACACATACGGCTTGCACAGGTCCGTGTCCACCTTACCGAATAACATTTTTTAATTTTTATTTTTTAGCTATTGAAGTCGATCCTGTTGCAGACTTTTTAATACTAACTTTAATATGGCCTAAATTATCGCTTTCCTTTTAAAATTTAAGTGACAGAAATATAGATTTAGAAATGGGCGTACCTATTGGTGGAATTTTTGTATACATAGCACATTTTTATTGTATTAAGTTATAGCGACATTCCTCGTCAGCCTCTGATGACTAAAAATATCTGGTTGATTGAAAAACGTTCATAGGTTTTTCACAGATGGCGCTGACGGCTAAAAAGCCGTTTAAAACCAATACAAGGTCTGCAACAATAACATAGAGAAGTCCATAAGGTCTGCTGATTACATCCATAGCTCTGTTGGTGAGATCGGTGACCCCGACGGGCAACAGAAGCTGATTTTAGTCCACTCAGATTGTAGGATTTTTGTTTGTGTTGTGGGATCTTTGTATCAATAATAATAACACATAGCACATATTTGTTATATATTTTAGACACAACATTTTTAAGCATATTTACAAAAGTTTCACCATATTTAAAACTGAAACAGAAAAGCAGAAAATGCTGCATAAAAGTTCAGAAACAGTGACAGAAAACTGCTTTCGAAATGATGAAAAAATCCATTGGCACGCGGGGAAATAATCTTTTAGTCACTGAAATTATAGATAAACTCGCTTTTGTCACACCATACGCGACACGCTGTCGAAGACGCGAGATGTCATTGATAACGTATTGCTGGTTCTCCGGTCGACATCCGGCCGAAACAATTACTGTCAAATAACTAATACTCGACCAAATTAAAAGACGCATGAAGCTTCATACTTGACATTTTCTTTTGATGTAGTCGAGTATTATTTGACAGTAATTGTTTCGGACGAAGAGCGGTATTAGGCCTCCAGAGATTAGAGATAAATGGGCGTTTATCCAAGTTACCCAGTTACTAAATTCCATTAATCCGTTTTATTCTTTGCAGTGATTTGCCTGATGATGAAGACAAGAAATCTCCTGTTCTCCTCTTAGGGGTCAACAAGATATCTGACTCCCCGTCGTTCGTGAGACGACGTTCTTCAGATCACTCCACTGGATCTATACGGTTCTTCAGACCACCAAAATCAAAATATACAAGAGGTTTGCACGGCGATGAAAGATTAGAAAAGATAAGACAAGATTTGCTTGTTCATAAGCATAAAGATTACATTCCAAGAGATAAAGAAATATCTTTAGAACCAGAAGAGAATAAATGCATAAGACTTAATTGTGGTGGAAACTGTATTTGTGAGAAAACTTCTAATCGAGGTAGTTTCTCATTGAAAAATCAAAGGCACTCTTCTTTGTGTCCTTCGGAACCTTATGAGGAAGTAAAGAAAGATTATTCCGAAAATGATATCGAGTTTAAGTATAAAGAACATGTACCGGATAGTCAACCGAGTTGCAGTAAAAATTACTACAATGTGACGCCAAAATCGGTTGACAGAAAAAACTTTTTGCTTTCAAATTTAAATGAAAGATTTCGCAAAACATTAAGCTTGGACTCTCGAAAAATTGAAACAAATAGAACTCCGTTAAGTTTGCCTCCGACAAGGCCAAAATCTTTAGTCAACACCAGTAATATTTGTGTCCAACAATATAAAAGTGGAGAGCCATTTGTAAATCCAAATTTTGAGAAGTCTAATCAGCCAAAAAAAAAGAGGAAATCTTTCTTTTCTCTAGACACATTTTTCGATAAAAAGTCTGACACATCATCTATAGACGACTACTGTTCATCAAAATATAAAAGATTTGAGCTAGAAAGTGACGATTCGCCTCTATTTAGACGTGAACAACAGAATCAGAGAGCAAAAACTCCAGATTTATTAAACTTACCTGTTATAATCGACTCCGTTCGCAAAAAACAATCAGATGCTAAAAGGCAGCTGGAAAAGCTAGAGAATCACTACTACGCTAAACTAAAAATAAGACAGGTGATTGACGCGGTTCCAAAAGACGCCACTGATGGCCCAAGTGGACAAATAAACCACATTTATGTTGACGACGATGACGTCGAATACATAGAACCAATACAGAGTAATTTTACAAGTCAAAGTACTTTAATACTTGAGAAAAACATCGGTAATGAAAATAAAGATTCCATATTGACTATTTTTACTGACGAAACTGATATAAAACTTCCCAGTTCGACAGTATCGCCTAAATCAGATGTTAGGAATGTGGAACATGATTTAGATAGCATAGGAGCTTATGAAATTGAAGTGAAAGAGTCTGATTTGTTAAAAGTTTCAAAGGATTTAACAGTTAAAGTGATGGATAAATCTGTAGATTCAATCGGTAGCTGTTCGCTGGACGTCGATGCTAGTACTGATTTTTCAGGTAAATTATGTTATTTAAATGGCCTCCTTCATTCGTTTATCAAAAGACACAAAGTCAACTATTCCCAGCTGTTCAATTTAAAAAACTATGCACTCCGTTCGATATTAAGTGCCCCCGCCCACTGGGCCACTAGTCGCGGCCACTAAACACGACCACTAGTGGCTAAGTCAGGCCACTAGACGCGATCACCGGTCGCGGCCACTACTGTGGCTAGAAATGGTCCATTTTGCCGAATTCGACATTGTAGTTACCAGCGTTCGACGTGAAAATAGCACGTACGAATTTATTTTTAATTTTAGATTTGGATGACACAAGACACACGTTTGTGCGCAATGTACACGCAAACCTTGAACGCCTCGCTGAACGCACCACCGACCCGAATTGCGGCCTTAGTCGCAAGATTTAGGGAATTTTATAAATGGTTCTTAGGCAAAAATTAGTTTTAGCGAGAAATAAATATTTAGGGACTTGGAGCGTATTTTTGAGAAGCCGTGGTAGTCTAATGGTTTGACCTACTGCCTCTCAAGCAGAGGGTCGTGGGTTCGAATCCGGGATCGCATCTCTGAGTTTATGTGCGATATTTAATTTGAAATTTATCATGAGCTTTTCGGTGAAGGAAAATATCATGATGATACCTGCACGTCGAAAAAGGTTCACAACGCTCGGAAACTTGTAACTTCCCCAGCCCGCATTGGGCCAGGGAGGCGGACTACGGCCTAAAGCCCTCATCTGAAAGGAGACCCGTGCCCAGCTGTGGGGCGTATAAATGGGTTGATGATGAAGCGTCTTTTTGACCCATATTATTATTTAAATTTAAAAATCGTGACCCGTCTTCCAAGTTAAAGATTATATATAATACATATTATGTGCTATTTTTATCTAACGCTGATGACACTAACGTCGAATTCAGCAAAATGGAGGATGTGGCTAGAAGCCACGCTAGTGGCTGCGACCGGTGGCCGCGTCCAGTCACAAGTGGCCGCGTCCAGCCACTAGTGGTGGCGACTAGTGGCTCAGTGGGCGGCGGCACTTGGTTAGAATTTATTTTCTAAGGGAGAACACGCATTTACGTGTGTCGCAAGCACGCACCGCACGCACTGCATTTTCGAATCATTTATACGGAAATGGATAGTGAGTTTTGTGCCCTCTGGTAAGCGTATTATTGTTAGTTACTTGTGTTTGTAGTTGTATGTGCTATTTGTGTTATTCAATTACAAGTTTTTCAATTTTTCTTTCTATCAAAAAAAGTATTTGTCTCATTTTTAAAATTATCACACCCTCTACTATTACATTTAGTTTCATACTTACATTTATTTCGTTGTTTAATTCTCTATTTATTGAATTTATAAGAATTTATGTAATGTCTTCTTATTTTATAATAACTATAATGAAAAATATTTATTAAAATCTATTGTTGCTAATTTTTTTTTTCAAGAGTTGATACGGTACATCATTCATCCGTTATCTTTTATTGGAAATAAGACAACTTTATGCCTGCACGCGTATTGCACAGTTCGTGTCGTATTTACTCGCTGATGGCGTCTGACACGTATCTATGCATTAAAATCTAATATTTACACCGACATATTCATATTTGTAAGTAGTATAATTATCATATTTTGTATTCTACCTTCTTAATTTTCATTGTTCATTATTGTATTACTAACTACACTATGGAAATTGTTGTCTATTTTATTTATTGTCATAATCATAATAAAATCATAAAATTCAGTTTCCTTTACAACGGTTTTTTATTTATTTTCACCAATTTTTGTGCTTTATGTGTTTTCCTTGCTGTTCAATTTGTGTTTTGTATTTGTCTGCTAGTTATATCCTTTCGCTTATTCTAACATACACTATACGAAGTCTTATAACAACCCATTTGTGTTTTGTTTATATTTTGAAAAAGTACTACTATAATTTCTTTTTTTTATGATAGCTAATGGCGGGGCGATCAAGTCGTGCGCCTGGTGGTAAGCGACACGCCTATCAATAACAGATGCAGTGTCACTCAGAGCTTTAAAGCGCAAAGATCTGAGGCGCACTGCCACTGCACCCGACACCCTGAGACTTAAGTTGACAAGTCCCATGTGCCTGCAATTTCACCTGGACCTTACCCTTCAAAACCGAAACGCAGTAATGCTCACGCTATTTACTTGACGGCAGAAACAGGTAAGGGGTAGTGTCTACTTCCCTGGACGAACTCTTTCACAAGGAGCTCGACTGCTACGAAATCGGTTGTCTTTAACGGCAGCAACGATGAGTGTGCGTCTACTTTTAATCTTTCAAAGTCACACATTAAATTACTTTCTCGTGCCGATCCCTCTGATCGTAAAGTGACCAATCTTTTACTCGCGCGGCGCTCCCACAGCCATATCTCACGTAATCACGCCTGCTTCTTGTCACTTAACCGCTTTCAGAAATAGGCTGATTGATTCCATGCCCAACGTCTGAGTTGAAATTGGAATGTGAAACTTACATGAAACGGAGTGTATTTTTTGTAGTTCGACTGTATAAATTAAAATTTGTGTTTTTATTTCCAACGTATATACTCCAAAACTAATTTTGTAAAACTTCAAAACGTTTCTTTGAATTATCACATCATTATGAAAATTAATACTTATAATTATTTAATTTGGTATTAAACCCTGTAAATTTGTTATTCAAGTACCCTATCGTACTAGATACTATTGATTGATTCAGGAAACTACGTTTCATTCTTATTTTTTTGTGAAGATTGACTAAAACCTGAAATATACGTTTTAACACGTGTACAATATTTTATAGTTTTTGCTACTCAACGCTTACATGTTTCTTAGTAATCTAGGACGCACGATTACAATGCAACTTGTTAAATGCAAGTCACAGACAAACAATAAAATCGCATATGTACACAATATGGAGTAATGAACGTTTTGGCCTCGATCGACCTACGATAGGCGGTCATTATCGTTTAAACTCTAAACCAGACCACACGAAGACAGAATGTTTAAAAAAAGACATTTTACTCGTCGTTAATGATAAAAAATCGTCAAATGAGTTTTAAACGGTATTTTGAATAAATTAATATTAAAAACCCAGTGACCGTGAAACGGAACGCAACAAGCAGACTGGCCGCATACACTCGCAAGGTTTGACGTCTCTGCCGCAAAAATTAAAAAGAAAAGAAAACTTTGACATTTGCTTGAAGTGATGTCATTATAAATTTTTTGTGGAAATATTGTTCATTTGCGATATAAATATTGTTCCACGCAGTTGTTAATTGTGTTTAGTGTTTGTTGTGTTGTTTATACTATTCTCTATACGGGTGAGTTGTTTCTTAGCTTTAAAAACTAAGATTGCATTAGAAAACCTTCTTTTAAACTTTCCTCTATTGTTCTACCTACTTTATAATTATTATTCAAAATCATATTACGTCGCATTTAATCGCGTTTTTATTTAACACAACGGTATTTTTTCACAATTAACACCCTTATTAAGACATTGGTCATACATTCTCCACATACATTCCAATTTAAACGTAGTTAATTAACAATTATACGAACTATCACACAATTTTGTGTTCTAAATATTAAGTAAAAAATTATAGAATCATCTTTAGATGATTAACTGATTTTATTGACGAAAAAAGTGTGCTATACATACTATACTTTTAGTCAATATTAGAAGTATAATGTTATTATTACACTTTCAAAGCATCCGGTATCATAATAACCTTAATCTGTTATATCAGTTAGATAAGTTACGTAATGCATAAACTTGTTATTCGATATATAAATACTAAATATAAAATACTGTGCAATATTCGAAGTACGGAATGTGTAATGTAATAGTGGTTCCCTTATTAGTAGTACACTTATTATTAAAAAAACATATTGTGCTATATCATCGAGTATATAACCAGAAATAGAGACGAAATAAGGCCCATGTATTCCTGGTAACACATTAGCGATACAGCTCTTATAAATATCAACTCTTGTTTGCACTGAAATATAGACAGGCCAACTACTGACCTGTGTCACTGTGACTCTGTATATTCCAAAAATATTCTGTATTAATTGTAATAAAGATAATATCTCTAGCAATGCCGTGCTGTTCTATTCGATGATGTGGGAAAAATAGCAAAACATCAAATTACATAACAAATGGAATCACATTTCATCAATAATTAAATATTAAATATGTAATTTTGAAGTTTTCATCCATTATAGAAAAACTCAAGTTAACTGGTAGATTTTAAGTGAAACAGTTGACGACACCCATTGATGACACCCGTCAATTGTTTTGAACTCGGGCTAGCGAATCGGAGTGCAGTTATCACATTAATGATATGGCGGAATAGTTTTTAAACAAATAATAAAAATAAATAATAAATAACGCACACACTCAACATAGCCCCGCACTAGGGAAACCCTGTGTCGCGGGTGCCATGGACACACACATAGACAACCACAAATTACACCCAAACTCACGAGAGATATAATTGTAGGCCATACAACTATTTCTCTCGGCCCGGGAATCGAACCTGGGACCTCCGCGTGGCAGTCCGGCATGGTGACCATTCGGCAAAACCCAATAAGTTTTTGAGAAAAAACAAAAATGATTCATTACTTTTGATGCGCTTTTCGATAAAATAAAATACCAGATTTGCAATTTAATTGTTTTATTTTAATAATTGTAATTTAGCATTTTGCATTCGCCTTCAGAAAAGAACATGAAAGTACACTATAATGTGTTCATTAACTCATTGTACTTATTGGCTTTTGGCCTCTTAACCACTGAAATATATTTTTTTAGTAATAAAATAAATAGTGCGCATTTGACCTTCATATCATGCGATGCAAAATGATGATCAGGTCGGCAACAGAGCATGCACCTATGTAATGCCTATTCACTCTCGCCTTTGAAAAGGCCTAAGTTATAATGTTCGGAGAATAAGTCTGCAGGAAGTGCACTCCATAGCCGTTCGCCATATAAATATGGAAGTGGAACTCTCTATGCGAATCCTTGGAATATCCACAACACTCTTGGAACCCCAGCCTATGTCTTGTCCCCCGATATTGGAAAGGGGATATATTCTGTAGAATACCAATAAGTTCCAAAAATGTGGTTATATTTGAAAAGTCCGGGCGTACATCCTATTAACTGTTGCTGTGAAAAGGCCCAAGTTATAGCATTCAGGAAATAAATCTGCAGTATTAAAAATTAGTTCCATACGAATGAAATTTATTAAATAAAATTCTATTGCTCAAAATTCACTTATGATTAAAACAAAATTTCACCCATTGCTGGGTATAGGCACCCATATTTTGTGGCATTATTATAATAATAATGTTTTGAGCAATCATACCTTCAACAATTGCCTAATATCAAACTGCCTCTGTGAAAAGTTGCCAGGCCAGACTGCCACGCAGAGATCGCAGGTTCGATTCCCGGGCCGGGAGAAATATAGACAATAGGTACAAATATTATTTATTTCTCTTGTGAGTTTGGGTGTAATTTGCGATTGTCTATGTGTGTGTATATGGCACCCGCAACACACGGTGTCCCTAGTGCGGGGCTATGTTAAAATGTCTGTGTCATTATTATTATTAAACTAGGCAATTCCCTGTACTATAATAATAATAACCCTGTGTCGCGGGTGCCATGGACACACACATAGACAACCACAAATTACACCCAAACTCACGAGAGAAATAAATGTAGGCCATACAAATATTTCTCCCGACCCGGAATCGAACCTGGGGCCTCCGCGTGGCAGTCCGGCATGGTAACCGTTCGGCCACAGAGGCAGTTATGAGTACTAGATCAATAGAATTCACTCTGGGGTACTTCCCAGACCATCCAAACTACAAAGTTAATTTCCCAAATTGGTTCTATCAAAAATTGAACCCGGGAACTCCTCATCCAGTGTTCACCATGCAAATCATTAGGGCATTGAGATCAGTTATTACATTACACAAATATCCGGCACTGGTCTCATTGTTCTGCAGTCCACAATTTTGATAATGTTGTCTACCTGTCTTACTTTTGGGCCACCACTTGTCAATTAAATATACCCTTTTTGCTATTTTTGCCCAATTGTGACTCTGAAAAGATGTGGTGTCACATTTTGTATGTATGTATATATTGTATAACTCACAAACCTTCTCTTGCGTACTTTATGTACATATTATCTTCAGCATTTTATTTACTTTGAGGCTAGTTTACAGAGCTAAAGTATTATGCACAGTGATTTTAATTCATTATGATGTGATACATCGTTTATACTACATGTGCTTCTACATGCTTTTTAACCTGCAAATAAAATTTAGGTATGAGAGTTATTTTTCCAGTAAAGTTGATGTTTTGATAATACGCATTTTATTTACTTTCAGGCTAGTTTACAGAGCTAAAGTATTATGCACAGTGATTTTAATTCATTATGATATGATACATCGTTTATACTACATGTGCTTCTACATGCTTTTTAACCTGCAAATAAAATTTAGGTATGAGAGTTATTTTTCCAGTACTGTTGATGTTTTGATAATACGTTTTTTCGGTGGGTCCGTCGTTTAACATACTTATTGACAAAATTAATATAGAGTATCTATGTTTATACATACATTGCCCTGTATGCATACCTGAATGTATAGATTTATATATAGACAGATAAGTAGTTAATTCCTGCATATTAATGGCTTTTAATGAATATGTATTACTTGTTAATGGATTGTGTATGTTTGTCGTTGCGTATGCGTAGGTATTATGTGATTTAAACCCCGGATGTTGTTTTCCGTCACCGGTCCACCAGGCGTGGTGAATAATAGCAGTGATTCCTAAAGTTTGTTTATACTGTCCCCCGAGGGTCCACTCCGCCTACGAGGGGTCCATGTCGGCGAAAAAAAGGGGGTGTATAGTCAGAAAATAAAATAATATTTATTTCATAGATACGCAAAGAACACCGCCATATTGATTAAACTCTACTACTTATTCGTAAGGCAGATTCCCCTGAAAAAATGAACAAGAAACTCTAGGGGTTGCGCAATGTCATGAGACGTTAATGGGGGATCCTATTTAAGCAGGTTGTAACCAAAATTTTGGCTTACCTACCCATGTACTTAACAAAACTTTCTTATTAGACATAATTAATTGATCAGACAGTGTGTTTGTAAAAACAAAAGGATATATCACGCAGAGTGCGAGGGAATTGCACGATTGAATTCCGCCTTCCCGTTTCCATCGTTGGGGGACTAGACGTAGGCTCGGATTTCACCCCTATGTTGTGGATATTCCAAGTATTCGCTCGAAGCGTTACGCTTCCATATTTAATAGTGTGAGCGACTATAGAATGGAATCCTTTTCCTGCAGACTTGTTCCCTGAACATTATGACATGGGCCGTTTTTAAAAGGATTATTTAGGTGTGCACGCTCCATCGTCGATCTCATCGACACTTTATATCAGGTGAGATGGAGCTCCAATGCGCTCAATTTTTTTTTTCGTAAAAAATATATTGTGGATTAAACATTTTACAACATATTATGGAATCATATTCAGTTAGATAAAATGTATAAAACTTAATATATGTTTATTTTTAAGAAATTTCTCGCTATACAGTTAAAATTACCAAGTGTGTAACTCTGTGTAAGCTGTTAAAAACACATTTGAAGTTGATGAAATAGCAAAAATCCATATAGAAAGGCAGGGGGTCTACACAAAACAGAATAAATTTGCACATGACCTACGAGACTAATAAGTTTGGGAACCTCTGTTCGGCGATCTCGATGGTCCAACAATTGCAATGCCACCCTGAACGAGGAGGTCTCGTCTTCGATTGCCAATAGGACCAATTTGGGAAATGCTTTACCTTTTTTATATTGGTTCTGATCTTCAGAGAGTTCCTTCTTCCTTTCTCCGTCCGAAACAATTACTCAAATAAGTAATACTCGATCAAATTAAAAAACGCATAATACGAATGAAGCTTCACTTGACATTGTCTATTCATTAGGTCGTCCCGGATGGATGTCGGACGAAAAACCTTACGGTACAAGGGATTCCCTAGTTTGTGACCTGGGGGTCGATTCAGAACCTTACGATAACTCAGTTGTCGACCGATTCGATATGATATCGTACTATTTCTTTTCATTTTTATTCACAACACCCGAATCGAACATCAAACTGTCGCATTCGAAACCGTACCGAAAGGACATCACACTCGTACGATTACTCGAACTTCTCGACCGGCAAAGGCTACAAACGTTATTCAGAGCACAGTTATCGAATTAATGTTGCCGAACGTCCTATTGTTTACAAGGCAAGAATGTTATAATGAAATCTCTTATTATTTTAAAGTCTGGATTTTGTCCAATCTTGTTATTTTAATGCAAGACTAATGCATTCCTATATTTTAGGCTTTTAACCAATCAAATGAATCGGTTTAAATATCGAAGAGTTCTTAATCGGGGTCCTGGTTTGGCATATAATGTAATGAAATCAACTTTGAGGACTGCTCCGTAAATAAATTAGTTCCAAAGAAACAAATATCATTGTGTAATTATAAAATATTAAAGGTTAAGTAGTTTCCATATTTCATAAGAAATGAATGAAGTAATACATCCTTGACCTATTAACTTGGTGGTTGCACATTAGCACAGTACTGTTAGAAAATAAATATGACTCAACAAACTTAACATCAGAGTGTTGTTTAAATTGGATGACAATATCTTCTTTGAGGGAGTCGTCACACTTATTGACATTTAGGAACAGTAAAGCCCCTTCTGAAAGAATTCTTCCAGGGAAGTACTATCATCTGACCTATTTCTACCGCTAAGCAGTAATTTATTAAAGACCTTTAACAAAAAGACAGGAGAGTTTCGACGAGTCGATAACTGGACCTGTGGCTCAGTTGGTAAGAGCAATGCTACGGTGCAGCATGGACGTGGATTCAAGTCCCACCGAGTGGACGAGATTTTTTTCTGTTTGTTCGATCTTTGTTTTCATAATATACAATTTAGTACCAGTAGAGCTCCTGGTGAAAGAGTTCGTCCAGCGAAATACTGCCACTTTACCTATTTCTGCCGCCAAGCAATAATGTCAGCTAATGCTGACACACAGTAATCTGTGTTCCGGTTTTGAAGGGTACGGGAGCTGGTGAAATTACAGGCACATAGGACTTGTCAACTTATGTCTCATGGTGGTAGAGCACTTTCAGATCTTTGAAATTTAAAGCTCTGAGTGGCACTGTATCTGTTATAATAATAATAATAATTCATTTATTTGTGAAAACACAGGTTAGATATGCAAGTTGACATGTACAAAATGAGTAGATATACATAGTTTCACTGTGTCCGGCCAAACATTTGAAAGTATATTTGGTATATGAATATTATAATACAAACATAATTACCGGTATTGACAATATAAAAATGAAAAGAAAAAAAGAAAATATATTTAAAGTATTACATATGTTTATAATATCGTTAATATTCAAGAATGTCAGATTAATTATTAATGTCCAAAATAGTGAATATAATAAAAACAAATTAATTCATTCCAACAATTAAATTACAAAAGTCAAGCGTCTTTGTCAGGTGAAAAAGATTAAGTTATAGTGTCATTTAAGAATTCGTTGATGTCATAGTAACATTTATCTGTTAATAAATTGCTCAACACATTTTGGAACTTATGCGTTTCAAGTGATTTTATACGATCAGGAATTTTATTGTATATGACCGGTGCGAATTGAACAACACTCTTTCTAAGAAGAGCTGTTTTGCAGATCTTTGTGCTTAATAAATGTGGTCTAGGACGTAAATGACGATTTTGTACCGTCGGTCTAATTGAGAAGAAATTTGAATTTGAATTTGAAATTTGATTGAAGAAATTTGTTATGTGACAGGCGTGTAGCTTACAATCACGCGCACGACTTATTCGTCCCGTCACTTGATGTTATAAAAAAATACAACAGGTTAAAAACTAGTGGAAATAAAAATACAAATCATGACTATTGTGAGAAGACGAGGCAAAGTAACTCTGAATACTGTTACAAAATCCGTAGTTGTTGTCAAACCATCAATGACACCTCCAGCATGCTGGTTTTTATCCAAATTGTTTATACAGAATTGAACCGATCGCGTAGTCTCAAAATCAGATGGGTTTCCAAGCGAGAAGATGAACCTGATTCCTATTATATCTTTCTAATTTGTGAGTTAAATCAACTATTGTAAGTTTCCGATCGACCAGTTGTGGATCGCAATTATGCGCCTCGACTCGGAAATGACGCAGTTTCCGATCGGGAGAGGCAATCAAAATCAAGCCGCAGGTTCTGGGGGGTCTACTCTCGATCTCCGACATCCGTCCGAAACAATTACTGTCAAATAAGTAATATTCGACAAAATTAAGACAAGTATCAAGTATGAAGCTTCATTCGCATCACGCGTCTTTTCATTTGGTCATTTGGCAGTAATTATTTCGGACGGAGATCGAGAGTAGATGTTATTAATTAATCATAGGTTAGGCACATTCTCGTCAAGAGATTATAAAAAGAAGTATTATTTTAGTAGACATGCAATACAAATGTTATACGGCGACGGGTATTTGGCTTAATATTCAAGTTTTTGTGAGTTAAAAGATTAGGAGAAATGAGATTATTTATTACGTATTAATTTATGCAAATGAAGAATATCTTAATATTTAAATATTTTATTGAATTTCAGGTTGCTTCATTATCATGATATTCAATTGTTTATTTTTTGATAAATTACTCCACTATAATTAATAATACAAATGTCGAACACTTCGACTCATCCGTAGAACAAAGACCTATGTGCAAGATTGCTTATTCTCAGCACGTATACATTTCGTTCTCTGTTCTTAGCTGTGGAAATCAGATCCACCATGGATCGATTTTATATTTCCGAAACAAAATAATACATCAAATTATGAAAACACCTATTATAGCTAGGCCTTATTTTGAATAAGGAGATTTTGTATTTATCCTATTTTCGTTGTATAATCACATCGGACTCTGTTCTACGGATAAGTCGACTTAGAAAAAATTCCTTCGAGCCGGCCGGATTCGAACCGACGCTTTGTAGCAAACCAGCGGACCTCAGGAATTTGTCTAGGTTTGTCGGATCTTTGTATTTGATTTTCAACGACTTTTTAGCTCTAGCGCCATCTGTGAGTAATCTATGACTATTATCTAAATTAAATTAATTAAGTAAACCATAAATATATAATAAATAGGGTGTTTGCATTAATATTAGACATAACTGGTGATGACTGTACCACCTCAGTCAACCGTGACCATGGGACCTGTAAAGGGCCCTCTAATTGTAGAAAGAGATCTCTAGCTGTCACACTTCGCTAGTCATCTTTACAAAACAACTACATAATAACTGATAAGATAGAATCCATTCGATCATGATAACATTTTAAATCCGTGTGTTTTGTGTCGTGTAGGCCTTTGCCAATTGTAGTTTTGTTATATAATTGTAATATTTTGCAAAATGTGCGATTATTTCCTTATATTTTATTCGCGTAAGTACATATTTTTATTAAAAAAAAAGTTTACGTCTTCCCCAAACGCCATGGTCAACATTTTTTAGCGCTTATTACTTCTACTGATAACATAAATATACTGCCTCAGTGGCCGAACGGTTACCTGCCTGTATACTGGCCTGCATAGGCCCGCACTATGGAAACCCTGTATCGCGGGTGCCAAGGACACACACATAGTCCACCACAAATTACACTCAAACTCACGAGAGAAATAAATGTAGGCCATACAAATATTTCCCCCTGCACGGGAATAGAACGCGGGACCTCTGCGTGGCAGACCAACATAGTAACCATTCGACCACTGAGGCAGTTTAAAAAAAAATATGATCAGGTTACAAAGACCCATAAACACGTATCTTATAGACTAACATACGTAATAAAACACTAACACTATTTATTTATTTACACGTACGGACCACGACGTGTGACGCAACGTGGGTGTCCGGTAACCGTCCTCGGAAACGTCGGTATATGATACCCTTCGACCAAATGTCCTCCTTCGTGAAGGTTGACAGACGTTGAGTTGGTACTCACAAATGAATTCAAATTCACATTGTGGCGGGACTCTAACTGCTCGACCCTCAGGGCAGCATTGGCTTTCACCCGTATGTACTCCACAATATCCGCAGACTTTGTGGAGTAATGATATCTAAAATTAAGATAGTGATGTCCATGGTAGTTTCCGAAATGCAACATCGATCGTTAGTGAATGATATTACACTTATCGAGTTCTTAGGTTTTCGCGGTTGTTACACATAGGAAATGAAACTATTTTTCCGGATTTAAATCGCGTATATTTGTTTTTTTAAACAAACCGACGTTTCGGGCCCTTTACAGGTCCCATGGTCACGGTTGACTGAGGTGATACAGTCATCAACCAGTTATGTCTAATATTAATGCCAACCACCTTTTTTTTCTCACTATAGTTACAAAAGTTATTAATTAAATACCTTATTTTTAATTTTACAAAGAAAAACATTCCAATTTACGCTACATTACGTTTTACAAATTATTTTATAGAATGAATTTTTATGAAGTTCAATTTATTTTTAATTAATAATAGAAATTGGAATAAATTAAAACATAATAATTAGTACTGCTGTCTTATGTCTGTTTGGGATTTTTTCATCAGAGCAAATACTGGATCCCAAACTGGTGGTACGGAGAAACCATCTTCCCTGTTGAAATTAGGATGTTTTTTAATTTCAATGGCCTCTCGCAGCATCCTGGGTAGATAACGGACTTCTTTTGCAAGGACCTGGGGTTTGTCAAACTTCATAGAATGTGTAGGTTTATCTATGACATGCCCGCAGACTGCAGACTTATATATTATGATATTATACTTGTTTAGTGACCGAGTGAATGCCATCACTACTATTCCACTGACACTGTATTAAGACTCAACTGTCATTGCAACAAAATTTTAACAGAATGCTATTTAAATGACTTATTTATTACTCAAATAGATTTTTTCTTTGTCTAATTGTTGCTTGTATCTAATTTTATTTACTTAGTGCCTAATTGTCTACTATTATTTGATGTGTATGTTTGATGTTATGTTTTTTGAGTTATTTATTTATTATTCAAATTGATTAGTTACTTCGTCCAATTGTTGCTTATGTCAAATTTTAGTCATTCAGTGCCTAAATGTCTACAGTTATTTTAATTTTTGTTTTGTACGTAACATGTAACATATATATTATTATTTGAATTGTGGTGTTTCATATTATGAGGGGCCATGACAGAATAACAGTGAGGGCTATGTAATCAGCATAGTCCTCAGAGGCTGAGTCATGGACTTTTGACATGCTTCTTTTTTTTATTGAATTTATTTTAAACCGAACTCGATATATCTTCATGTTATTTGCACGATTCAAATTCATCGATTTCTAGCTCAGTAACTGTCAGTGGAAAATGTCTTTCGAACGACTTAAAAGACGACATTTCAAGTGTCATTTGCTTTCTTTTTGTCGATGTCTTATTGAACAATATTAACTGACAACATTAATCGAAACTGACACTGGCCCAAGCCTAGTGGCCGCCATTAAGCAAATAGAATAGAATAGATGCAAGATATCACATAATACAACAGTGCGTACATTTGTAGATCTGGTATCTTGAAATTGCTCGGATTATGCCCCGGCTTTTCGAATATAACCATTTGGAACTTCAGTAGTCTACAGAATATATCACGGCGAGTGTGCGATAGAATTAGACGATTTAATTCCGCCGTTCCCTTTCCATCACCGGGGGACTAGACGTAGGCTCGGGTTCCATCCGTATGTTGTAGATATTCCAAGGATTCGTATGAATTGCTTCGCTTCCACATTTATATGGCGAACGGCTATGGAGTGGACTTCGCTGCCTGCAGGCTTATTCCCTGGTCGTTATAACTTGGGCCTTTTCTAGGCGAGAGTGAATAGGCATTATTTAGGGTGCATGCTCAATGGTCGACATTATCGTCACGTTCCATCAGGTGAGATGGAGGTCAGACGCGCAATTATACATTTAAAAAAAAGAGACCGATAACGAGTCCATCAAAATTTTATCATTTGACGTATCAGGCGAGTGACTAATTACTTACCTAATCTACATCGCACTTTGATAATCTCTAGAGAATGCTGGTCCACGCCAGCAACAGACACCAGTTTGGAAATGTGAGTTTCCATTAACATTTTTTCTTGCTTTGGTTTATATTGACCATCGGACTAACTTGAGCTACTCGTATATTGATTATTAACAAGTGGCGGGACGAACAATTCGTGCGCCAGGTGGTAAGCGATACGCCTATCTATATAACAGTTGCGGTGCCACTCAGAGCTTTAAATCTCAAAGATCAGAGGGGCACATTGCAATGCACCCGCTGGACGAATTCTTTTACAAGGAGTTCCTCTTGTTGGTGTGACGCCTTCCATTAACTTTTTCTGTACGCGTTCTTCTAAAACTCTTTGTATGACCACCACATTCACCTTCTACCTGTTTATTGTAGCTGATTGACAGTCTTTCCC
This sequence comes from Hyposmocoma kahamanoa, assembly GCF_003589595.1. NCBI lineage: Eukaryota > Metazoa > Arthropoda > Insecta > Lepidoptera > Cosmopterigidae > Hyposmocoma > Hyposmocoma kahamanoa. Next base: position 726,259 of record NW_020653739.1, on the reverse strand, counting down.
TCATCACCTCTTTTCGATTTTTTCCTTGAAAGTATGATATTTGCTGTATAATTAAAAAAACCACCAAGCTCTGATTACATTTGCCCCAACCATCATTAATCCAACCGATCAAACTAATCTGAGATATAACACACACTTTTAAAATGTTTATTGATAGCATTCTCGCCATTCGTTAATCGGCACGTTTTGTTTTGTAAATCGTTGCATAGCAGCAAATAACCTATTTTTGTAAATACAAACAATATGTAAGGTAATTAGTTTGATTTTGAACAAAGTAGTCTTACGTTTGTTGCGGCTTATGAAAACTTTTGGACCCTGAAACCAGTACGATATCAGACCGATGAGTAGTCTGTATATTAGACACTATCATTTACTCATTGAGGCGCATTATTATCCATTACCCATCAAGCTAAGAGAGATGTGTGAAAGTAACGTTCTTCATGAGCACGTCACCTACCTTTCAAGTGGACAACGCTCCAATTTTGCGCCGTTTTTCTGATTTAGGATAGTTCTCCTGTCTTCTTTATGTAAATAAAGGAACTAATTAGTGGTAGATCTACTGAATAGAATAGAATATATTCTATTCTATTCTATACATCTACTGCTACGTCTTTGTTTGCTAGAGCAAACAAAGACGTAACAGTATTGTATTGCAATATTGGTTCATATAGATATGAACCAATGAGATTTCGTTATTTCGACGTATTTGCTCCTCTTAGTAAAAGTAAACAAACCACATTGTTAAAAGACGTCTCTCCACTTTGACGGATAATAAACTTCAGAAACTTGATCTTGATTGTTCGCTAATGTTTGTTCCACCTTTACCGAAGAAAACTGAAATATTATGTTGAAACGCGTCTTCCTTTTACCCCAAAAATTTGAGTAAATTTGTTTTTCTCTTATTTCCAGATACCACATCGGGTAGTTTAAATCTCCTAACACCATCATCAACTACCAGTCGAATTCGAGAGTTTACATCCAGAATCCAAGAGAGGGCTTCTAACCAACCATACCCAGAAATAACGCCCCGTATCACCCCTGCGGTGACACCAGTTAGAACTCCAGTGGTCACCCCTATCAGGACTCCAGTAGTTACACCGATCAGGACACCTGAGGACGCTACACCAACACCTCGTAGATCTGAACATTTTAAAGAAGAAAGAAAAACTGAGGATATCAAGTCTGACAATCTTTTAAAACCGCCTTCAAAGACATTCGATACTGGTAGTCATAGGTCGAGAATTTCTCAGAAAAAAAAAGAGGAGAACGTTCAGAAGAAACCAAGCTATCTGCATCTAGCCTGTTCCGTTAATGGATACAATACTTTAACCACATATGATTCCAAATTAAGGCAGGATATTAATAAGAGCCGCGAAGCTTCACCGATAAGACCTATAACCCATACTTATCAGTACAAAAGTGAAAATAACACCTTACTTGTGCCCGTTCCTGTCAGCGCGAATAAACTGCTTGTACCAACCTTCCAACCCCATGATACAAGAACAGATTTGACAGCAAAAGCGCCTTCTAAGGCGCACACAGATCCCTATTTAGCACCTATACATGTGTACATGGCCGAAGAAAACAAACAGTTGAAAAACGAATTTTTAGGTCCAAGCATGACTACTACAAGTCGACCATATATTTCTACGGAAAGTAAAAACTTTGCAGCATCCATGCTTCATCAGAAAGATGAAGTTGATAATGCAAAGGAACTTACTTTTAAGTCATCATACTCCGAGACTAACTTTAGAAAAACGCTTGCGAATGGTAAAGACACTCAAACTCAAAGATTTAGCTCTGAATCGTATACTATTTCTTCCAACGGTGTATCCAAACTTGTTGAGATAACCAAGGAAAATGGAGAGAAATTGACAAGTCCAATGAAAAGCTTCATCCAGCAAAGGGTTGAGAGGTTATACGGTCCAGGAGCATTGGCACAAGGATTTTTAATGCAGAATCGTCAAAGGAAAAGCATAAGCGAAGACGATACCAAGATATTAACGGAGAAATCATTAAATTGTCAAAGCGAACGGTTTGCATCGCCAAAAAAATCCAGTACTAGTTCGGACTCCGAAAACGTGTACTCTAGTCCAAATGGGGAGATGGATACCAGTGTCTCTTTGCCTGTATTAAGGCATTTAAGGCCTGAATTTCGAGCTCAATTACCTATTTTATCACCAAAGAAATCTATTAAACATGAATCAATGGAAGAATCGCCTGTAAAAGAAGACATTCCGAATCAAAAGACTGATCAAGAGATTTCAAGTGACGAATCAATAACTAACGGTGTCTCTGTGATAAAATTGAATGATACGAGTGTTGTGATTGAACCGGTGAACGGCGTGAATGGTACGGAGAAGAATAACGGTGAAGCTGTGAAAGATGCGCATTATTTCTTGGATTTGGAAAAGAAGGAGACTGAAAGGCTTATCGCGTTAGCTGTCACTGCGGAGAAGGAATTGGAGAATCTACAGGTAAGTTTCATTGTTGTTTTTATTCCACTTTCATAAGCCTTTCTATAGGAAGGAGAATTTCTATAATCTTCAAGCAAGGCAAGCTGGGTGACGATTGTAGTATAGCCGCAATATTATACACTGGAAGATGCTAATGCTCTTGGATTTGTGTAATGAAATGAGTTGTTTGCCCCGCAAATTGGACATAGTAAAGCGAAAGGAAAAGGATCCAATCCATAAAATTATGAAAAAATTAGTTATATGTACCGAACGGTTCCTAAAGTCTAACCTCTTAGATCAGCAAAAAAATCCAACATATAAACATAAATAAAAATCTCTGGAGTTACATGACATTACAAGTTTTGAAAATAAAACAAGACTGAGAAACATTTTTAAACTTCAAACTGCCACATCTCAAAATTGCCTGGATGTGCATTGGATCCTTTTTGTTTAACTACGTCCAATTACAGGAGAAGTATAATGCCATTAGAAGCACTGATAGCTAATAACATTTTACTTGTATCAAAAAAATTCGACTCCGATCTCTATAGTACAGATTTGAACTCGAAACCTCTTCTTCTGACACCCATTATGCTGACTTGATATGACGTGTTGTCATACATTCTTAGTTCAAGTGCTTCAAGAGTAGGGCCCCTTATTTCTACATCACCACCTTAAAACTAAAGGTCCAACCGCATTAGCGCGACACGATGGGGCATCATTTCCAAATTCTATGCAGCAATATGCACGGATTGCAAGAGAACGGTGAATTGGAAACGAATAATAATTAAAAAGGCGGCATTTGGGAAGCTTAGCCACATCTTCAGGTCGTCCATCTCACAAAGTCCTACAACAAAAATAAGGCATTCAAAGTCACTCAGCGTGCGCGCGTTTCTCAGGCCGGCCGAATCCTGACAAGGTCATCAGAGAACTAAAGTGACCGACATAGCTCGCAAAATCAGTACGCTTAACTGGCAGTGTGCCGGGCATGTCTGCAGGAGGGTTGATCGCCGACGGGGCAGACTCGTTCTGGAATGGCGACCACGTCAAGGAAAACGTAGTGTGTGACGCCCTGCGGCAAGATGAACGGACGACCTGAGCAAAGTGGCCGGCAGTGGCTGGATGCGGGCGGCACAAGACCTGGAGAGTTGGAATGCTCTAGGGGAGGCTTATGTCCAGCAGTGGATGAGTGTTAGTTCCGTGTACTATGAGTACCAGAGTAACGAGTTTCACTCCAGAGCACTACCCAGGACACTCTGGCCAGAACCGATTTAGAAAAAGTTCGTTCCCCAAATCGGTCTTACCGATTAATTCACCTGCCATTGACTAAATTGTCAAACTAAGACTTGTTTGCGCGCTGCGATTATGAACAGCCATTGCGTGCAGTTAGGCCGCCCGTGCCGCACGGTTCTAGTGCGTTTTGACCTTTATTCTGTGTACAGGTCTTCAAACGACCTCTATACAAAAATACAAAAATTCTTTACTGTACACCAAAAAAGGAAACAAATACAATACCATTAAATTAAAAATAAGCTGTAATACACCGGCCGGTCTTATCGCTTTAAGCCATTGCTGCTAGAAACCTTTGGATGGAAGTAATTATATAACTCACAAGAAAAAGACAGTGGTGTATGAAGAATTACTAATCAATAGATAGAAAAAAACGATAAATAAATAGTTATAAATAATAAAACCAATACATATATGTATAGGAATATCATAAACTACTATATATTCCTACACCTAGGAAAATAAAATTTCTAAAACATAATTTTAAAACATAAAAATACCTAAGCAGTTCAAGTCACACTAAAGTTAGGTAGTGTTCTTTTACCATATTTTTTTAAATATTCAATGATTTTGCTTGTTGAATAGACAAAGGTAAAGCGTTCCACAAACGAATAGCCTGAACGGTAAAGGACTTGACAACAACCTTCAATGGTATAATCTTTTCAATAGAAACCTTGGTGATTTTTAAATGCCGTCACTAATAGAATTCGCTACAGATTCTTTCCTTTGAAAATATAGTGGCCGTATATAATCGAGTTGAAAAAAAAAAACACGACTCGCTCCATCGCTGATTGAGCCTCAATAGAGTGTCAGTGGAATGGCACTTATGGCTTTCATTAATTCAACCACGAACGAGTGATATTGCTTTACCAAAACTACCAAGGAAATAACTATGGATATTTAAATTTTTATCTTGTTTAAGCAGCAAATGAGTCTTCGAATTAAATGTATGTTTTTTATGTCAAATAATTAGTAGACTACGTCATCGACTCATCGTTAAAGAGCAGAATACCAAAAAAATTGCAATGGCAGTTGAATAGTAACTCGAAAGCAAGCCACTAACTTCATCATGTATTTTGAAACTTCATGTATTTTGAAATGAAATATTTTATGTGGATTTGGTACCATTATGACAATGTAATCATAGCTTTAAGTTTAAATTGTATACTTTAGTCATTTTACTGGAGCTTGTCGAGACACGTCAGAATTATTATATTATTAATATTACAGAATTAAATGTAGCGTTTCACCAAAAAGGTGAAGTCTGAAAAACAGCTCAAGCTGAGACTCTTGCCTTTTTATATACATGTGTAACTTCAGATTATGTTATTTAAGGCTAAATTATTATTTAATGTAGATAAATAAAGCTCTTATTATTAACTGCTCTAAACTTTTAGCATAATACCAAACATACAAAATCCTACCATATGAATCGTTCTTAGTTCTAAGGTAAGCGACTGGTGGTAAAAGATTCGCCTATCCATAACAGTTGCAGTGGCATTCAGAGCTTTAAATCCCAAAATCTTATAGATAGATAGATAAACACTTTATTCACTGATTTAACACAAATACAGATTAAGCATAATAGAAAAAACAAAACATGATTGTCATAGCAGTGAAACGGCGCTGACTAAGCATATGCCAAAGTTTCCTAAGGCGCTGGTTTTAAGTCAGAACCAACGAGAGGGATTAAATTATTTGAAAGCAAAAATATAATGGCTATGAGTAAAGTTATACATTGACAATAATAATATACATAGTAAAGTGTAAATAGTGCATCTAAAATAACCTGTTTGACATGTAAGTGCATGAGCGAATGTGAATATAATTAAAGCTGTAGGAGTAAGTTGTGACTGTAAAGAGGTTTTAATGTTGTGTAATGTATTTAGTGTATAATATAATTATACGCATATTGTGAATAGATTAAAGCAACAAGAAAATTCGATTCTAGACAGACTACGTTAAAGAATAAAAACACAATACACAGATTTTTGAAGTGAGAGTAGGTGTTACTGGTACAGTGCTTTGAATTTGGGTTTGGATGTCTATAGATAGGCACTGCTATTGCGCCCATCATCCTGAGACATAAGTTGACAAGTCCCATGTGCCTGTAACTTCACCAGCACCCTTACCCTTCTAAACCGGAACGCAGTAATGCTCACATTACTGCTTGGCGGCTAATTTGGTTAAGTGGCAGTAATTCCCTGGACGAACTCTTTCACAAGGTGCTCTACTGCTTTCAAAATTATACTATGATTCACACAAAGAGAACATTTCGTATTTATTATTTTAATTTTCAACAACAACTGATGTGTTGTATTGTTATAGTGACATACTTTTCATTGAATGTCATTGTTTAGTTTCTTTTCATTTTCTTTATCATGTTTTCACATAACTTCGACCTGGCGACTTGTAAACGGGCATTTTTATGCCTGTCTCACTAACCAGTCACTCACAAATAGGGTTCAATATGTCACCAGTCAATCATTTATTCCATAGGTCAAATTTTTACACTTGAAAACGACATTTTTTAAGTTACTGCTCGTTCACGGTGCCAACTTCTCTGAGAAGAAAGGAACTCTAGGGATTGCTCCTTTGAAATAAACTTAAATGCTAAATAAATACATATTGAATCATATTTGTGTATAATCTAGACTCATGTTGCGTTCCATACATTTTTATCTGACACGTAGTGTATTTTTGTAACATTAACAATTTTGTATTGACTTCAATTAAAATAATTTAATCTAAGTTTTAAACTTAGGAAATGGCTATCTTAATATGTGCTCCGGAGTCTTATTATAAAAATGCAGTTCCCCATAAAATAATTGTTTACCTTAGTTAAAAGTTGGACTTAGTTGTTAGTTTTATCCATTGGTTTTTTATAATTATTAATACAAAGATTGAACACTAACAAAAATTATTTCTATCTGGCTGATCTCTGAGCGCGTCAAGCCCGGTATGCTAAAGACACTGGTTTACAGAAAAATGCTATACAGAGCTAATTTCCTTTTATTTCTCTTTTTGTTCCCTTGGGGGTCCACGCCTGACACTTATATACTGGCATAGTATATAAGTACTCAAACCAATATTTTTGTGTTTAACGTTTTATTTAAAATATCTATTTATATCAATTTTCAGGATCAGGAAGTGAGTGATGAAGTATTGGGCTTTCTCCGCTCAGCATCGGGGAAAGCGCGACTTCTGGCTACACAGAAGATGCAGCAATTTGAAGGTAAACTAAATAAATAAATTATTAGACAACACCACATATGTTGCTCTGATTCCAAAGTAAAGCACTTGTGTTATGGAAATCGGAAACAACGACGGTACCACAAACACCTAGACCCGAGACAAGCAGCAGTAGAGCTTCTTGCCTGTCCATAATAGTTGCAGTGCCACTCAGAGTTTTAATTCGCAAAGATTTAAAGCTCCTACCTCACCCTAACACATAAAGTTGACAAGTCCCATGTGCCAGTAATTTCACCAGCACCATTACCCTTCTAAACCGGAACGCAATAATGCCTAACATTATTGCTTGGCAGCAGAAATAGGTAAGGTATTATCCTGGACGAACTCTTTCACAAGGAGGTCTACTGCTTATATATATTTATTTTTTATTTATTATTGCAACTATTAAAGTCTTACCCTCCGTTTGGGCTCTGCCGTAGTCGAGTAAAACATAAAAATATCCAATCTGATCGCGTTTTGTGTAGAAAGTGGAAAAATCTTCATAGATCAAGTTTTTAGTGTCATGAATTGCATACCACATGAAATTTCACTCATTATTTCTTTACATATTGGTAGGGAAGAGACCATTGACCGCCACTTACCACGATCTTTATAAACCTGTATTGTTTCGCTTTTTAGTAACAGTAGAGCTCCTTGTGAATGAGTTTGTCAAGGGAAGTACCACTTACCTATTTCAGACGCCAAGCTGTAATGTGAGCATTACATCCTTCGGTTTTGAGGAGTAAGGGTACTGGTAAAATTACAGGCACATGAGACTTGTCAACTTATGTCTCTAGGTGTTAGGAGCAGTGGAAGTGTTTTAGTTCATTCCGTCATTTGGTCTCATAATCAGCACAGGGTACTAAAAAAACCGACCCCAAAAGTTCATGGAATTACATCTATTTGAAAAGTTTTATTGAAATTTGTCGAAACCGGATTCATCCTCTAGTTTTCCACCCTTAGAGGTGGAATATTTTCTTCAAATTAAAATGAGACCACTATTGAGGTACCCTCTTTCTAACAGAAAAGAATCATCATAATAGCCGGAGTTATCGCATAACATATATACAAAAAAATACAGTCAAATTATGAACCTCCTTTCTTTGAAGTCGATTAAAAATAAAGTAGTTTATTTATATTATATTGTTTTATTCACAAGTAAAAAGTTTGCAAAAAAACACAAAAATCAGCAAATAAAAAAGGTTAAAAGATTTATGTATCTCTACCATCACAAGCCACCAGGCGTGTAACAAAAGAATTAATATGTAATACTTATGCGATAATTACGCACTTACCCCATTGTTTACAAATAAATTTACTAATTTATAATAATTTATTAAAGGTTACCCTTAAAACTTTTACATAGAAGTTTTTTAAATTGAAGTTGTATGTTCCAGGTCTCTGTTACAACAACTTGAACGAGCGGCACGACGAACCGTTCCCGACCACTCTGGAAGACCTGCAAGGCTTCTGGGACATGGTCTGTCTGCAAGTCCGGAACGTTGACGCTCTCTACGAACAGATCGCCGCTTTAAAAGCCAATAATTGGCAGGAGGTGAATATAATCGAAAAAATCCATCCATTCTAAAATCATCCAGTTGACATAGCGTCTGTCACGGTTTGCTGTGAAAAGCTGGTTCGAATCCAACCGGATCGAAGTGAATATTTTTTAAGTGTTCGGTCTTAGTTTAATAATTGGACGTAGTTAATCAAAAAAGATCTAATCCACAAAATTATCAAAAAATTAGTTGTGTATCAAACAGTTCCTAAAGTCCATTGACCTGCTAATAAATGGACGTCGGGTTCGCGCTAAAAAGTGTCCGCACATTTGGGGCGTATAAAATCGTATACAGAGCGTCAATCGCGCAACAGCCTTTGTTTGTTCGACTGTCAACGCGGTTGTCAATCATGCGGTATCATATATATAATAATGAGTTGCAAAAATTATACAACAGTAAAGGTAAAAACAGGATTTTGTATCATAGTTCTCATTTAAAAGTGTTATTTTGTACAGTTTTATAGTATTTAATTTATATATAAATGAATCGTAAATATAAATTACGAAAGCACACAAAAGAATCAAATACCTAACTGTCCTTTTTCTACAAATTGCATGCGCAAAATTTGGAAAGAGACCCATTATGTAAATTTCAAGAAGCTCATATAAACGTCTTGGTCATTTTGAGTTGTTCGAACCACAAGATATTGAAATATTTAGAACAAAAAAAACTATAGAGTCGCTTTAATTTTCATCTTATTTGTAAAATGATTTTTTATTAACCATTAGCTATAACTAACAAAATATTGTTGTACTCGTTTTACGGCTTGAGATTACCTATCAGAAGTCAGAAAATACATTTGCCCGAAATAACGTTAACTTGAATTTTCATAATGGCAAATGTATTTTTTTAGGAAGATTACAAAACAAAGGCTAATTTTGTCTTTGTGAAAAGCATCAAAATTACTCGAAAGCGAAACGGTGTTATTATAAATCGGTTTTCGGAATTACGGATATTTGAGTTTACGTTTAGTGGGAATATCGGTACATTTCTTATAGTACACGCTTATTTTCATATTTGTAGTAATATTGGTATGTATGTATCTGCCCAACTGTTTATTATTTCTTTAAGTGAATTTGTTCAAAATTCGACATAAAAAATATATGTAAATTAATTAATATTTAGAATAAAGGCTACTCCATTACTCTTGTGTTCAAGTAATTTTCAGTCGAATATGGTGAACTTTGTTAAATTTCCAGTAGAACCTGAATATAGTGTTTTTTTGGGGCCCTTAAATTGTTGCAAGCACAATTAGGCAGTACTGCAATGAAATTACAATTTAAATGAAATGTTTTAGTTTTTATATTTCGTTACATGTCACTACGTTTGTATAGGTTGACTTCGGACATTTTTGTTCGTGGTTTTTATATTAGACCCGACGTTCATTTGTTGGTAGGTCAATGCTAGAGTCTAACCTTTAAATCAGCAAAAAAAAAATCCAACATATAAACATAAATAAATATCTCTGGAGTTACATGACATTATAAGTTTTGAAAATAAAACAAGAGTGAGAAACACTAAACTTCAAACTGCCATATCTCGAAAGTGACTGGAAGTGCATTCGATGGTTTTTGTTTAACTACGTCCAATTATAACAAACTACAGACACAGAGTAATTTCACAAAGAAATAATTGAATATGGTGGTGATACATCCTGACATTCAATAATACTTAATACCAATGGATTTTTTCGTCAAGTGCTATTTGAAATTTTAAAGTTGACCAAAAAAAAATCCATTGGTGGTAAAAAAAAATTAAGAAGCCTGATTTTCTGTAATTGGCAAAAACTGATTCCTGACACTTTTGATGCGAGTAATTTTATTGTAATCTATTTTGTCCATATAATAAATAAATAGACTAGCAACTGCATACCTGTAATATGTATTCGTGATCGCCTTTCAGCCGGTACCGGTGTCGAAGCCCGTGCTGCCATTGGCGGCGTCGCCGCAGCGGCGCCCACGTGCAGCGCCGCAGGTCAAGAACGAGAAGGCCCGCATAGCCGCCGAAAAGAGGGAGGCCGACAGGAAAGCCATGATGGAGCATCGGAGGTTAATATCCCAACTAATATATGTACGCCATAGATTATAGTAGCAGTTCGTCCAGGGAAGTACTGCCACCTGTTTCTACCGCCAAGCAGTAATGTCAACATTACGGTGTTCCGGTTTTGAAGGGTAAGAGTGCTGGTGAAATTACATGGGACCTGTCAACTTATGTCTCGGTGACGGGCGCAGTGGTAGTCAGATCTTTGTGATTTAAAGCTCTGAGTGGCACTGCGATTGCTAAGGACAGGAGTGTCGTTTACCGTCAGGCGCACGACTTGTTCATTCCATAACTTAGTATCATAAAGAAACATAAAGTTCACATTCATACATGGTTTTTTTTATATATATCGACGCAATTGTTATCGACAGGCGTGTAACTTAACATCAGGCGCACGACTTGTTCGTCCCGTCACTTGATATTATATATCGACGCCGGAAAGCGATCTTGTCGTGTCTCGAAAAATAGGACTTTACACCAGGGCTAACTAAGTAAAAAAACACAAAAAATTATTTCTCTTTAATTTGAATTAGTAGAAAGTCAATTTTAAAATATGATGTGTATAATCATACTTTAAAATTGACTTTCCACTAAAAGAGAAATAATTTTTTGAAATAGTTTTTCGGCCCTGGTGTAAAGT